>NW_026915280.1:0-326761 GCF_034315485.1 Pezoporus occidentalis
CCCCATACTTGAAAAACACTAATACAGCAAGTACCGGATGGACGTAAGATATCATATATTGAAACTGTGAGATCAAGAGGAACAACCTTGAGAGCCAATAAATCAGCATTGTGACGAGTGACTATCAATCCAGTCAGATCTGTTCTTATCTCAACCCTTCGTGCCCCACGTTGGGCGCCAAAAAGAACTGTCGTGGTTTAAACCCAGTCAGGTAGCTTGTTCACTCACTCCCAGTGAGTGGTGCCGAGCTGACAACAATCGAGGTCCGTGTCCGTCTCCCCCCCCCTGCCTCCCCGCACCGGGGCTCTCCCCTTCCCCGCTCCCGGAGGAACGGGGAGGAGGATCGAGAGAGTGCAACTCCTACGGGTTGAGACAAAAACAGTCCAGCAACAAATCACCACCGCTACTATCAGCTACAACAATGATAAGGGAAAATAACAAGGGAAGAGAATACGATACCACCGGCCAAGAGAAACGAGCTCCACCCGGAAACCCCTGTCCTTCCGGGTCACTCCCAGTTACCCCTCACCCCGGGCATGACGTGCTGTGGTATGGAATACCTCCCCGGCTAGCCCGGGTCAGGCGCCCCGTCTCTGCTTCCTCACAGCCTCCCCTCCTCCCTGGCAGAGCATGAGCCTCACAGAGTCCTTGGTCAGGGTAAACATCACTTAGCAACAACCGAGAACATCGGCTTCACCAACACTGTTCTCAAACTGGAAGTCAAAACACAGCACTGTACCAGTTAACACAAAGGAAAAACATGACTGCTACTGCGGAACCCAGGACATTAATGAAACTGCATCTCAAGCAGTTGCAGAGGGAACAGGCAGAAGCTGTTATAGCTGCATGAGAAATTAGTCTGTTCAAGCACTGGTCCTGCCATGAATGCAGCAATGATGGGGAGATTTTATCCCAGTAACAAAACTTAATAGTCTGGGTGGGTTTTCAGGGCTTTAAGGAAAAGAGCAAATATTTTAAAAGATGTGTGCTTATTTATTGGCATTTGATTTAGAACAATAAACACTTCACACATGCTGATGCTGATCATCCTTCCAGCTATTTAAACGTTCCCAAACTAAACTGTTCAGTCCATTCCTGTGCTCTGTCATCAGGAGAAAATGATCAGCTCCAGCAGCAAAGCCAAGTTTACAGCCAGACTAATGGGGCTGATCCCAGGTAACTTGGTACATCCTGCTCAGTAGCCCTGCCTAGAGAGTGCTGGCTGAGGAGGACATAACAGCTGGACAGACTGGGTCTGAGGATCTCAGCTGAGGAAGGGACAGTGCAAGTACCTGTTTACTGGGCTCCTGCCTGCAGTCCGGAGGCCCTGGTAATCCCTCGTGATTCAAAACATTCAGAAACATCCCTGGGACATTGCATGTAAATTAACTGTACAATAAAGTGTTGTGGGTTAATTCTGAGGATTCTTGTTGATGTAAGGGAAATCAGCTCTTCAGTTCTTCCTGTGTCCTCCCTTTCTGCCCTGCCACAGGGCTGGTGAAGGGGCTGGTCACCCCGGGCTTTGTTCTTTGTTCAGTGAGAGGAGCAGCAGTGCCAGCCCTGCCTGTTGTTCAGATAAGTGCAGAGCATGCTAGATCTGGTGCCAGTGCTGCACCTGCCAGCACTGAGCTGTGTAAGTGGGGATGCTGGGAGGTGATGCAGGGTTGTGCTGGCATAGATCTAGGCCATCGGTAGTGTCCTTTATCTCTCATGACGTGTTAGACTTGTAGATTTTGGTTTGTTGTTGTAAATTCAAAACTCTCACAAGGAGATGCTCTGTGGCTGGCTGTGTGCCTGCAGCCAAGGTGCTGATGTGCGCAGTTTTGACATGGCTTCCCCCTGTCTGGTGTGACATGGTCTTCCGTCCTGGCCTTTGCGTAGAAGCTGGGGGTCAGACAGGGAATATGGTCTCCTGGGCTTTGTGTAAGAAGCGTTTGGCAGAGCAGCGAGCTGAACTGAGGTCTTCAAAGAAATCTGTGACACATCATAACTGTTTTGGCGTTGGGTCAGTCTTTGGGGAAAGATGCAAGTTGACCTGAATTGGTTCCAATTGCCTGCCAGCAGCAGGCACCAGCTCTGGCACTTAGTCATTGTTTTAAGTGCTCTTAGGTGGGATGCTGCCAGGGGGATGCCAGCCAATACTTTGTATGATAATATTTAGAAAGAGATAAGAAGATCCTAGTTTTCATCTAAGCTCATTCTTCCCTACCAGCCTGTGCTTTCTTTCAGCTCAGGAGACTGAAATCTTCAGTTCTCTTGTAAAAAGAAGTTGCTCTCTGAGCAGAGGAGCTAATGAAGCCTGGCTTGTAATGTCTCTCTCTCTCATGCGGATCCTCTGATATCTGACAAAGGGTGCGCTTTATTAGCTTTTCCTGTAATGGGACAGCAGTAGGGTCCCTTTTGTCTCCCCCACTGCCTTCTTTTCAAACTCCGAAGAGTTTCTGTATCTTTTGACTTTGATGCTGGACAGCAGGAGCGAGCCGAACACCCTTTTTGTATGAGAACACAAACATATGCATTATTTCAGATGCCCATGGCTGCAATCTGTGGGTGTCTCCTTTCTGTCAGGATTCAGGCTAAAAATAAGACAAACAAATCCCCTGAAATTAAAAAGAAGCATCGGTGTTCAGATGATTTATGGTATAAACTGGGGAGTCATCTCAAAAACATCAAAATAACGGCTATACTGGCTAAGCTGAAATCCACCCACTCATACCAACCGGAGCTGATAGTTTGTTAGAAGAGTGGGATGTTGTTCCCAAAACTTATTGTCTGTTAACATATACATCATGTGGCTTTTCTTTTTAATCCACAGGTCAGCTTTCCATTTTCCTGCAGTTAGAATTGGTGAGGCAGGAAAAGAGCAGTTCATCCCTGCCACTAGCAGGCAGAGGGAGACAAGGGAAGCTGAATGGGTTAAAATCACTTCTGGATTCAAACACTGGATTTTCCTTGTCAGTTTGTCACAAATGCAACCATATTTAAATTCAGCTGCTTGGGTAACACCCAAAAGCTATCATTGCACTAATGCAATTATGATAGTGCATCAATTGCTGTAAATCACAAAGCTATAGATAGGTTGTAGTTGTCATGTTCTTTGTGATTAAAAGATGTGGAATCTCTAATCACTGCAATGAGGGAGGCTGTCATTGATAAAGGTAGTCTGGAGCTGGAGAGCAGTATTGATCATACCGAAGAATTTGCAAACTCTGTCTCTCAGTTTTTGCATACTTTGAAGAGCCTTTCAAGATGCACCATCAGCTTCACACACACAACCCCCCCTTAAGGTTGGGGTAGGAAATGAATACGTTAACATCTGCCTTGCTCAGGTTCTCTAGCAATAGGGTGTTCAAGAGATGCTAATATTTTAGCAATTTCATACCCAAAAGGGTATACTATCAGTTAGATGAAAATTAGAAATGGTGGGCTATATTCCTGCCTTGGAGGGATCTGCGGCCTCACACCATGCTGGTGCTGGGGGCTCTACCCCAGCTGCACTGGGTGCTGCTGGCAGAGTCTGACTGCTGAGTGCAGCCCCAGCCCAGGCCAGCATCTTCTCCACTGTGGCTTTAAATACCACCTGGAACTTTTTACTTTAAATGACACAACTTCTCTGTCTATAACTGAGAATCAGGCCTTCCCTTGCTCCAAGATGATGTCAGTGTTCCTCTTTAAAAAAAGAAAGAAAAGAAGCAAACCCCAAAAAAACTTGCAACACCCCCCCCCCCCGTATAATTTATGGCCAGTATTCATAAATTATTTACATTCAAACTGTGGAATTGTAAGCAAAAAATGGGTATTAAATTACTAAGTATGATGAAAAGGGGAAGGATAACGCAGGATTGTCAGGCTGCTTGGTTGTTTTTCATGCATTTGGCTGTTTTGTTTGCTTTTCCCTGAAGAATCTCCATGGATCAACATACAAAGAATTTATGTGATTTTTTTATTAATACATAACATATGGTTTAAAAGCTTTTATGCATTTATAGCTTTCATCCACAATCTCATAGTTCCTTGTATTGGTGTGTCTGCATGTAGATGCGTGTACATACACAGTATCTGTATGTTCATGTGTTTAAACTAATATTCTTTGTATAGAAATAGTATATGCTCGTGCTGCAGTTTCTCTGTTTTTCACCACTCTCTTCTTTATGCTTGGGTGGTCATATTTTGAAATTTCCCCAGGATCAGTTTTTCATGCAGTCACGTTTCTCATCACATCTGAAGGATGTTGTGCTTCGCATGGTAATTAGGTCCTCTTTGTTTCATCTGCTGAACTGCTCTCTGTTACTTCCTGCAGCACACTCACGACTGGAGGCTATTGCTCAAATGTTAGAGCTGTGGAGGAGATTCTCTAGGAGTAAACAGCTTCACGTTAACTCGCTTTTTTTTTTTAATGCTGATTTACATCCTATTTAAACCTTGTGCAATTATATTTATCTTTGTTGCGTTCTTAGAGTTGCTTTTCTTAGCGTTGCCATTTATTGGAATAATTTATTACTGCATTGTGTGGCTGGTGGGTGTGTATGGAAATCATCTGAGTATTTACAAATACATACGACTTTAGATATAAAACCACACAAGTGTCTATCTCCCTGAGGCTTGAAAATGCTGATGGCTTAGCTGGAAGCACAAGTTACTGTCAGGCTTCACGGAGGTTAAGCTTTCATGGCTTAAAACAAAGCTCTGATTGTTAGTTTCTTTGGCCCCAAGTGAGGGCAGGCTGAGGGTGGCTCCAGGCTGTGTTTGGTGTTTGTGGGACCCAGCAGGAGCTGGGCTTGGGTGGCATTTTTCTGTGGGAGCCTTCTCTGCAGATACTAGGATAGGGGCCCATGTCTGGCACAGCAGGGACCAACAGCCAGCACTCCTGCAAGCGTGGCCGCTGGCCAGCACAGTTTGACACCTCCCTTCTAGCTGTTAAGTTACAGCAGAGAATCAACCCTAAGTTTTTAGCCTTTGTTGTTTAGAGAGAAACTTTCCAAGCTTGGCTTCTTTTGCTGGTGCAGCCAGCTCCTGTGTCTCAGGGCTCACAGGTTGCTCAAGCTGGAGCCAAAGGTCAGGTCGTCGGAGGCAGCTCAGGTTGTACTGAGCTGCACTTGCAAACCCTGATGGAGCTGGGGAAGGCAACAGGAACTGGGTCAAGTTTGCCCTGAGGCTGCTGGGGAACCCCTGCCTGGGGTCCCTGCAGAGAGACATTCAGGGCAGGAGCACTGAAAATTCCTTCAGTTGCCTCAAGAAATGGGAAGTGACCTAGTAACTGACCCCGAATTCCCTTTTAGTCGGTACAAAGCTCTGGGATGACTTTTTGCAGGACCTAACCCAGTGTTGTTATAATGAGGACCATCACACTGCCCGCAGGAGGAGGGACAGGCAGGAGCTCTCCACACAAATGAGGTGTCAGGGCAGAGGTGGCAGCAGGGATGTTTTTCACCCCAATAGGTTGAATAATACCCTAAGGCTGATACATGCTGGGTGCATGCAAGCCGTGCTTCTGTACGTACATAGAAGTGCACATAAGCATCAGAATGATGCAAACGCTGGTGATAGACAGCAAACGCTTTTGCCAACACGTGGAATTCCTACTGGTTGTTTATCTATTTTTTCGCTCTTGTAATTAATAATGCCGTGATTACTCTGATTAGAATGATTGCATATCCCTTTAAGTGTCATCTAGATTGAGGTTTACATGGCATTTTTTTCCTTGTTTGTGTGTTCTGCAAACATATTAAGAAAGTCTCTAAAATAATATTATCAAACATCAAGTCAAATCCTGTCTCCTGAAGGGCTGATGAGATCATATGCACATGGCTGTGTGTTATCTTCCCCTGACACATGGAATTAAGTCTTGGACTATTCTCACGTAGGAAGACATCGTTCTGCCAGAGGTTTCTCTCTTCTGGCCATTTCAGCTACAACATCTTTTTTCCCTTCAGCCAGTTAAAGCAGGCTTTTCTCTATAAAAGCCAATGAGAAAAATGGGGTAGTTTGATAATTTTTGAGTGTTTTTTTCATTTCATTTTGTTGAGCTTACTGGTAGCATGTAAACAGAGGCGTTTGTGACAAAACCCCCACCTTAGCCCTGGAACAATTCTGTGACTTTAATGAACTCAGTTGTATGTGGAGGGGAAACTGGATTTTCAGTTATCCCACTGGCAAAGCTGTGGGTGAGGGAAGCCTGGAATTCAGCCATATAGCCCTGCAACTTGAGGGACACAGTTGATCCAGTGGAAGATCAAGTTTAGGAGCACTGCCACTTCTATTAATAATTTTTGTATTCTGTTGGGTTTTACAAATTCTGGGAAGTTGTGATATCGGCAGCAGACAGGTAGGTATTTCCTTAATTCACATTTCCATCTTTTAAACAAAATCTATGTTGTTTCCTTCTGGAGCTCCTGCCATTGTTTTGTTTTCTTAATGAAAGTGTTTTACCAGGTTGGAGTCTGTAGGAGGCACCTCCATTTTTATCAGAGCAAAAGGTTTTTTTAAATCAACACAAAATGAATAATTTCCAATTTTCAGCTGAGAAATTTTTTAAATGTCATTTTAAGTCCGAATCAAAGCAATTCCCCTTCTTCCCTCCAATTCAAAATTATCGCTAGACGACAAATTGCTTATTGTCTCTCTTGACAAAAGTGCTTGGCTCTTGGCCTTGCATTCAGATCCCCAAGCCACTGTCCAATGGGGAATTTATTCCCCATCTGTTTCCATTTCTACACTGCGAAACCAGCCTGGCGCATGAGCTGCAGCGCAGTCATGGGTTTTGTGATCCATATTTAATTCACCTAACTTTCAGTCGTTAACTGAGACACCCTAATTAAGCAGAACAGTGACCCTGGCCTTTCTGTGTAGTCACTGCAGAAGTGAGTTCATCCGGAAGGTAACTCTGCCCATGGAAAATCTCAATTAAATGCCCAAAGAATAACTTCTCTAAGATCAAGATGCTGAGCAGTTTCACTGAAAGAAACCTCATTGGCTTACAGAGACATGCTGATAATGGCCTCATTGGCTCGTTAGGTCAGCCAGCAAGTGGATGGTGGAGGTTCTTGGGGCTTAAGTACCAAGACATCATTGTATTTCTGGGGAGATCATTGCATTTCAAGGGTGTGATGTGAGACTGGAGACTGCAAAGTCATCTCCAAGCTGCATTTATTCCCCTGGAATGTTCAATGTGTCAGGCCTGATCTCAGTTATAAAATGGAAATAATAGATAAAAAAGGTCAAATGATTTATTGAGGATTGACATTTACAGCAGTCAGGAATCTCCAGTTGTATACAGCTTTGTGTATGTATGTCTTTCTTATATGATACCATCCTGCTTAGGATCTCCAAACCTGTGCATTCCTGCTGTAACCAGGTGGTGGCTACTTAGATATTGCTTATTGTGTTTCTACAGGTGCCTAAACAAAGACACACAGATTAGTTAACTTGCCCAAAGTTGTGGAACACCTCTAGCAAAATGAAACCATAAATTCCCAAATCCCCTCTCTGTGGCATCTGAATGATTTTATTTTCTACTTTAATAAATTTTGTCAGAAGATTTACTGTAAAGATTGTAAAAAAAAAAAAAAAAAACCCTGTTTGAAATTAACTGCATTTTCTATAAAAGCTGACTGTTAAAAGGCCTGTGTCCTTGATCCCATTGGTGGTGGTAGTGGCACTGGATCGTTGACAGGATACGTAGCTTGAGTACAGCATGGGGAAACTAGGTTGAAGGTAATAGTCCAGACAGGGATCCAGAGAGCAGTTGCTGCCTGTTCTGTACCAGGATCTGGCACAGTCAGATGTGTTACTGGAGGGGTCATGCTGTGTGTGTGTAAAAATGCTACTGATCAGTACATCACCTTTGCCGTTAAGATCTAAGTAGGAAGGAAGGGAAGAATAAAGACATGCAAACTCAGTTCTATGCATGTGCACCCATGTGCACATATATGCATGGAGGGTAAGGACAGCTGCCTGAGATAGGGCTGGTAACAGCAAAGTAGTTAAAGGTGCTGAAGCAGTAAGTGCTAAGACACTCTCTCCATGGGTACAGAAGGTTTGCTAGTGTCGCTGCTGATGTCCCTATGGTATCATGGGATTTTGGTGTGTCTCAGGTGCCCTTCTGTGAGGCCTGCGTTGCCTGGAGCCAGTCCATTACCTTCTTGCCTTAATGGTCTGACCTTGAGAGCCGAGCTTTGAGGTCACTGTGCCTCAAGGAGACCCAACACACCCTGTTAATGTGGTCTTCAGAGCTGTTTTCTTCCCCTTGCTCACACATTGCTGCAGCATTGTTTCTCAGTGCTTTGAATTAAGGAACTAACATCCTGGCACTAAGAATTTAAGGGACCCTGTGCAGATATAGACAGTGTATTTTACAGAACAAATACAACAGTAGTCTTGAAAACATTGATAAAATGACCTATTGTCGCATAATAGGTATTAGATCTCATTTTTCCCGTTCCCCCTGCCCAGTCCTGAAAAGGAAAGATTTTAGCTTCTGGATAAAATGCCAAGAATGACTGGTCAGCCCTGACTTTAAAAAGGAAGAAAAAAAGACATTTAGGTTTTAATGAAATGTCTTTCAAACTTAAATGCTTGTTTAGATAGCTTTTGAGATTAGTCTAAGAATAATAAACTGTTATTTATAGGGAACTTCCTGAACAAAGACTTCTGGGCAGCTCCAGAATACCAGAACAAAGGATTTACAGCACACTGACTACTTAAAATGTTGGTGCTATTTTCAGATTGAAAAGTCCTTTTTCCTTTATGACCACCTTTTGGTGAAGAGGAAGAGCTGTTTATGGATCCTTCAGATTCTTTCTGAGTTACTCTTGAGAGTGTAAAACACATGGGTCATAGCTTGAGTTTGGAGCTTTTACAGACCTGCATTGTCTTCTGTGCAGATTTTTTTTCTGCTTATGGCATCAGTCAGAACAAATAGAGGGATGGGGTTTGCCCTGGCTGCTGTAGGGAATTTTCCTGAAATGTCCCCGTTCTCCTAATAAATCAGTGTCTTTCCTAGTCTGTTTCTGATGGGATCCGGCAGCAGGTCAGCATCCTTAGGTAAAGAAAGGCTTCCTCAAGTGAGCACCAGTCACAAAAAGTAAATTAATGGAAGCTGGCATCTGCTGATCTCTTTGACAATAAGGAATTTCACTGCCAACATTTAGAAACCATCGGAAATGGTCTCTATTGGAAACCAGATTTTGACTTTCTGCCCTGGGCTGCCAGAAGTATTTCAGCATAAAATGCTAAAGTAAGTTGAACTTTCAATTATAATTTCAATGACTGTCTAGTGAAATGGATTAATGCTCTGGCACTGCACCTTTGAGGCTTTGGCTTGAATCTTGTAGGATAAAAATCTGTCTGGTTTGACAGTTGAAAAGGTCAGAAGTGAAATAATGTCAGGTGGTCTTAGCCCAATTCAGTGTCTCGATTAAGAAGTAGATGTAGAAGTTGTTGATGTGGGATATCATATCAGATCCTTTACAATAATATAATATACATTTAAAAATACTTTTTTTGATTTACATTTTAGCAGCAAAATCAGATGCAGGCAGCTGCATTCTGGAGAGGTGGAGCTTATTCAGAGCTCAGGAACACTGGATTGCAACCTGAGCAAAATACGGGTTACACTATGCAGTATCTTAAGCTCAAAAGCTTGTATCCGTCATGAAATTGATTTCTTGATACTTGATTGTGTCAAGCATAGTTCTCGCTCAAATATTTTTTAAAGTTTAATTTGGGAATTTTTATTAATTGAGAGTGAATAGAAAAAGCATTTTTCTCACTGTTCAGGCAAGACATGGAGTCTCTTCAATTTACTTTTTGAAACTGCTGCAATTCAGTTCTTAAGCTTATTAAATAGGATTGCTTAAAGGAGCAAAATAAGATGATTTGCCGAATGCATTTTTTCTCTTATTTGGGTACGCTCTTATATAATTTTATATGATAATAATATTTAAACATAAATTGCTCCTCCAGACATCCCTACGGAAATGTCACTGCAGCAACAATTTCTGGCAATAGTATCAGGAATTTCTGTTGGGGAAAAAGGAGCATATTGGTGTATGGGGCCGTGTGTCTCCATGATGCTTGCTGATGAAGGGGTTAGCCAAAGGGATGGTGGCTATCAGAGCTGCAGAGTAGTTTGACTGCCTTTGATTTGTCCCAGCCTTGCTTCTCCTCCTGTCAGGCAGCCTTGGCGCTGCCCTCCTGAGTGAGGTTGCAGGTCTTTGCTTTTTTTCAGTAAGAAATACACGTACAAGATAGTGCAAATTGGAAATCAGCTGTCATGGCCTGCTGCATAAATTATCCCGTTCTAGTTGGTAATCTATTGCAGATGATTAAATAAGTGAGCAGTTAGGTCCTTTTTCGCGCTGGTAGGCATCTTTGTTTTATTTAATTCCCTGTTCCTTCTCTGTGTATATGTGGTGTGTCATGGGTTTTTGTCAAGTTGTGTTCACGTCTTAAGGCAAAGAAACCACAGTCTCCATGTGATCATGATGCAATGCAAGAGCTGATAGAAGTGTACGTATGTTGTAAAGATTAATTGGCATTCAGTTAGGCCCCATAAAGTATGGCATGCCATGCATTATCCTCTACTTTGCCTTCAATTTACAGCACAGTTCAGTTCACATAGTGGGTGCAGGCTGGAAAAAAAAGTGTATTTCTGAAGTATAAAATGTGTACTTTTTAGTAGGCTGATATTCCTGACGAGAAAACCTTCGAAAAGCTTTGGAGATTCAGATACAGCATCATTGTGGGGCAGTGGTAACATGCTCTTTCTTTTCTCAGCTGAGATCTACTAAGTGGGGCCCAGGGGACCACTGAAACCACAGAATTATTTTTTTATTTGTCCTATAGATTTTTCTGACCAAAACCCAAAAGGTGACACATCGCCATCCTCACACTTGGAAGATGGGGGGAGTAAATGTGGTGCAGGAGCAGAAGGCATTCTATGGCCATGCCGGCTGCCTGGGAGGGCTAGAGGCCAAGCACCCAAGTGCAGCCCATTATTTATAACAGAACAAAGTGGTAATTTTGCAACTATCACGGCTCAAATATGGGACCATTTCCTTAGTAATAAAACTATTACTCTGTAACTGTTTACTTATCAGGAGACCATTATGTGATTGATGACCTGAAAATGGAGGTTATCTTTCAATTCATTTGAAATGCAAACTGACTAGAAAATCTATAGTTATTGCAGGGTATTTTTAAGCAAAATCAGGCACCTACATTGACTTCCTATTTACATTTCTTTGAGAAGAAAAATCACATAAAAGCTATCAAGAAACACATTTCACAGCAGGCAAATTAATTGGTTTTACAGTATTTGAATGGAGGGTTTGTCAAATAAAACATGCCATGACAGTTAATAGTGTCATTTAGAAGCAGCAAATTATTGGCTTATTTGTTATTGGATAAAAGGAAGGCAAACACTTTGTATTAGGAAGTTTTAATGTGTTTAAAATCCTCATTAGGGATTTATGGACATTCTTGCTTAGCATAGCGCCTCATTAATTTGAGGCTAAACAGTTACTTCTGTGTTTCAATTCCAATTTTTTTTTCCCCTTTTCTTTAATTAGATCTTGCATTAGAGTTTGGTCTCTACACCACTGGAGATGTAGAATTAATTAATGTGATTTATAAATCTAATGGAAGTGAGTTATTCTTAGATATCTTTTCATTTTAGTGAGGGGTTTAACTGCATGCAGCATAAGTGCACCCAGATCTAAGAGATTTTGGGAGCTGAGGAAAAGTATGTGACTTCTGCATTGAATACATTTAGCAGCGTCCCTTGGCATTAATAGATCAAAGCATTTTAATTAGAAATGTAACTAAAAGAGAGGCCATAAAAATCCCATTCAAAATCAGATTTTCTTTGTTCTAAGTTCCATACTGTCCAAAAAGTGTTATTTTAGCTCTCCTTTTGTATGATAACCATGACAATCAGTGGCAGTTGAGATTATAGTGTGTCTTACTATTTAATGAGCATAAGATCTGGCTCTTAATGTAGTCTGAATTTGGATCCAATCCGAATAAAGACATAATCATTCATTTAATTTGTTAATAAAATGAAAATTGCTTTTATTTCATATAGGAATTTCATTTATTTGATTGAAGCTTATGTAAAAAAAATGTATTTCTGTGGACTAGTTATGCTAACAGGTAGTGTCGCTATTTAAACCCTAAGATATTTCAGAATACATTTGTTTTCTTTCCCGCTGGCAAAAACATGTCTCTGTCCTTTGAATTCTGGCCCTCTATTTTGAAGACAGTCTGAGGACACGAACTGCAAGTGGTGGCTGTGTTAGAGGGACGTATGAAAACAACTAATTTGCAAACAAGCTCTGAGCGATTCATTTGGGTCCCAGCACTGGCCTTGCAGCTGTACAAACTACTGTACAGATTATACCCAGGAGTACATTTTTCAGTGAGGACATTCATACCCGCTTCAAAAAAACGCAGTGGAGCAAACAACCAGCAGTCACCCACCATATTCTTGTAGCTACAGTAAACGTGGTGTCAGATGTAAATAGATGCTTGAAAAGGTTCCTCTCTAAAACCGCAGGAAATGTTACAGTCTGAATTCTTGAGGTCGCATAATGCTCCAGGTTACACTAATGCAACTTTACTGACATCAGGGGAGTTTTAGTTGTGTTACCACACCGACCTGTCAACATTGCTACTATTTTAGCAGGAAGTTATACAAGCCCTGCCTAACACTGCTTGCCCTCGTGCTGCCGTGGGCTGGGAGCAGACACCGAATTCCACTTGTGTGAAATAGATTTGAAGGAGATCCATTCCAAGTTGTATTAAATTGGCTGTGTCTGTATAGTAAAGGGATTTTGAATGATTTCCAAGAGGTTCTACTCAAAGGGTTACACAGAGAATAAATACGGTGTCTAATTTACATCCCTCTAACTGAGGACAAGTAGACTTGGAAGCCAAGCTCTCTTCACACTCCTTTTATACTTAAACTGCTTCACTGTCTTCAGAGGAGTTAGATTTCATTCACACTGGTAAAAGTAAGACAAGAAACAGACACTTGATCTTTATTTCTGCTGCACCATATATCTCACTGCACTAGACAGTTGCATAGTCTGCTAGTCAGGCTTTGATGTTTCAGGTGGACAAGTGCATGGTGGCATTTTAGGTCAGGGAGCCTTTTATCATCAGTTTAATAGAAATGTAGAAGGTAACCTCTTCCAGAATAAGACGAAAATACCAAGGTGTAATAGAAAATGTACTTATTTTATATAAGTAAGTTATTGCAGTCGTTGGAGGAGGAGGACCAGAGAGAGAAAGGAAGAAATAAAAGATGAAAAAAAAGAAAATGTTAATTTCTAAAATTCCTTTCTCTTTGTCAGTATTAAATGGTTGTAAGAGCTTTTATGCAAGCCAGTGTTTTGCTCACAAATGAAGGACTGTAAATGACACTTTTGTTGGGGGCAAGTTGCAGTTACTCTGTATCATCATGGTGAGCTTCTAAATAGTACATTCAGAATATTCCAGAAGAAAAATATGCAGCCTTACCTACATTAAAAACTCCCAGGAGACCTTGAAGTGAGAGATCACTTTATCAGGCTTCTCTCTCTAATAGACTTTGGCAATTTACTGCATGAAAATAATGACGAACCATTGAGTTTAAATTGAACATCAGCATATTGTGCTTTCATGGAGACTGATTCATGCTGATCAACATTGAAATGGTGTTGTTAGAAGAAAACATCAAAGAAACGAAAAAGAAAACATGGGCTAAATACAACATACACTGGGAAGAACAAGAAAAACCTAATTGTCACATCCAGGTCAATCTAGTTTAAAAGTTGCTGTAGCAGAACTAAATGCCAGTGAAAAAACGTCCTTGCAGTTGGGGTTGATCTGACTGAGAAGTCATTGTAAGCCAAGTTCCTTGTAGAGAAATCAAGCTATAATTACTTCTGATTTGTGGGCTAGCACCCAAGTGTCCCAGCCTGGTGCAACGGCACCATTCTGTCTGGCTCCAGGTGACTGGAGAGGAGCATATTGGAGTCATTGGCTTTTGTATGAAACTAAAGGTACCCATTGTGGCAGTTTTGGCTTCTGAACTAGAGACCTTCTGGCAAGTTTGCTAAAGTCAGCAGGCGTCTGGTTCAGTCATGTTTTGGACCACACTAGTAAGTTGTTTTTCCTTGCTAATGTGCTTTACTCAAGGGAAGAGGCATAAACTTCTCCATCCACCACTGGAAGAGCAGCAGTGACCCCAGCCCAGGCTGTCCTAGCTTAACAAATGAATTAACTTGACCCAGTCCTTAAACTTTTCCCTGTTTTCAGGTTCTCCACTAAATGTGTATTTGACACAGCTGCTTCTGCAGTATTTGAATTGAGGGGGAGCAGTGGAGTAGGTCTACTTTGTTTTAGGCAAAGGTTTTTAATTTTCTCTTAATTTTATATATATACACACATATATATAAAGTATATATTTTCATAGACCTTTTAATAAGGCCCAGGAGATATTTTTGGGGCAGAAATAATGGGAAATGTAGTCTTCTCATGGAATTCTGGTTCAAGGATGATGGAGGTACTAAAAGAAAACAGTGGATATACGTTATTTTGGGCCCACAAATGGCTCCCTTGAGAACTAATAACCCTGTGAAAAATGCATATATGTATTTGAATACCAGGGGAGAAATTTAACTTGTTTTTTTGAGGATTGTTTTTTTTTTTAATACCACGTTTGACTTCCAGAGCCCAAACATACAGTGCTAATATATGGTGGTGATAATCTTATGAATATCAAATACACCAGAAAAAAAAAAATCCACTCAGGTTGCAATATTCATGCCTTGCTGTTTTGCTGCTCCCATTCTTACATGCTTGCACCAAAGTTAGTAAAGAAGAGCCAAGATCCTTCCATCTGGTGAGGTTAGTTTGACATGTATTTCAGGTGTCTTTTACATGAATGACCCTTTGGGGATGAAGTACTAGCGAGCTAAGAAAGAGACAACAGCATGAACTGTGAAACAACCCAAGGAGGACTCTGAGCAGTGGTGTACCTCAAATACATGTGAAACAGTCTGCCTCAGGAGGAGAAATGTGTAGTCAGGTGGCAACTGAGGGGTGGGCTGCAGTCTGAAATGCAGCAGGTTGAGAAAAGATGTAGAAATGACTGAGAAGGGGAAATGAAGCCTGAGTGTGTAAGGGCATACTGATGGCCATCAAAGAAAAGCTGATGTTGGGAAGCATGGCTCTGTCCTCCATTCAGGTGCAGCTAAAGTATTGCATCTTCTTAGATTTGTAGCAAGTGTGTTGCAAAAATTGAATCTCATAGGTTGGAAGGATGTTCAAAGATCATCTAGTCCAATGTCTTATATATGGAAACCCTTCTGGAACCTCTGTTAATAGGAAGCCTGGCAGGAGCTGAAGGCATTCATAGGATAAGGCTTCTGCGACAGTCCTGGTTTGGCTGTATTGTGGTTTACGCCCAGCCGGTAACTCAGAACCACACAGCCGCTCGCTCACTCACCCTTCTTCTTCCACACTCCGCTCCCAGAGTGATTGGGAGGAGAATCAAAAGAATGTGAATCCCATAGGTTGAGATAAGAACAGTCCAGTAACTAAGGTATAACACAAACCACTACTGCTACCACCAATGATAATAATGATAAGGGAAATAACAAGGAGTGAGAATACAATTGCTCACCACCCGCCACTGATACCCAGCCTGACCCAAGCAGTGATATGGGCCTTCCAGGTAACTCCTCCCAGTTTATATACTGGGCCTGATGTGCTGTGGTGTGGAATACCCCTTTGGCTAGTTTGGGTCAGGTGTCCTGTCTCTGCCTCCTCCTGGCTTCCCGTGCCCTCCTCACTGGCAGAGCATGAGACTGAAAAGTCCTTGATCTGAGTAAACATTATTTAGCACAACTAAAACATCAGTGTGTTATCAGCGTTGTTCTCAGGCTAAAGTTGAAAACACAGCACTGCACCAGCTACTAGGAAGGAGAAACAGCTGAACCCAGGACAGTCTGCTTCTGGTTTTCTCAGTGTTTTCCTCTTATAATCATGTAGTGCACGCTGGAAATGATCAATCAAGGCTCATGCACATCTTTTCATGCTAGCAAGTGAAAAATCAATTCGTGTTCGAAGGAGTAAACAGTAGTATGAGCTTCACCTCCCCATAGTCAAAATAGATTCCTTGATAAAGGAGATGACAATGAAAGCTGAACTCTTGATGTGTAAGCACACAGGTGCTCATACGCAAAAAATCAGAGTGGGTTTCCTACATTCATTTAACATGCTACATTTATCTTTCCAGTAAAATAAAGATAGGAAGAAGCGATTACTTGTTGAATGCCAAATGTGCGTCAGTAAAGCAAGAGGGATTATTCACAGTTTATCCAGATGAGAATGTAGTTGGTCAGTTCTGACAAAGACATTATTCATCATGTATTTCTTTTTTCTGACTCTACATTTGAATTTTCAGAACTATTCTGACAATCTGTTAGAAGGTCTTGTTGCTATCATTTCTGAGAAATGCCTGCTGTTGGATGTAAATTACAGGGAAAAGAAACTTGCATGATTTTTCTGTGCTGCAAAAACAAAATCTGATCTCATCCAGGTTATAAATTGTCCAGGAGGTAAGACTGGTCAAGGAACTGTTGAATGAATAAATGGAAGGTTAGATCAACATGACTCATCAGATATTATAACCATTCACCCAATGTCATTTGATCTGCATAACATTAAAAGCTACTGTTCCCTCACTCTTAGATTTCTGACCTCTTTCCCTCCCTTTAAAGTTTAGCCCTGAGCCACCCAAGCCATACATTAAACCTTTGGTTCCACATCATTTAAGTTCTGTTCTGTTCTCTTGTGAGTCTGAAACATGAAGAGACCCTTATAACACTGACTTGTATTAGGTGGAATATTTTGATCATCTGACCTGTCCCTTTTTTTAGCGAGCAGTATTTAAAAGTAAACATGAAGGTTTCTGATGCAAAAGAGCTTTGCCAGATTAAAATGAAACTGGAAGATGAGTTCAATGTAGCATATAGCTATTTTGAATTGGTTTTGTTTTGTTTGAAGCTTTATTACCTCAGGACGTCTGTCTACGGCTTAGGTAATATTCACTTCTGTCTGGGATTCACGAATGCACTGCCATCTGAGAGAAGAGCTCATGATGTGAAATGCAAGTACTCAGTCTTACGGAAGCCACATTTCTGTCCTTTTGGCTGTGTTGGACTATGCTGCTCACAATGGAAGAAAATCACCAAAAGCATGCACAAATTCAGGCTGTGATCTCCTTTTTAGGAGGTTACTGATGAAACGTGAAGAGGAGAAGGGTGGAGAATCACACAATGGGTCCTAAACCACTTCATTTTTATTAGATTAGGAAAGTAGTAGGATGGATGGGTGTCCCATCTCGGCTAAACTACAGGAGGAAGATGGCATCTTATTAACGGCAATTCTAATAACAATTTGTTATAGCACTAGCACTGGAGAACGTGGTTAATATTGTATGTGCTCTGTTTCATTCTGTCCTGATGAATCTGCATGGGTGCCGTGGTGTGCCATGGGGGACTGCTTGCACTTGTTAGCTGAATGCAAGTGTTTATGGACAATTAAACTTCCAATTTTTGATTCACGCTTTGAAAGGTTGCTTTTTTTCTTTTTCTTTTTTCGTTTTCTTTCCAGGATAGATCTGTGCCTTTCAAGTCTCTTAGAATGTGTAACTGTAGCATGAATTTAGAAAAATGGTCTCATTTCTTTAGAAATCCACTAATAGTAATGTACGGAAAGACTCTTACATTGATCTTCTCTCGATAGCTATGTTGTAATAATTATTCTTTTAATGTTTGCATCAATCTAAATGTTTTCCTCTTTGTGCTAGCTCCTGCTTGGTTCTCCCTAGATGACGATCACAGCACTTTGACATCTTGCATTACTTTAATACCAGTGATTCAAAACAAAGCAATGCCAAAGGGAACAAAAGTTCTGTCAAGCCATTAAAATCTTCTTTGCCATTAAAGCAATTAAATTGATGCATAAGCATTTAAAGTTATTAGCAAGTGCTGCCAGCAGAAGCTGATTGTGATTGCATAATATATAGTGGGCTTTATTAAAGTAAAATGGTATGTTTATTGTTATTATCATCATTAGTTCTGAAGTAGCATAAACTTAAACAGGGCTGTGAATTGTGAGAGGACTGTGAAACAAGTTAAAACATGCTCTGCACTGTGTTAACAGTCAGGAACAGGATTATGACAATTAAGACATTTCTAAACAAAAGAATACACATGGTATCTTGGTTAACCATTGAAAATGGCATGTGTAATGGTAGGGAGGGGTGTTAAATAAAGAGAAGACTGCTGTATCTCTGCTGCTGTCACTCTTCCCAGTCTTCACTCACTTGGCTGGGTTTTGGGCTGCTCCTGTTACTGCTGTGAAAGGTTTTGTGATTGGTGTGCAAGCTGATGGGGGGAGTATTTGTTTTGTTTTCTCATATTCCAACATACTAATTTTTCATTGAAAAAAATCAGGAATGTATTAGAGACATATGTACTCCCACTGTCCCACTGCATAGTGTAGTAATATTGGTGCTTGCTAGTCTTAAAGTTAACTATTCCTCACTGAATGGAGAGTTGGTATGGGGTATGGAAAACAGGGACTTACAGGTATTGAGAGGGAAAAAAGTGATTTAAGTGAAACGCTGGTGGATGAAGGGAGGCCAGTGAAGTACTGGAATATCAAGTTGTGCGGTATGAGGGTGAGCTGCGTGCCTATTGCAGTTAATGCTGACCATCCACTGAAAGTTCTCA
Source organism: Pezoporus occidentalis (assembly GCF_034315485.1). Classification (NCBI taxonomy): domain Eukaryota; kingdom Metazoa; phylum Chordata; class Aves; order Psittaciformes; family Psittacidae; genus Pezoporus; species Pezoporus occidentalis. The sequence goes on from NW_026915280.1 coordinate 18,789, forward strand.
AGCTAGGTTTGTTAGGTGGAATTCGAGCAGAGTAGAAACTAGGGACAAAAGGTAAGGTTCTTTTTTCTGGTCAGTTGAGTGTTTTTAAGTGATGCTATGGAAAATAAAATTATAATCTATAGTTGCTGAAGGAGATAAAAATCACTAATATCCCTGCAGTGTACTCATATTCACTTGAGTACTTCTTTACCAAGATATTGATGAACTGTTGGAAATTCAGAGAACAGTGATGAAATAAGCCACAGGGATGGGAAATGTGTATCAGGAAAGAAGGCAAAAGTTCAACATTCATCCTTTGAGAAAAGTGAAGTGAAATTCTGCATGTGTGTGCATGGTGTAAATATGAAGGGAAGAAATGAGTAATGGGAAGAGCTCTACAGAAAGGCTGAGGTATCACTGAAAGCAAAATTTTAACAATTATCACAAAAAAGGGCTGAACAGTTTATAGCACTGGTCCATATTTTATTAAGGGAAGGGATGGGAGACCCATTTCCCTACAGTTTCTATGTCAAACTAGTGATAGTACAAGAAGAAACAGGGAAAATGTGCTACTTTAGCAGAGCGTGAACTTGGTGATCTAATAGGTCATTCTGGTCTACGGCTTTGGTAGCTGTGTGGATTTATTCTTGAAGCTTAGTGCTGGCTGAAATACAGGAGGAAAGCCATGGTCAGTGCTTTTGGTCAAGCTCTATAGCAGATTAGGATAACAGGGATTGAGTTTAGTCATGAATGTCTTTTACCAAACTAGTTAACAAGGGCACTACAGTGAAGTGTCAGGCAGAAAAGTGTCACTGAATATTCATGAAGTGCTTACCTGGTTTTTGGTACATTCCTAAATATTGTTTCTTCTCTTCTGCTGTACCCCTGTGATAAGAGCCCATCACAACTACCTACAAGTGCTACAAAATGATTGTACACATGGGTCCACCTGTTGTTTATGTAATTATTCACAGTAGTCAGAGGTTTTGAGCTCTTTCATGTTCTTGGAATGAGGGATTGTGGCACATGCTGTAAGTACCATTTAAAAATGAGTATTTTCAATTGGAAGGCATTAAGGGCACCACTCTGTGTGTGCATGGGTATGGTTGTGTGCATACATATATTGCAACTTTCTAAGGGGAAAAGGAGTATCTGTCAAGCCTCTTGAGGTGGATTCCCTTGTGCTGTTCAGTCTTCAGAGGATACTTAACCTGTGACAGGCTGATGAAGTGAGAGACAACAAAATCAGCAAGCCACCCTTACAGTCCAACCAGTATTTTACTACAGTATGTATTTAAGTTTTAAGAGCTGCCTTGGCTGTTAGCCTATTAAGCTGTAGGTTAAGATAGTTGATGATAACAGCTTTCTCCTAACTGTTATCACCTCTGTCCTTCACTGCAGCGTGCAGCAAGTTAAACCAAACCTCGCCTTCTCTTTGAAGGCTGCTGATAGGAGTAGCAGCGGGATCTTCTTCAATACAGAAGTTTCAGGCAATTCCAGTGCCAGTCCTCAGCTGTGAGGAAATCAGAGTACTTTATTGCTTCAGAAGTGTTCTTAGTAGCACAAAGCAGTGCAGAAGAAAAAACTTTTGACAAAATGGATCTTGCTGATGATTTATGTTGACCTGAACTGGAAAATCTGGTAGGCAGCAAGCATGGATACAGCAGTCTTCAAAGAGAGGCTTGTTACCTGTTTACCTCTGTGGTTGTAGTCACTGAACTTTGCATCCAGCACCTGACTAAACATTTCTTTCTTTCTTTGCACCTAGGTTCCCAATGACTCCAGCTGTGTGGAAGACATATTACGGGTGAGTAATACCCTTTGCTTTTCTGTATAGCTGTAGTGCTGCTATTTCATCTTTCAGGGAGAAGAATTATATGGCTGTCTTTAACACTGTAGGGTAAATAATAACATTTTAGTGGGTCTGTATTAAAAACACACAGGCAAGTGGTAGGCCCAGGGTGCTCCTTAGTGAGTAAGGTTAGTTCACCTCATACTCTGCATCTGTCAGCTTGTCGCAGTCAGGATTTACACACATTCCTGGGGTTTTTAAGCTCTTAATCTTTGTGAGTCTCTCCAGGACATATTTCTCTCCTACCCTGAGGTGGAGTTACCTTAATTCTCTCACTCATAGACTGACCTACAGTCTTCTTCCTTATTCACCCGAGCTACAGTTGCTCATCATTCATGGTTTTGTTAAACACTCGGTTATTTCTTTTTCCAGGAGCTCTGGTCAGTGGTTTAATGCAGAAAATTAAAACCATTCTAACTGAGCATGGTTTAATCGTAACAAGATCATATAATAAAGGGGACTGTGCACAACTTGTGTACATGTAAATCTGCATTACTTAAGATAGGCTTTTCCTCAGACACCCCAATTTTGACATCCCCTGTTGGCAGCTGGGGTCAGGTTTGCAACCCAGCAGTCCCTATCTGGAATTTAGGTTTTTGTCCTCGTGGGTTATCTCTCATCTGTCAGAGCTGCTTCCTTGGATTGACAGTCAACTTCCTGGGGTTCAGTGCAGAGGGTATAAAATTTCAATAGGAATTTGTGCTGGCCATGTTCTTGCCACTAGGAGCAACTGGTACAGACCTCAAATCATCTGTAACAATTGTGTCAACTTGCTTGCAAATACGTGGACTTGTTCTTACTTATAAAATGGGCTTCTCAGTATCCACTGCAATCCAGACTTAAGTAGTTTGGGAAACTTGCTTCTGTTATGTGCACACACGTTATCTCGGGATGCTGTTGATGTCCTTATAGGTTGCCAGTGTTGCTGCAGAAGTATGTTGAACCAGCAGGCAAGCATGCACGTGCAGACCTGCAGTAACAGAGGAGAATACATCTGCATGTGCACCCAGAAGCAATGAATGCATGCTAATAAATAAAATCTAGTTTCAACCCTCAAAGTGAACAGGGGTTTAGTACCTATTGGACACTAAGGGTGCAAAAGCAAAGAAAGTGTTGCAAGGCTATTTGAAATACTTGGTACATTGTAAATGTCTTCTTCCCCTGTTTATATATTTCAATTAGGTTCTTTACTATAGTTGTAATGAATGACTTGTTAGCTGGGGAAAGCAGTTGTCCAGTAAACAGCATCAAAAAGAAATGTGATGTAGTGAATTTCAGGGATCAATCATCCAGGTGCCAGTTTTAATGTGGGAACAGTTATATAAATCATAGGTATATAAATCAGGTATATAAATCATAGGAAGCAGAAATGTCCTTTTTCTAATCAAAAGGAGGTGATACTATTTCCTACCCCATGGCTGCAGTTTAAGTCAACAGAGTCAGAATGTCCTAGGCTTCCTTCTGAAACCTGCTGTAATCAGTGCAGGATTCTGATGATGATGACAGCAGAGGATGGGGATGAACTTCAGAGTCCCTGCAGCTGGTCCCAGTAGGCTGTTAAACTTGGGGTGGACAGAGCAGGGATGTAGCAGGTTTCCATGTCTCTGGTGATCTGTCTCACAAGACCATATAATGGGCAACTGAAAGAGGGGTATAAACCAGCAGATCTTTCTTGACGGCTGGGTGCAGATGCCTGGAGGTGCTCCCGGTGCCCATCCTTGCCATTCAGACATGGAGTAAACCTGTCATCTACAGGTGTAGCCAGAAGCTATATTGAGTGCATGAGACCGTATGTGCTGGGTACAGGGTTGGCACAGAGCAGTGAGTGTGGGACCTCACCACATGTGCAGCTAGGTGAGAAAGCAGCAGATCACAGAACCACTTCTGAGGCTGCCCATCAAAGGCCCAGCAAGTCCCAGTCCCAACTGGTTGCCTTCAGTGGCAGCTAAATTAGGCTTTCAACTTTGTATGGTGGCTGAAGCACATGTGGAAGTAGAAGTACCTCAGTTTTGTTAGTGACTTTCTTCTTCTCAAATTTATAATGCAGAATGAGCTAGTGGAAAATGTGTTTTGGCTTCATGCAGAGTATCATATTCTACTTGATAGGCAATGAAGAGAAAATAAAAGAATGCGATGCCCAGCAGTAGTCAAAATCCAGTCTTCAGGCTCCCCGTGGAAGGCCTGTGTCAGGAGATTGTCTGCTCCAGATAAAAGGATGACCCTTGGTTTCAGCAGCTGTTTGTGCTTTAAGAGTGTGGATTAAGTTCCTAGCTCTGACAGATCCTTTCTGGCCTTTTGGGGCCATTTATGTAGACCCTGAAGAGCCTCTGGGAGTGTGGCCCTCTGCTCCCTGATGGCAGTTTCCCCATGTAAAATCTAGGCTATTAACGTTTCCATCCTGTCAGGGATGTTGCCGAGGTAAACAAGAGGAATTACAAGACGGGTTCTGAAGGTAGACAGATGGGGCTGTAATAATGTGCATTTTGACCAGCCAAACCATTGACAACTACTGGCAATTTCTGCTGTGAGCCACATCCACTCCTGAACTGTGCACCCCAAAGTGCAGGAAGAAAGGTGCTGCTGCCTGCCTTTCCCCAGCCCTGTCTGTCTCCCTCTCCCTTGGGAGAGATCATTTCATGCCTTGAATTTTGCTCCTTTGTCTCTTTTTCAGTCAGGGGATTAAGTGACTTAATTCAGTTTCACCCCTCTGAAAGACACAGTAATTCTTCTAGGTTTTTTTCCTAGGCTTTACAAGGAAGAGGTACCATGTTAAGATTTGTGACCTCTGATTTTACAGAGCTCTTTTTTCAAGCTGAACTTGATTAATGGGTTTTGTAATTGTAGAGGTTTGCAATTCCTAATCTCTCTTTTATTTCCTTTTTTCTTTTTTTTTTTCTTTTTTTTTTCTTTAGGAAAAAGAAGTTTTAATTGAGTTTATGGTCAAAAATTTTCATCAGAGAGAGGGGAAAGGTCTTGAGTCTGTTCAAACCCCTGAGTCTTCAGAGGCAAAATTTCATAGTCCTTCAGATTTCCTGAAACAGTCAGCCACTTATGTCATCTTGTGTAAATGCTTTAAGGACTCTTCTGATACTATAACCAAAGGTTAATGGCAGAGCGGTCTCTTGTTGATTTTGCTTTCCTAACCATGATGGCTGTAAAGGTTGTTAATAAAATAATCTCTCTTCAATAACTAAGGCCAAGCTGTAAAGGTAGTACAGGAGATTTGTATTTCATAAAGGTTGCTAATAGCAAATTAAAAGATGAAGGTGAATACATGGGTGCTCGGTACGCTTTTTTCTGTTCCAAAATGTGGCTTATTTTTTAAGCTGCATAATGGCTTTGAAAGTGTGGGTAACGTGGAAGACAGGCACTTAACAGTGTATGAGTGTGTAATTCACATTATATTAATATGGACTTAAATTAAGTTGTCACTTGCTATGTGCAGCCATTGAAAAATGAGCTCGTTGAAAAGTTGTGATACAAAGTGCAAATGGGGCAATAGAAATGACATTTTAAGCCAGTGTTCTGATGCTGTTACTTGTGCCACTTGTACCAGTGCTCCATCAGCATTCCCTGCTCTCATGGCATGTTATGTGACATGTTCTGCTGGTCCCAGTATAGGGCTGTGTGTCAGTGCAAACTAGCAGACAACCTGTTTCTACCTAGAATGAGCACAGTAGGGACCTCCCTTCGCATTGGTTGACTTCTGGGCAGAGAGGTGATAAGCATACAACATTATACGGGAAAGAAAGGAAATCTTATTTATTTAACTACATGTTCTTGAGGACTTGCAGTGTAAATTGAAACTTTGGGCTAGGTGTTTAGGCAATCGATTAGATGTAATCTTGCAGCAGGGAGGCTCTGGTCTGTACATACAAAGCTTTCGTGTCTGTGTTGCTAACCATCTGGGCAGGCACTGCTGTCTAAAAATCTGTCCCTGCTTAAAGGAACAAAATAACTCTTGTAGATGCATATTCATTGTAGTAAGCCATCAAGTAGCTAGATGGACTCTTCTGATGTTATGTGGACAGCTGTGGTATTAATTAAAGGCTTTCTAGTCTGGAAGCAAAACAAATCCTAAATATAATTCAGATCGTAATTAGTATAAAATGACTAGAGTTAAATGAGCAAAGTCTGTAATTTGTATAGTCTTCTATTCATCTGATGACTAGGTAATATCTAATGACATTGGAGAATATGTAAATTGATCAGCAAGTGAAGATGCCCTTGACTAGGCAAATTATGTGTAGTATTACCTTCCTTATGCCAATTGAAAGCACTAACAAATTTAATGTGTGTCATCCGTAGCTGAGGTGAGCTGCTCACAGAGCAAAATTAGACTGTAACAGATACAGACTGTTATTTGCCTCTCAGTAGTTTTCTCTTTCAAAATACAAACCAACATTGAACAATGGTACACCCAATTATAATAATTGTACTTTGAAAAACACAGGTACTCTGTCCAGTGTAGTCGCAAATGTATTTAGTAACTCATGGGCAGTTTAAATATTTTCATGTAGAATCTGGGGGCTTGCTGAGGAGGACATGATGTGAATTTCAAATGACCATCTAGACGTCATTGGACAAGTGAATAACGAGCTGACTGGCCTAGTAAATCATGTGAACCTGTCAACTGTGGAAACACATTGGGGAGGAGATGATGTCAAGTAACAGTAACTTAGCAACCTGGCATTTAGCTGTCCAGAGAATGAGTAAGAGTAGCCACTTTTAAATAGCTGAGTAAATAAATGAATCCCTATACATCTTAGGTGTGCTATAAAAATAGCCCAGCACCGTATGTTTTCTGTCAAGCTGCTTCTTTCTCCAGGATAAGGTGATTTATTATTTCTACTGAAATGAAAAAATGGACTGAAAAGTTAACCCACGTGTAAATGTGTATCTGCGGCCTTTGTCCCTTGCCTGGTGTGCAGCCTTTGGAAGCATGTAAGGAATGGGTAGTAGCCTGTTTTGACAAAGGCAAAGTGTTGCAACAGTAGTTTTGGGTTGTTTTTTTTTTTTCTTTAGACTTTGCTTATGTATATGAAGATTTGGAGGAATAAAACCAATTAATATCAGCAATTTCTAAGCCATTGAATTTTCAGCTTTTTATCAGCATTTTGTCAATGGAGGCAGTTTCTGCTCTCACATCAAAATAAATCAAGGGGTAATTCCACTGACATCTGATCTCATTTGAGTTCATTGAATTCTTCTTCCTCCCACACTGGTATAAATTGGCAGCAGCTCCAACTTACATTGCTGCTGCTGTTATTAAATAAAAAGGAGTTACCCCTGCATTACTTTAGGTGTACATAAAAGCAGCATCTAGTCCTTTGCTCTGATGGCTCTCTAGATGTAGGCTTGCCCCAGAAAATGGAAATGCTGAGTAGTATTTGAGAACAGCTCATTTCTGGTTTGGAAGGTGATCAGCTCAGTTCTTGTCTCAGAACCACCACAAGTGTTCAGCAACAATTTCAGGAAGGTCAAAAGAAGCCTTTTCCCAGCTTTGTGTGAGCTGTCCAGCCATATACACACAGGCACAGAGAAATTAATGGTTGGAGTCATTTGAGGATAGCACAGTGTAGTCTTGATTGGAGCTGGAGAGAGCAATCTTAGGTCTTCCCAGTGTAGAGTAGACCCTTAACCCAGAGGCTTGCTTTGGCCTGTATGAGCTACACATGAACACAGCAGAACAGGATTATTCAAGTTTTTGGCCATTCATCTTTACCATGACAACATTATTGTGCTGTGCATGAGAAAGGCACCTCAGGAGTGTTACCCCAAAGCTGACTATGTTAAATTGAAGGTACATAATGTAGAAACCTCAGCGTTAACTTTAGTTGAGTAGGAAGTTGGCATGAGTCAGTGCTTGAGGACGCAGCTTATGTGGCTTATTCTGTAGGCCACCATTGCAGTGCTGGCATGGCCCAAGTTAGGTATGAGAGGAGTTCACTTGTGATGTAGATGTATGCTATAAATCTGTTTTGTGCTGCCAGATTAACGCAAAGATACTACATGCTGTTGGAGAGGTGACGGGGAGGAAAGGTTGACTGATCTGACAGATGCACATGGGTGTGCATTGTTTCCTGTACTCGAAAGGTGTTTTGCACCTGCCTGTTATAGGGATAAATACCTTGTCAAGATGTAAAGAGCAAAAGATTAGACCTTTGTCAGGACAGACAAGCAAGATCTGATTCCAGCCTGCAGGAATTTATCAAATAAAGATTTTATTTTTGTAGCAGTATTAAAGAAATTATTTAGCAAAGAACTTTGAAATGTAAAATCTGATCATGATGTGGGTCTGTTGCAGCCTGTATACACTGTAACAATAAAAAAAGATTACAAAAGGTATTCAGGAAAAGAGAGAGAGATTGAAATGCACCTATTTCGAACTCACTATTCAGTTCTGTTTTCTTATCTCCTTAACCATAATATTTCAACATACATTTTTGTACTACCAAATGGAAATACTGCTGATTTCAGTAGTATTGTATCATTTGATTATCACTGCCAGATTTACCATCCCTACTAAAATTATTGTAAAGTGAGCTGACATCACAAGAGTTCAGACACATTTTACTGCTCCTGAAGAGAATGAAAGAATGACTAAAGGAAAAAGTGTTAATTCTTATCTGTTTTCCAAATGCTCAGTATCTCTTTTGAACCAAAACAGCCACCCTTATTTTCTCTCCCTCATTGACAGTCACCTCAGAAATGATCCACTACGCATTGCAACATGTTACAGCATCCTCACTCTGATTTGGTACACTGTTATGATAAAAATAATTATATTTCATGAGAATATACAAAATATTTTTTTAAAAGGGCACTTCAAAGAGGAAAGTGATTCAGCAAAGTCACTGCCGTGGAGGAAGTGATAGTAGTTTAGCAACTTCTGCGGAAGACCAGGTGCACCCTCTGCATCACTTAAAAGTTTGGGTCAGTTTATATACTACTTTTTTAAAAAAAAACTTCTAAGTTTTGTAGTTCCAGAAATAACTGAAGTGAAAGAGTCAAAAAAATGTGGGAAGATGAGCTCATGGGGTCTTGAGTGGACAGTATCATAAAACTAAGATTCCTACTCCAGATTTGCAGAGTCATGGGACCTGACTTCCCGTCCCTTTTCATCACTGTAAATAAAGAGTAGCTCCCTTATCTCTGAGTGAAAGTGCGAGAGAAAACAGACCCAGGGAATCTGGGATGTCACATCCACTTTGACCTTTTGTACGCTCCCATGAACAAACAAGGCTGCGGGTGCTGAACTGGATGGCAAATTTTGAACACTTCTACACTGTTACAGTGTTAGGCTGTAGCTGTATCAGGTATCCTCCCTTAAGGACACTGCGCAGATTTATGTTGTATAAAAACATGGATAAGAACTGCAGAGCCTGTTGTGTGCCTGTCCTGGAGTCCTGCTGCTGATTCCAAAATGACCAGTAACAGCAACTAGTGGCACAGTGTTCAGTGTGGTCAAGCAGAAAAGCCATCTGAAGCTCCTGTACTCCACTTGCACATCTTACTGCCAAAGTATTAAAAATAAAATCTAGCCCTATTTTGAAATATAGGTAGTAGAATATTGCTTTGGTCTCAGATTAATCATTTCTGTTATTTCATCTTGTGCTGTCAGAATGAAACATTGTTAAATATGTGCATTGAGTGTTTAAACTGCTAGCAATGTTACCTTTCATTTAAGTAGATTAATAATGTGTACTCTACATAACAAATTGCTTTAGGCACAGAATGAAGACATTGAAAACATATTAAAATCGAGTTAGGCTTTCTGAAATGAATGTATGCTTTAGAAACAATTTTTGTTTGAAATGACAAAGCCTATAGCATCTTCTGTTCCTCTTTATCGCACAAAAGGGAAGGTTTCCATTTTTGCAGCCCTGAGGGTAAGTTTTGTGTGTTGTAAGTTCTGGTAGGAAGCCTCCTTGTATGTCAACACAGCTGAAGAAGCTGGTGGGGCCCATGAAGGGTAGATTGGCCATATGTGGTTAGTCAAGAGAAACAGACCTAGGAAAAAACAGACTTGCAGTGGCCAGGGGAAGGATGGGGCTGGAGGATCATAGAATCATAGAATAGTTAGGGTTGGAAAGGACCTTAAGATCATCAAGTTCCGACCCCCTGCCATGGGCAGGGACACTTCACACTAAACCATCTCACCCAAGGCCTTGTCCAACCTGGTCTTGAACACTGCCAGGGATGGAGCATTCACAACCTCCCTGGGCAAACCATTCCAGTGCCTCACCACCCTAACAGGAAAGAATTTCCTCCTTATATCCAACCTAAACTTCCCCTGTTTATGTTTTAACCCATTACCCCATGTCCTATCACTACAGTCCCTGTCCTATCACTACAGTCCCTGTAACTGAATGAATCTTCAGAAAGAGTTTCAAGAGCTCTCCTCTTTGAAACTGTCTTCTGAAGTTTCAGCTGGCCATGATGATCCAAACCTGAAAAAACTGGCTGATGGTTGGAAAACATATGTAAGGAAAGAACTAGAGAAATTAAAAAAAAAAAAACCAAAAAACCCAGAAGAGGCCAGATACTTGAGGCATGCTCAGTTTCACTGATTTAAATATACTCACCATGATGCAGCCATTGATGCTTCACTGCTCTTGTGCTCTTAGAAGGAAAATAATGCAGGACAAAGATGACATCTGGAGTAAAACTGAAGTTACAAGTTTGAACCTTATTGTTGCTCTCAGAGGAGATGGGGGGTAGTATTCTGTTTCAGCAGATATCAGGAATATTTATTGCTATTTTCTACATGTACTGCAGTCTAAATTTAACCCAAGTCACTCCTAATCTCTTCTTAATGCAAGAATACAGACACCAGCTACCAGCTGAGTTACAGGCCAAGAAGTGTTTTTTCCTGAGAGATCCCCTGGACAAGCAGGTGGACTTTCTCTTTGGAGGAGTCATGTGGTGACACTGTCAGCCTTGCCAGCCTCCATGGGGTTTGGGGAAGCTTCCTGGTGCGGGAAGGCAGTCTTGCAGTCATCATCTGTCTTAAGTTCAAGTAATCTCACATTCTGTAGGGAAAACAGTTCTGGAAGCCAGCTTTTTGAGGGGAGCAATTTCTGTCTTTACTTTCTTGCCATTGATCTGTGGGCTTTAAGACTGTCAGGACAGTCAGTGGAGCTGTTTCTGAAGGTGTCTTCCTTCTTAATTGTGGAGATTGTTTCAGCTGTCAAGAGTCTTCAGAGCACACCACTTCACACCTGCCAGTAAAAGAATGATAGGGCCCATCTTCCCAGCTCTTTGAACATCCTCTTGGTAAATGTTTGAATACACAGACTCAGATGAAACATCCTACCTTTAATCTTCCTGTATCACTTTGAGATACCCCTTTGCTTCACAGGGTCTCCTTCCATGAAGTGGCAAAATAGAACCTTGCCCACTCTGCCATTAGTTGCAAGCAAAATACATTGAGGTTTTCAGCTGGAATTATTGGTGTTATAATTGTGCAAAAGCAAGCCTCAAATCAGATATTTAAAAATATACTACATACTGTGGTTTATCTATTGCTATAGAAAATTTCTAACATTTCTTTAAAGAAAGCATGTCATTGAACTTAATGGTCTGAGAAACCTTATGAACTTCCAATCTTTTTTAGCCATATATTCCAAATTGTGCTTATAATTGTGTTTTTTATTGAATATGTAAGTTCCTTTCAATTTCTTAATACAATCCATGGGGTTTAATACGTATTTGAGAAGAATGCACACTGTGGATGAGAGGCACTTTGAGCATTTTCAAATTGTCACAGTAAAGTTGTCACATTTGTTTAATTAGCCTGTAGCTCCTGCCACGTTGATTTATGTCAGCTGTGTAGCAATCTCTTTGGATAGCTAGAAAATCTGACCAGAATGCTTTTTGGATTTTTTTGCCTTTTTTCTGCCCTTTACTTTTTTCTTCCCAAGGAATTTCTCACATTTCTGTATGATTTAAAAGCAGTCATATGGGCACACAGCCTTCCAGAATTCAGCTGAAGAAAATGTCAGGCTGTAGCATTAGAAAGGAAAATGGTTTTATTAGTTCAAGGCATTGAGGTGTTTGTTGACCATTGTTCAGAGGCAAGAGATAACAGACATGAATTTGAAGTTCAGACCTAAGCGCCCAGATTTATGTTTATTCAACATTCTGCATGCAGTGTTTATTCTCCCTGCTGCAAGTGTTTCTGTATTGCTTCCCAGGGCTCCTCCGAGGGCAAGGGCTCTGCTGTGGGTGTCACTGGAAACCCTGTTCTCAACAGTTTACAGCTCTTAGCAAGTATTTCTTCTTTTCCAAAGTTTCCGTGGAATGTCTAAGCAAATACTGTTTGGAGGGAGGTGGTAATAATACCTACTGGTACTCTGTAGGGTGAAACAGGAACATCGACACATATGGACTTAAGAGGCTTGCATGGGTTGGAAAAAAAAGGGGGAAGCCAGTGTAATGTTCCCTATGTATGGTGCTGGTTGAGCAGGTGGTTTAAGTCATGGACTAAATTCCACCTCTGGAGCCAAACTGGAAAATGGCAGGTGTTGATGTCTTGTGAGGAATGCTTTGAGATATTCTGATGGATTTTGCTGCACAAACTCTAGGTGTTAAAAGCCCCTTTGGGCTTTGTCATGAGTATACCCTCCTAAAGATTATTCGGTTTGTGTATCCCAAGGTACAGTAACCTTTAAAAATATTCTGAGACTCAGAAAAAAAAATGGTGTTTGATTTGTAGGAGAACATTCCCAGTAGTAATGTTGTTTGTTTTTTTTTTTAACCAAGCCAATTAATCTCTTTTCACTTATTCCAGTATTTTATAATTTCTAAACTATTGATCCCATAATCTTTTTAGTAAGAGGTCTGAGCTGCCAGTTTATCTGAAAAAGGAGTGTTGTACCAATCAAATGAAAATTGGCGCTCACAGAAGAGCAGCCTCTTGCAGTTCCTGAGTTCAGACAAAAACAGAGTGTAGGTTCAACAGGGCGGCGTTCACTGGAGGCTTCTTTCCATGAAAGTAGTTGTCACCACTTTTTCATTGGCAGCTGTTGCTTTTAAAAGTCATTGGTGTCAGTGCCAGTAGAACCACAGAAGTGAAACTGGTTGACCCACCATTGCTGGGACATGCTCAGCAAGCCATGAGGATATCACATTGTCATTCCTGTGCCTTCTCCAGCCCTTTCCCATCCTTAGTAGAAGCCTCCCATGAGATCATGTAAAAGATCATAGAATAGTTAAGGTTGGAAGGGACCTTAAGATCACCTAGTTCCAACCCCCCTGCCATGGGCAGGGACACCTCACACTAAACCATCTCACCCAAGGCTTCATCCAACCTGGCCTTGAACACCGCCAAGGATGGAGCTTTGACAGCTTCCTTGGGAGCCCATTCCAGTGCCTCACCACCCTTACAGTAAAGAACTTCTTCCTTATATCCAACCTAAACTTCCCCTGTTTAAGTTTTAACCTGTTACCCCTTGTCCTATCACTACAGTCCCTAATGAAGAGTCCCTCCCCAGCATCCCTATAGGCCCCCTTCAGATACTGGAAGGCTGCTATGAGGTCTCCACGCAGCCTTCTCTTCTCCAGGCTGAACAGCCCCAACTTCCTCAGCCTGTCTTCATACAGGAGGTGCTCCAGCCCCCTGATCATCCTCGTGGCCTCCTCTGCACTTGTTCCAACAGTTCCATGTCCTTTTTTATGTTGAGGACACCAGAACGGCACACAATACTCCAAGTGAGGTCTTGAGAGCAGAGTAGAGGGGCAGGATCACCTCCCTTGACCTGCTGGTTACACTCCTTTTGATGCAGCCCAGGATACGGTTGGCTTTCTGGGCTGCGAGCGCACACTGCCGGCTCATGTTCATTTTCTCATCGACCAACACACCCAAGAATGCGCCCTGAATGTGTCAGTGCTTCTTCCTCTGGCTCCATCTGAAAAGCTAGTTTCTGCCTTAATAGAGAGGAGATGGTGTTATCAAACAGCATGAACATTTTAACACTGTCAAAGACCCACAGCAGACTAAGTAACGAGACTCAGGTTGTTTGAATTCTTGCTGCTTCACCCCTGACCCTGCTCCCTGCTTAGGTCACTCATGTGCATTGACTGCATCAATACAAATCTGGTTTGTAAGCTGATAAAAAAAAAAAAAAAGCTAACAAACTCAAGCTGTGCCAAGGGAGGTTTAGACTGGATGTTTGCAGAGAGGATGATCAGGTATTGGAACTGGCACCCAGGGCAGTGGTGGAATAACCATCCCTGGAAGTGTAGATGAGACCGTTGGTGACATGGTTTAGTAGTGGACTTGGCAGTCCTGTGGTGATGGTTGGAGTTGATGATCTTAAAGGTCTTTTCCAATCTAGTTGATTCTGTCTTTCTAAAAGAAGTTGTCATGATCTCTTCATTACCATTTTTCTTAATATGGTCAATGTAAAATGCAAGAAAGCTATCATGTTTGAAAGGATGCAGGAGCTACTTTTGTGCTTTGAAAAGACTTAGCCTGGGAATTTGACTCAATGTATCATTCTGTCTCCTTTGCAGCAGCATTGTCATTTTATAGCGTCTTTCACTTACAACACAAGTAACCCTTCAAAAAGAATGCCGTGTTACTGCATCTAGCCTTTGTATCTCTCCAGCAAAGTGAGATCAACAATTGCTGTTGGTAATTACTTGTAACACAGTAATAGATTGCACTTCTTACTAAAAAAGAAAAAAAAAAACAACAAAAAAAGGATTCTTTGGCAGGTTTATTCCACTGCATCTTTGTATAACTGGTAATTGTGAGTGTTTGACACCAGCTGGAGTTGCAAATAGCACTAACTGCTTAGAGCTTACCAGCAACTATGGGTCTACTGGGTGGTCTTTTCTTGGGCTTGCTCCAGGTTTGTTCCTGATTGCTCACATGACCCCTGATAAACTATTACTAATGAACAGTTTGCTATTCCTGTTTGGCCATCTAGAAGCAACAGAGATGATACGTGTCATCGTCTAGTAATGTAGATACATGATTTTTAAATGCTGGAGCAACAAACTTGCAGCATTATAGCTCTGTAGCTTTTGTGTGCTACTTGCTGGTTTTCCTGTGGGAAGAAAAAGTAGTGCGGTGCTTGGAGACAGGAAGGTTATGGACTTTGCCCTTTTTCAGCCCAGCTTTTACAAATTAGTTTGTTTCTATGTAGTTTGCTGTCAGAAAGCTTTAAAAAATGCAGGGATGGAAGGAGGATATATTAATCTGGTGTATAGTCAGAACATGCTGATTTCAGACTTGGCCTCTGTGTGGGACCAACCAACCTCAGCTGTCATATGTCTTCGTGACAGTTCTGAGTATTTAATGTTTCCAACCTCATACTTATTAGCTTTCTATGAAAAAACAAGCTGGGAAATGAGGACTCAAATACATGCATGTGACAGTGGGAATCTGCCTACCAGAAATACTCCAAAGCCTCCATACCTTAAGGAAGATCAGAAAAGACCTCAGCACGTTTTGGCTTCGGTTTTCTTTACTCTTTAAGCTGGCTTATTTGGGTAATGCTGACATGCCAAAAAAGTACATGCTGTATCAAAACATTTCTATAACATATATCCATTTTTTCTACACCTGTTAGTTAGCAGGAGTGGATCAAAGGGGAGTGTTGTCATGGTTTACAGGACACACAGATGCAGGAACAGACCTGCTTCAAGACACAAGTGAGGGAAAAGAAATCCAGACTGAAATGTTCAGGGTTTGGTTTGTTGTTTTTTTTCCCCAAAGGCTAAAGTTACTACAATAAATGCCAGGTCACACAGTAGGATTGCAGGTGGCTGCTTAGGTCTTTCTCTAAGAGAAGAGAATTAAAGGGCTGAGTGAGAGGCAGCAAGGACTCTACCTCCTTGTTACAGACCAGAACCCATAGTATTTTTTTTTTTGGCAAACATGCTAAGCTTTTAACCTTAAAAAAAAAAAACAAATAAACAGGGTGCCAAATGAGAGGATCCAATGATCAGGCTTCAGTTTGAAGTTTTCTGTTCATCCAGGGCCTGCCGAATGCTAATCAAGCTGGCTATGTTGTTAACTCAGGATTTTCCAGCCAGTATTCACTGTCCCCAGTTTCCAGCCAATATTCAGAAGTTCCACCACTGCCCTAGGCATTGCATAAGACAAAAAATGAGACAGTCTTTGCCCTCAAAGCAGTCATGGTCTCTGATGTAGGCACTGAGAAGATAATCATACTCTGTAGGGGGGAGTGCATTCTTCATAGACCAGAGAGAAGCAAGTTTTCAACTGGGACATTTAGGGAGAGCATCACATAGATGAAGAAAATGAAATGATGGAAAAAGACAGCTTCCGTAAGGGCAAGTTTGAGCTTTTCTAGCTTTCACTATGACTTAGCTTCAGACTACTGTTTTAATGGCATTACAGTTGAGGTGCTGATGAGACCATGTAAGAGGGAAACACTCAACATGAAAAAGAAGTGGCACACCCACTCAAGAAAACCCGTGCTGCAATAGTGCTTGTGTGGTAAGCAGAATAAAAGAGATCTGGCAGAGTCTTGATTTTGAGGGAAAAAAAAACAGCTTTTGTAAAAGATTTCAATGTGTATTGTACAGCAGTGTGTGGTAGATTTACTTCTTTGTATTTGATGAGTAACAACTTGGAGTCCAGTTTTAATGAAAGCAAATTATGGCTTACGCAAAAGAACTCAGCTGTAACTCAAATAAGTTGCCTAACCTGGTTTGTTAATTTCCTCCATATGCTGTTGCAGATAATTGATGCTCCTGTTTTAGGACTAAAGCTGGTGTCTTCTGGCACAAGTTGATGCTATCAAATTCCTGATGGTTTTTTAGACTGTTTCATCTTGTTGTCAGGTTGTGTTATAAGCTGGTTACATGGGTCTGAAACCTAGTGCACAATGTAAAACTTGAGCAGTTTCTGTGCTAAGCCAGCAGAACAAGAAGTTCTGTAGTTAATAATGCAATTTTGCCTGATGCTGAATTTGGAGATTTTATTTTCATGACATTGGCATAAGTGACTTCAGAAATTAAATGCATTTTGCAATAAATTACATGGGTAAGGTCTTGTCATGTGACTGCATAGTTCACTGTTGTATTTTGTATGAAAAAAGCATGAAATGATTGTGTCTGGCAATGTAAAGGAGATGGTGTAATGTATTGTATAAATGTGCACAGTGGAGTGCCTCAGGGTAGGTGCAGTCTTGTTTTGTAACTGTAAATTATAGTTCTTCTCTCCTCTTGGTGTGAACCCTAAGTTTCAGAGAAGAAAACAGGCAATTCAAGACATGCTTTTTTGCTTGTGAAGCTCAGGATGGATGGAACAAATTACCAAATTCCCTTAAACAAGTGCCAGCAGTGAATAGTTTCAAAACACAGTTGCTTATTTACTTGGAGAAATGTTGCCAATGTTTTTTAAATTGCAAAGATGAAATTATATGTTGGTATTAGTAACTTTTCAAAGAATTAGCTTTTTATTACTTATTGTGCCTTTGTTTATATTATACTGTTGGACTGCCAGGATTTGATGTTGCATTTAACAGTTCAGTGCATAATTCCTATCTCTTGGGGCCCTCATGAAAATTAGATGTGCCATCCCTGGAGATGGTTACCAACAAGTATCGTTTTGAATAAGTAAAATCAGTGGGATATGGCTATGCATCTCAGTGGGGACAAGAAGCTGCCAAGAACAAGAGGTACTGCGTTGGCCATACTGTCCACAGCAAGACCCTGGTACTATGTATTGGGAAACAAAGTCATTAGCCTAAAAGTCTAATGTCTAGGAGTGACAGATGAAGGATGCCTAGCTTTGTGGAATTTGGTTTAGTACGCATGACTGTAAGTACCTGAATATTTATGGACCAACTTTTATGACTCTTAAAACTGGTGTTAGCTAGTGTTAACTGAATATCCAGCTCTGGATGCAGTATTAAACAGATAGGATCTCAAAATAGTTGAGAATTAGTAAGTATTGAGGATCAGGATTTTACTCTCATGATTGCTCTGTGAAAGACACAGCACCAGCCACTGTCTACCAGCATCCCAGATGAGCGGGACCTCGAGTCTGACCCATCCTGGCAGTTTCGCGTTCCTGACCCACCAATAAGTCTCTCCAGAGGAACAGTTACATGGAAATATGAATACCTTTCATGGCCCAGCATCTTACATGTGCTTGGCAAAACTTCAGAGCTTTGATCATGCTCTCCTTTCATGCAGCCATTATGGCCTATCCTTAACAAACCCAAATATTCTGCAAATAAGGCCTGCTGCCTCTCTTGAATTGGAAGAGGAGTTACCTCAGTGTCATTATTCCTGGTCGGTATGTGTTTGTCTCGGACACCCTGAGATGGACTCTAAGGAAAATTATCCTGATCCACCTTGGTGAGAAGCATCTAACCTATTTTACCCTGGGGTCTTGGGAATTAACTATTACATGGACAGTGTGGACCACGGGGGACCCAGGACCCAGAAGGGAGATAAATCATTTGACAGTGTAGACACACTGTTATATAGGCTGTGGCTACTTTTAGGATTGTGTCAGACTTGTTAAATTGGAATTCAGTGGTGGGTTCATGTGCTGTTGCTTCATCACTCTCCCCCTAGAACAGCCTCTTGAGCTGAGATACCTTCTTACTGTAAATGGAGCATTGTTGTTCTTCACACACACAAGGTTGATTAGAGTAACAAGTACATAAATGATATCTGCTGGGTTTTTGTCATTGTCTTCTAAATGCTCTAAGCAAAGAGTATGAGTGTTATTAGTCATGAAAGCTACAGTATGAGAAAAAATATTGAGAAGTGTGAGGTGTATGGGAGTCAGGGAGTGTTGAAAAGCTCTACAGAAAAAGGGAAGTTCTTTGTGGATTTCCAATGTTAACAAAATAAGGAAGGAAACCATACATTGTAAAGTTTATAGTCAATTGCTGTTGGCCTCTAAAATAATTTCTATATTCATTTGCATTTAATGTATTTTTTGTCTGTCCTTTCCCTTCTTGCTAATAGGGAAAGGAATATTAATTTACCACGGGAAGATAAGGAATGCATCTCATGCACTGCTTGAGTATAGGGAACCTGTTCTCATTGATAAAACCCACAAGGTGAACCCTGTGTTTTTGGATTATGGCCAGGGGAATGGTTACTTTTTTGTAGAATAAGCTCTAGTTTTTCAATAGTAAGCTGAAGCATGTGTGCCATGTATTTCCAAATTACTTTCTAAGTAGGTTTTGGTACAGTAGCAAGATAAATTCTAGTATGACAAAGGCATCATTGCAGATGCTGACACATTGTTCCTCCAAAGCTATGTACTGGGCACTAGCCACTCATAATAACCTTGCTAGAACATTCACATGAGAAAAAATTTTCCTGCCTTAGCATTCATACAAGGAACACTGACTTTCTCTTGGAGACCATCAGTAAAGGGGTTTTTGTTTGGGGTTTTTTTCCCCCTTTACAGGAGAAAATTTGCAGTATCGCTTTGATGCTGAAACATGATAATCAAATACATATCCACGAATGTATCTATCATGTCGGTGTCAATACTGACAATGTATCAAAATCACTTCCCCAGGAAGCCTTTGGCCCAGTATAAAGCAGGCCGCATTACTGGTCAGGATATTCTTAACTGCTTGTGCAAATTTCCCATTCCTTCATATGGGATATGAGTGAAAAAAAAAAACCAAAACATAGATTTGTTGCCTTTGTGTTCATTTAGTGTCATTTGCTTGTACATGTATAAATATATATCTACATATTCATTCTTTCTTTAGCCTTTTCCCCAAAGATAAAATGGGTTGAGATGTTTCTTAATTCAGTATTCATCACACATGTAAAATGCAGCTGCTCCTCATGCCTTGCTGCCTTCCTAACAGAGAGAGTTTGATTAGGTTTGTATAAATGCAGAAACCAGAAAGTTACTGTGAAACAAGACATGCTTTTTTAAAGGTTGCATTTATAAATAGTTAATAAAACATTAATAAATCATTAATAGAGTCTTTAATAAATGGTAAATCACTTGGTTATCTTTATTCCATCAGGACAGTAGGTTGCTTAGCACCAGCTGTAACATCGAGTTTGTGATAACCTTAGAACATCTATTCATCATATATTAGTTTTTTCTGAATGCAACTTTAACATACTGTGTAACAAAAAAAATGGAGAAAATTTAAAGCAATAGATTAGGTAAGAATTGAAAGGACTGAGAAGGGCAGTTAGCAGAGGGAGTACAATGGATAAGGTTCCTAGCAGCAGTGGCCTCAGAATGCGTTTATTGCTAGCAATGTCTGCAGGGCTGCTCCTCCTGTTCCCCTGGCTGCCCTCTAATGATGTGGGCAAGGTGTCAGCCCTGCATCTGCCTTTGTGGACTTTAATACTACTGAAGAAAAACACTGGGATTGTTGCTTTCTCATTCTGCTTTTTTGTGAATCTGCTGTCCACAAGAGAGGCAGTCAGGGTAGTGTTTGTCCAACAGAGATCTATCATTCTATAAAACAAGAAAAGGGGCTGGGCAGGGTCTTAGAAAGCTCATAATCTACTGCATACCCCGTCCCAATGCAGGAATCAATTCTGACTAAACCATTCCTGACTGATATGTGCTAATCTGTTCTTAAGTGTGTTCCTCCAAGATGGAGTTGGTGTAGCTCTCTGGGCGATTAGTTTCAATGCTGCATGGTCCTTATCATTAGAGAGCTTTTTCTTATGCCTAACTGGAATCTCTCTGGCTGCAGTTTAAGTTCATATCCACCATAAAACTGGAGAACAGATTATTTTCTCCTTTAGCAGTGGCTCTTCTGTAATTAAAGACTGTTCTTATGTCTCCCCTCAATTCTCCCAAGGGAAGTAGCATGAGCCCTATATCTTCAGAGACTTCAAATTAAATCAGGCTAAGCAGTTTAGAGTGCACTGTAGGAAGGGAAGCTGCCTCAGTAAGAACACAGAGTACACAGGCTAGCTGCTTTTTTCCATAATGACCTCTTAGAGCCTGGCTCAGGACTTTTATCTGTATTTAAAAACACTGCATGCTTTCTTTTGAGCAAGAATGAAATGAGGAAAAATGAAAATATGAAGAAAATAAATGTCGAAGGTGGCTGTTAAATTTGGGACTGGTTTTGTAAAGCTATTTACCATCTGCCCCATATCCCCTGTATTCAGTTCTCTCACTCTGACCTTTTCCTTAGAAGTCTGCAAGTTTAAATCCTTCCCCAGTCCTCTCCTTCCATTTAAATCATGATTTGATCTTGTACCTCTGCAGCCCTTAAAAGGTTTTCTTGGAGTATTTTTATTTTGGGTGATTCATTAGATCACGTCTGCATGTGTCCTTCTTAGTTACGTACCTGAGGGCTTTTATAGCTGAAAAAAGCAGACTTAGCTAAAGAGAAGAGCGTGCCTAGCTCTAATAAATAAAGCACATGGAGTCAATTAAAACAATGTTTAAATAATTTTCAGAAAGGAGGATGCTTGATGTTACTACATCAGAGGACCACAGTGACTTTTAAGCCAAAAAACAGGTTTACTTTCTCATTTAATCTCCAGGTCTATAAAAAAATGCATGCTTCCATAGCAGTCATCTACCCGCTCCAACAGTTAACATGATTTTGGAATTATTTTAAGTCTAAACCATGTGAAAATAAATCCTAACTTGATTTTGTGGGATTACTTTGTTTCCATTAAATTCCTCTTTAAAACATTTCATGTGCTCAGTTTTATTATTGTTGCTTCCAGGAATTTCTAAGTTCTTCAAAGTTTGGATTGATTCAAGTTTTTTAAGTTTTCCTGGGGAAAAAAAAAAAAAAAAGAAAGAAAGACTGCAATTCTCTGCCTACTTTCCCAGGTTTTTACAAACCAAGATGTTTATATATACATCTAAATGGATGCATACACAACACAGAGTGTCTGTGTCATTCTTTATAGTAATAACATTGGAAGGTAGATACATCAGATTTCACAAGTTAAACAAAATAGAGCTAAACAAGTACTTAAAGATGCGGTACCTCCAAAAGAAATCAGGGCATAGCAAAGAATGGTGAAGTCATGTGGATGATTGAAAAAATGACATGCTTTCTTCTGATTCCAGAGTAATGTGCATGTGCTAAAGGAACAGAGTGGGAGAGAGTTAAGCAGATGGTCACATCTCTGCAGGATGTGGGGCTGGGGCTTTGACCCATCACTGGAAACAGTGCAGTGCCATTTCTTCATGTCATTCTGTAGCTCAGGAGTGCTCTGCGTGAGTATCATGCCCAGCTCTGTGGTGGTTGGTTCATTGCTGGCCCTGCATTTTGAAGTGCATTTTTCAGACAAGTAAACTCAAAACTTTCACTGCAATTACTCATATTCTTTGGTCAGCAGTGCTATAGCACCTATCTGTAGGTAGATTTAGGTGTGTTTCTTTAAGTAACTATATACTTCCTCACCACTTCCATGCACAGTGCTTGTTTACATGCTGAGCTTTAAATACTTAAGTTTTTAGCATGTGCGATCCTATTTGGAGTTTTCCATGCAATAATTTTTATTACAGTGATAGTTACAGTGAAATAATTCAATATAGCTGTGTTGTACATTTATAATACACTTTGGTGCTCATAAGGTCACTCTGTAAATGCATGGATTGGCTAGTCCTGACCTCACTGAAGTTGACTTCTACCTCTGACCTCAGTGGAGTCAGAATTTCTTACCTTATAACTGAATTTCCTCAGATAACAGCAGACTCATTTTTTCCTTTTCCTGCTGTTTTATGTTCAGGTGTTCATGAACAGGGAGATGACTAGATTTGCTTGCACTTCAGCGGACCAAGTTGGTACCCAGTGGACATTAGATGCATGTTGACAGTGAATATTCAGAATTATTTGCTGGCATCACCTTGCCATGAATTGTAGGCTCTCCGTCCATCCTTTTATGCATGGGCAGGAAGAGACTGAGGTCAAACCTATAATTGTAGTTCTAGAATAAGCTTTATTTTTGCCATCAATCAGGCTGCCTGTCCCTCTTTTAATTGTGTGATAGGGTCTCTTCCATTGTTTTGTGATGATGAAATTTGCCACAAAGCAACCTCTGTGGCACAGGATTTGGCAGAGTCGTGTAGGATTTGGATTGTATTATCTCACAGAAAAGTTAACTGGATGCTTAAATCTTTTTCTGCCTTCCTCTGTGCAGAGCACAATCAATCAATGCAATATAACAGCATACTTCTCGTCATTGCACTGAGATGCTGCAGCCTCACCCACCAGGAGGGAAGAGCTGTTCACAAGCTGCCTCTTTGTCCTCGTTGCCACTGTTTGGGCTTTGTGCAATGTAAACTGGCCCTGAGCTCCACAGGCAGAAACCCAGAGGCTTTCAGGAGTGAAGACGCATCTGCACCCTCCCATCCCTGGGTCATCTGCACAAGGAACTGGCAAAACTTGGCCCTAGGCTACATTGTTGTAGGTGTGTGGCCTTTTGGGTCAGGGCAATCTCAAACACAAACACAGGCTGGGTGGAGAATGGATTGAGAGCAGCCCTAAGGAGGGGTGTTGGTCAGTGAGAAGTTCAACATGACCGGTCAGTATGCACTTGCAGCCTGGAGAGCGCACCTTGGGCTTTCCAAAAACAAATCCTGGGTTGTATCAAAAGGACTATAACCAGCAGGTCAAGGGAGGGGATTCCCCGCCTCTATTCTGCTCTTGTGAGACACCCCCTCTGCAGTCCTGCATCCGGATCTGGGACCCCTAATGCAAGAAGCACATGGACCTGTTGGAGCGAGTCTAGAGGAGGCCATGAAGATGCTTCAGGGGCTGGAGCATCTCTCCTATGGAACCAGGCTGAGAGAGCTGGGCTTGTTCAGCCTGGAGAACATTCAGGGGAGACCTTAGAGCACTCCAGTGCCTAAAGGGGATGACAAGAAATCCAGAGAGGGCGGTTTGACAAGGGCATGTCATGATAGGATAGAGGGAATGGTTTTAAACTGACAGAGACATTTAGATTAGATATTAGGCAGAAGTTCTTCCCTGTGAGGGTGCTGAGGCACTGGCACAGGGTGCCCAGAGGAGCTGTGGCTGTCCCATCCCTGGCAGTGTTCAAAGCCAGGTTGGACGGGGCTTGGAGCAACCTGCTCTAGTGGAAGGTGTCCCTGCCCGTGGCAGGGGTTGGAACTGGATGAGCTTTAAGGACCCTTCGACCCAAACCATTCTGTGATTCACTGCAGCCGTGTCTATGGTGTGCTGTGTTGGTGGAAGCAGAGCAGCAGAGTCCAGTTGGAGCTGAGCTGCCAGCCTCCACCAGGACAAGGTGAGGGCTCCTCTCCATAGTGATCATTCCTGAACTCTGTCCTTTGTGGAGCTCACAAGACCTTGCTGCAGTAGCAGCATTGCTAAGGGTGGAAATTCAGTGGGCTTCAATAAAATACCAGTGCCTAAGAAGAGCTTGAGGGAAGTTTACATGTCCATCTGTCCTGCTGACTGAGGACTGTGGTGCATGGCTTTCCTTTCTCTTTCCTAACCTTATGTATGACACATAATTTGTGAGGGACAACCGGAGACCTGAAACTCACTAGCTGTATCTTCAGTGAATTATACATTAGGATCCAGCTGTAGCCACCCAGGACATGTCTTTAGTCCAAATGCATCTACCACACTGCCCTTTTGACAACAGTTACATTTTCTTTATTATATTATGATATATTTTTATTTGGGGAGGATTTGCAGTGGTTGTCATGTTACTTACAGAAACTTGTGTGCTTGTAAGCTTTGTTGTAACTGGCCTTGGTTTGACCAGTGGGAAACAGCAGGATTATGGCCATTCCATGCAAAATATCCTAGGTCAGACCCTCTTTTGCTCTTTGTGTCCCTTGTCTCAAGAAAGAATCCTTTCTGAGCTTTGTAGGCAAAGAAAAACAACCAAGACAAAGATACAACAAATTGCCAGAGACAAGTATTACTGCCTCTCTGACTATTTATTAAATTAAAAACAAAGATAAGAGAGAATAGAGCAGCATCTACCATAAAACATACTCATTAGAAGGGCATTTACAAGCTCTGCCTAAAACAACACTTACGCAGTTTCTCTATTTTATTGACTTTCCCCCTGGTCTGAACTTAAGCCCCAGTGTGCTCCCACCAAGCTCAGTGGGGTGGTAGTTCTAGCCTTCAGTATGAAAAAGCTGGGCGTGCATTGTCTCTTCTGCTTGTTTTCCTGGCCATGGGCACCCAGGGGGTTTCTTTGAAGATCATTGGAACATGAGTGTATAGATGATGAATTAACCCACTGTAAAGAAAACAGGTGTGCTGCTTAGGTGGTTTGGTAGGCAGGTCTTCACCAAAGACCTGGATTTCCTGGTTAAGTATGGGCTTTCTGTGGAACTCTCTTGCAAATCACCTTATTTCTCCATCCCTCATTTTAGAATGGAATCAGTAGTGCTTTGATGCTGTGACATTGCAAACCACAGTGCTTATGGCCAATGCTACAAAGAGATGCTTTGAAGCACAGGACACTTACCACTCTCTTCTACACCAGACATTCAAGCTGCAAACACTCCAGCTTTTTCTAGACTTGCTTCTGATTTGTTTTGCCACTGTGCACTATCGAATAAGGTTGCATTTTGCCACCATGCAATCCTATATAGAGTTGCATCCAGTGCAATGCAGGAGGAGAAGCCCCTTTCTGCTTGGCCTTTGCAAGTAAAACCCTATTCTGTGCCTGTTGGCTTCATTCATGCAGCTTGACAGGCTGACCACAGAGGTGGAGCCAGCTGCCACCTAATGAAGACACAGATGGCCATGATTTTGAAGAGAAAATCCTGTCCTCACCATGTTCCCAGGAAATGCTGCCTGTTGGGTAGTCAAATGCTGCCAGATAAGGATGGGTGGTGATGCTTCCTTAAGCAATAGCATCTTCATGCCCAGTGGAGAATATATGATTTTTTTTTTTTCCTCTTTTTCTTCTTTATGTATTTGAATTGTTTTCAAAAACATGGTTTGTTTCTTCCCTAGGAGATGACCCATTCCTGGCCTCCTCCTCTTACTGCTGTTCACACTCCTGGCAAGGCTGAGCAGACCAAGTTTTCTATCCCAAGCAAGGTACAAGTAGGTTAACCAGTGACCCAATTAACATTCTGTGCTGTGGAGTGTTCTTCACTGGCAAGTTTATTTTTGTAATTGGTTTCATTTTAAAAAATTTCTTAAGACTATTTTTAGTTGGAAATTCCCAATCAGATTGTTGTTACTAGTAGGACAGCTTATTTAAAGCTGATGAGTTGCAGTGGAGGCAAAGTGAACTTTATTCCTGTTGTTACAAGAGCCTTTCTACATCAAGTGCAATATATTTTATTTGCTTGGCTTTTTCCATTATTATTTGTGCAATGCAGTGGCTGAAATGGTCATTTTTCCTACTTAGTCATTGATTGCATAATGAGGTTTAGGCTGTACGGTCAAATTACAGTGACTTAAAATGTTCCTGCATGTGAGCAGTGCTGTGACATCTGTGTGCATGCTCCAAAGGCACACCAAGTTGTGCAATGCACTCCTCAGTGTTGGCCTTGTTAAAAGCACACACTTGGCACTTCCCACGTCAAAAGCACAAACAAGCCTGGAGAGTACCTGCAGTTCACCTAACATGCAGTGAATCATTTAGTTGTATGATTTGAACATGCCTTTAGCCTAAATTCCATTGTTGCCTTCTAGCTATGATTCTGGTGGCACTGTTACAGTTCAAGCCCATACCCAGTTACTGCCAGAGATATCTTGCTGGGAACCAAACAACTACAAGCTGCTGATGTTTGGGGAAGGGGAGAACTTCCCCATGGTGGGAAATCTACCCCAGTCTGATGTGAAGCTATGTCAAGTTTCTTTCTAGAGGCAGACCCTTAGAAAATAGCTTATAAAGCTGGTACTACTTGACATTATGGTTCAAGTAATCATACTGTGTTTTAGAAACTGGAATGTGATTTTCCTCTTACTGATTTTATCTGTTAGGCAGATATTCTACTGCCAGAAATACAGCTGCTATACTTAATTGAAAATCATATGAAATTACTAGTATCTGTAGCTCCTTAAAAAAAACCAAAGCCAGTGCCCAGAATGCCTTGTTTTAGTGGAGAGTGATTGTCACTGCTCTAGCACTGCCTTCGTTGCTGCAGTTAACTGCTGCAGCATTAAGCATCAGAAGTCATAATCATGCAGGAGTATAATCTTCATTGCAAACTGGATCAAAGTCAGTTGAACCCATTTAGAGGAAAGTGGAATCTGAGCTGTGTGCATACAGTGAGCGTGGAGGGGTTTGCCCACTGGAAGCTGTTAAATTTTTTGATTTACACCATTTAGTATTCTGGTTTTGCTGGGCCCTACAGAAACTGGTCAAAGTCCTGCAGCCTGTCACTATCGCCACTGGCAGCAGAATAAGCATAGATTCAGAGAAGCTAAAGTTTTGGTTTGATTTTCTCTTTCTATTAAGTTTGCTTTGAACTCTTAAGATCCACATCAAAGTTAATTTCTGGGCACGTTAGATGTTGATCCTGCAATTCTTTACCATATCACTTCAATGCAAAACATAAATTAGATTTCTTTTTTTGAGCTCGCATTTCAGGAAACAGGCAAGCATATAAATGTTTCCAAGTTTGCTAGTTTTACTTCAAAAAATGCAACAGAAATGTCTCTTCAGAACATCACATTAAATCAATTATACCTAGCCAGATCATAGATCTTAGATGTAATGTAGCTAGATTGTGAAGCCGTACAAACCAGAGATGGACAGTATTAGAAGTTCTCAATTATTATCTCAACTATTATCAAAAATAGAAACATATATAAAAAAGTGTGATAAAAAGGTGGAACTTACCAGAACAATTTGTCCCTATGACATTCAAATTGAAAGTGCCATGTTTACTCTTAGGGCGTGATTTACTTCACAAGGAACTGACTGACAGCACAGTATAATATTAGGAACTAATAATGCCCTGAGAGGAAGTGCAGTGAGGGCTTTAATGACTTTAACATCCTACAGAACTAACACTTCCAGCAAAGTAGTGCCTGGCTGTAAGATGAGGTTGTAAATAACACTTTAATTTCAAATGATCAGACTCTGCTTGGATGGAAAGCTGATTACAGTCACTGCGCACTATAAAGCCTAGAGAAAAAATAAGCCAGAAAACACCGTGGCATTAAGGAAGCAGCTTAGTTGCTGTGAGCCAACAAGAGTCTTGGAATTAGCATGCTCAGTGTTACAGATTCTTTGCCGGTTTAAAGTTGTTGTACTTCCATTGAATTCACTGGATTTGGACCAGTATCCATCAGGTGAAGATCTGTTTCCTGCGTCTTTACCAAATCCTTTTTCACAGTCCAAATAAAAGCAGTGACTATCAGTAAAAGGTTACTGTATTTTCAAGCAGTGAGATCAGAAAGAAAGGCAGTGGTGCTGAATTAAATGCATAGTTGCATTCATGCTGCAGTCTGAATTGTACATCATGGATGACTCATGACCACGTTCATGACCAAACTCTAAATGATTGGGACCACTGTGGCTGGGACCATCTGTGCAGTGTCTCCATGAACGGGGTATGCACATTTACAGCTGCTGCAAACAAGCCCTTGTATGAGCTGGGAAAGGGTCCCTCAGTGCTGCTCCGTCTCCGCAGTTAATGTTGTCACTGGGGCTGCTGTAACAATCACATAATCCCTTCCCTGTCCCACTCCTTCCCTGTTTGTATAATGCCATGGCCTTAATCTAGCAAGCCAAGATATATCTTACCTTCTTCCTCGTATTTCATTAATGCTGACATTTTGTGTGTTCTTCTTTGTAGGACTCCCAACATCTGACCTCAGGATACAATGTACAAAGTAGGTCCTTATCATCTTAGTCCTAACAGTCAGGGTTGGGTATTTTTTTTTTTTTTCTGCTTAACATCATTAAAACAAAGGCGAAAAAATTAATTTCTATGGTGCTAAAGCAGATCAGTTCCATTTTTTATTACATGTTATGCATTGTGGCATGTTGTGAAACCAAGTATAATTAGATGGGCTGACAGCTTTGGGTGCATTTTAATTCTACAGTAATCTTTTGACATTTGAAAATGTATTTCCTTTGTTTGCAGAGTGGAGTGATCCAGCAGGGAAAGTTGCAACTAAGTCAGTGCCACAAAAGTCGTAAGTATCATTATTTCCAGCTTTAAATCTCATTTTAAATTTATCATAAAGAATGAGCTTATTTCTCCAAAGGTACCTGAAATCTAGCTCTGCTCATAATCTTGTCCTGGTGTTCAGGTCTTCTCAGTAGTCCTTAAAAATTAGCCATAAACCAGTCTTATGTTTTCAGTGCTTATTACCGTTTCTTCTTTTTAAGCATTAGCTAACAGAGGTATGTTTGAAAAATGAGTTTATTAAGCAGAAATAATGCTGATTTTAGTTGTAGAGCTTGCCAAAATTGAATCACTTTTATGCTTCTCTCATCAGATACTAAGCCTCTTACAATAGAAAATGCAACCCAATGAACAGATTATGCAGGAATTTTAACATTCATACAGTGAGAGAGAGAGTAGAACATCATACAGAATGATTCTACTAGCTGGTGTTGAAAAGCTGGTCTTCAGTTTCATACACTTTGAAACAGCTGAAAATCACAGATGATCTATAAATATGACAGTTGAAAATTGTGAGAGCTAATTCTCCGTTGTGTTATTACCATTTTTCTTTGGTGCTAAGGCTGCAATAATGTAGCAGTGAGTTGAGACTGAACTGGTTTTTTTTCCTTTTACCCCAGGATCTCAAAGTAATTTACAAACAAGAATTAAATAATAACTTTGAAATGTAGGTTGTTGGTTTTATGGTTATGAAAATGTGTGGGTCTGATTTCAGTTCAAAGCTGCCTTTTTTTTTTTTTTAGTGTTCAAGCACTTTACTGAATACAGAGCTGCACTAGCTTAACTGACATTTGTATAAATACAATATGTTCATTTAAAATTACTTCAAAATTATTCTAGTAGTTCCCCTCAATTTACTAAAGATGCAATTTTAAGTAAATCACTATATGGGAAGTAAAATCAATGCAGAGATACCTACACAGGTTTTAAAAATTAATGTGAATATGTTGATTCTTTGTGCAAGTTTATGTATAGGAAAGGACTTGTTGGAGTTCAGTGATTTGTATGTTATAATTATAAAAGAAATGCAGGACTAGACTAGATCTAGGTGCCAAATCCATTGATTTACTCACCATGTTTTGAAGGTCCAGTTCTTTACTCATAAACTGAAGTCATGCAAGTGCTCATTGAATTAAAGGTTGTTGAGTAAAGCTTTACAAAATTATGGATAAACAAACAATTTGATTTTGAAGTGAAATGTTACTTTGTTGAGATTAAATGGGAATTGGCTGGGAATGCTAATGATAAGTAGTTTAATCTGCATGAATAGCATTTATTTGTGAAACTTAGTAACAAACTAGATTGTGTCCTCTGCCATTTGATTTCCAGTAGTGGCTTTTGTTTCTTAAAGAATCCAGCCAACTATACCCACTGTTCTTGGTAATGGAATGGGTGCATTCGTGTTTCAGCACATCTGAGTGATCCAAACCTAACATCAAGCACATTCCATAGTATAATAAAAGTAAAAAAAAAAAAAAAAAAAAATTATTGCATCTTAAAATTATTTTTTCCTAAGTGTGTTTGGATTCCACAGTGAAAAATATTTTAGTGTGTATACCATAAAATACAGTATTTCAATAGTTTGTAACCAACAGTAATAGACATGTCAATCATGGTTTATAGTTATAAGCTGAATTTCAAAAGAACAGTGCTTCAGAGCTCAGTGGTATATAGTGCATTTAATGGGACCAAAGCTCTCTATAGGAAGCCTGATATAAAACCTGAAGACACTGAGTACATTTTA
Source organism: Pezoporus occidentalis (assembly GCF_034315485.1). Classification (NCBI taxonomy): domain Eukaryota; kingdom Metazoa; phylum Chordata; class Aves; order Psittaciformes; family Psittacidae; genus Pezoporus; species Pezoporus occidentalis. The sequence goes on from NW_026915280.1 coordinate 49,425, forward strand.
TGAACCAGTTGCTCTCTGTTCTGCTGCTTGATCTAAAGTTCCAGTACTATCAATCAGATTTCTGCTGCAATGAACTGCCTTCTTATGGTAGGTGATAGATTTTACACATGAGAGATCAGAGCTGCAATAAAGCTACTTTTATTTTTAGCTTCCAAATGAAGATCAGCTAACCCATTACTATCACTTTTTCTCTTTTACTGCAGAAAAATTGTTAAGGCAGCTTCTAAGAATTTCCATAGGGCTTTGGGAGGTTAGAAGGCAGTCCACTGTGAGACTTGGTATTACAAGGCCAATTTGTTTCTTTAGATCTGCGTGTGCAGTCACTGCCACTTTCACTGGGAATTACAGTACTTGAGGACATAATGAAATTAAAGCTGAGAGTGGGGTGGAAAGATGTAACGGTATCAAGTAGAGCTGGATAGTGCAGTACAAATAAACCCTGGTAGATTGACAGCTCCTGCAGTCATTGTGTATTTTAATAATATAGTATTTATCAGATTGCAGTTGCATTAAGAAGGATTTAATCTTTCTAACATTGGTCAGTTTCATGAATATTGGAGTATATGAGTAAAATTGCAGTCCATCTTATACCCAGTAACATTTGTTGCTGCACTGTCAACCACACAGCATGATCTTACCGACGTCAAAACTGTATTGCCTACCAATTCCTTATATATTTTGTCAGTGGGATCTGTTACCTGTATTTCAGGTTGATCAAATCTGACGGACTTTGGGTTTGTTATTCTGTATGCTTTGTTGGACACCTTTCAACCTGGACATACTTCTATATATTTCCCAACTTCTATAAGTTTATGTGCAATTCAAGTGAAACTTATGTTTTCCATTTACATCGGTCCTAGTGACAGTCTTACAGATTCCATAGGCTTTGTTAGAAATCCATAGGAATTGGCAGTAATGTGCTTGCATTTACCATGTCACAGAATTATACCATGACATGCATGCATGCATAGCAATACATGGAGAAGAAAGATTCTTTACCTTCATGATGCTATGCTCTGCTCCAGAATATAAGAATATATTCTCCTCCAGAATAAGAATATAGGCAGCTAAACTGCCTGTATGTCACTACAGAAGTCAGGTATAGAAATATTGGCATCATGGAAGATCATGCCAAGGGGATGTATAGTCTTTGCAAGATAAGCTTTCAGCTGCATACTTATAGGGGGCAGAATGAAGGCAACATACTGTAAGGTAGATTAATTGACCAGCGTCTTGATGTTGTAGGGGGATGCAAGATGCGTAACGTCTTGTCTAAGTAAAGCTTTCTGAAATACAAATTTCAAGCTTTTTATACTATTCCGGTGTATTTTATTATATCCACATGCTGGAGAATCCAAATCCCCAGTGCTTTACAGCAGGTAAAATAGAAGGTAGTGTAATTGGCATTGTGTCTAAATTCTGCACTTATATTGCATATGTAACTAAGCTCAGACCCTAATATCTACTCAAAAACCTGGAAAATAAAATTTTGAACACTGATGTGTGCACGCTTGTGTATACAGTGGTGAATTTTTATAGCTGAAATCAGGCTATGTAAAACTACAGCACTTGGCTTCCTTTTCTGTACATTTCAAATTCACTGTATGTCTCCACTGGGTATTATGCGGTCAGCTTTCAGCCAGTCTACTCTGATTAGTTTATTACGGAGCATAGCAAGCAGGAACAGATAAGGTGCAACTAATTGCACTGAGAAGGATTTTCTGTCAACTTCTATGAATTTGAGAGTGCAAACTGAGCTTGTGATTTAGGTTTCTGTTATATAATTACCATTGCAAGTATGTCATCCTCAAACACACAGTCCTTTTGTTCTGTTTTGGTTGTTAGCATTTGGCCTCTGTCCAGTTGGAAACTACCCAGAACCTTTTTAATCAAGCACATCCTGTGTTTCAAAATCATACTGCAGTGTAGTCTTGAGTAGTTTCCATAAAAGCGTAGCTAAAGAGAAGAATGTAATCATAATGGTATTCTTCACCTGTCATAAAATTACTTCCTATACTTACTGTATTAATACAGTATTAAAAGGCCCTTCTCATGGGCTCAGTGAACTACCGGAAACCATTAAAAACTTAGAGCAGCAAATTTTGGTGGACAAGAAAAAATCAGCCTACTTTACAGAGTTTTTGTTATCCATCATACTTACTGATACGCAACCTATGTGGGGGCTAGAGAACAGCTAAATACAGTGGGCTCAAAAACAAAACAAGCAGCTAAAACTCTTTACGTGATATTTCAGCAAGGACTTTTCAAAGGGGGCTCACCACTGGTTTTAGTTGAGCCAGGATTTCATTTCATGGTTCTAAAAAATTTTCAGTAAATACCAGTACTTGTCTAATCCCAAAGTTTATCATAATACTTGATGGAAGCCTGTTGGAAAATGGAAATGTGCTTCTTGACATCTAACTGCTTTTCATAAGTATCTAATGGCTTTTTGGAAGTTCTCCACTATGTCAGGGACAGCCACCTGCGAGCACGGAAAACAAAATTTGGCAGCATGTTCAAGCTATGAATTAAAGGTAATTCAAGGTTTGAAATGAATCAGCGTGAGGTCCTTATGAAGAGTAATCAGACATCAAGTGGATTTTACACCAACGATCATATATTGGATAATGCGACAACAAGTAATGTTGTTATTCAGAACATTCAAATCAAGAAGCACTGATGAATTCTTAACCTTGAAAGAAATCAGTTTTAAAACACTGGTATTCATTCAATGTTGATTCATTATTTCCAGTTCAGTCACATGAACTGAAAGTGTAAAATCCATAGGAATAGGAAGAATGTTTCTGTGTATGTATCAGACTCTGTATCTGAGTTCCAGTCACAACCCAGCCCAGCTGTAAGACACTGAAGAAGATGAAATTTTATTCCTAATTGCAGTTTTTAACTGATCATATTAAAGCACAAGAGGGTCAGTTGATCCCCCAGTGCTGATAGCCTGCTTTCTTTCATTGCATATGTTCATTTTCACTTAGTGAGTGTGGCAAGCTTTGATCATTAGACTAAGTACTGCCTGTTTGTTAGAAGTAGGAAGTTCCAAAGATATTCCCCCTGGGTAAACTGGGAAAGTCATGAATACAAGGGACTTTCACTGCCGTGTACGAATTATGATAAGTGAAACAACAGTGGCATGTAATTGGAGCTCCATTAATCTTAAGAGAGCTCCAGTGCCCCATATTAAAGGGACAAATAGCAAATGAAAACAGAAGGGTCTATTTTGATAAGATGTCATTCATCTTTCATATTTACTGGTTTGTTTTGTTACTTAGAAGTTTGCTTTGCATCCTTTTGCCTCAGAAGTTCTTGGGTTTGGAGCAATGATAGTGAGTAAAGATTATAATTTTGTTCCTCACTGCTGCAGGCTTTTCCTTTGAGCAAAGTACTAAGTAATTGGCAATAAAACATACAAGCAATTCGTATGGACAGTTGCTTGTAGAAGCAAGCTTACAAAATATTTCAGCTGCTGTGAAATACGTTAAAATCCAGTGCTGTAATTAAAAGCCCTGTATCCTTGAAGATAAGCCCATTATTCAAAATAATTTCTAAATTAGACTTTTAATTTGTTTTCATTCAGCTGGCTCACATACAGCATAACCTCCCTGTCAAAATAGTTACTTCCTAATGCATTCTTTTCCATGATCTCTTTTCCCTGACATGTTTATAAATCAGTTTAAAAGATTGTGGGAATGGAACTAAATTAATTCTCTTATATTTTGCTGATCAATGTTGAATAATTTTTCTTGACAGTCAGAGACTTACATAATTACTGCCTTTAAGAACACCTGAAACAAACTAACCTAACTGCATTCTTGCCAGTGTTGCTGATTGCAACTCAAGTGAGCATTGAACCATTTGAATTTCCTCTGACACTATATAACCCCCCACTAAAATTCAATATTTATTTGCCCTAACTAATGAGTAGCAGTTGAAATACTTTGTTCTCAAGTAGGATGCACAACTGCATCACTGCAAAATGTATACAGCCACTGAACTGCAACCTTTGAAGAGTGGGAATAATAGAGACAGGTAAAATGACACACGTTAACATGTTTCTATTCAGGATGTATTTCCCTGTCCACTACATATCCGTTCCCATTTTGGAAACTGGTTAGACTGCAAATCTGCCACAGGTTTCCCTGTATTTAAAGAGCTTTTCCACAGGAAGCAGCATATGTTGTACCTTCATGTCTTTAGGCCAGTCTCAAACTACCCTCCCACTTTACAATTCTGTGGGATGGAATCACTTCTGAATTCCAGTGAAACCTCAGATACTCATTTTAAAAAACAAATGTACTTGGTAAATGTGAAAACGTAAATCAGGATAGATCAGAGGAAGCTACCACACTGTACATCTCCCACCCGTTTTTGTGAGCTGCGCACTTGCTGATAAAATGAATATAAACTAACTTCTTGCTTGGCTTTCTGGCCACCATCATTTCGACCTCACCCTACTCCATTTTGTCGTAACTCTGACCTATCAGTAAATGTCAGGTTCAGAGCCAAACCATTTCTGTCTCTGGCTTTTTCTTCCTGCTGCTCTTTGCTCTAGTCCCTTTCATTCTTGCTATCATATCTTACTGTCTTTGTAGACTTCAGTAGCCTGAAACAAACAGAAAATTGTCACCCAGATTCATCTGCACCACGCTGCAAAATAGTCATAATCGGAAATGGGTGATAACCTTGAAAGAGGAATGGATTTTGCCAGGAATTTTGGCATTCAGTATACTAGAGTGAGCTTCAAACTCCCTATTTGTGTCCTAAATATCCTAGGTAAGACTAACAGCCACTTTTCATAATATCACAACTTAATCCTTTGCATCTTTCCTCTGAATCCCTCTGACAACCTCAATAATCCACCACATTTTTCTCAGCTTTACACTCTCCATCCGGAGGAACTTATATTGCTACCATTATCCTTTGGGCTGAGGGCTCAGCAGGCCTCCAAAGCCTAGCAATTTTCTGACCAGAGGGCTTATTTTTTATGAAGTGAAGTTCTCACAGCACCCCATGGGGCCAGGCCATGCTCACTGTGTTATTCTCTGTCTTGGATAGCCCTTGGAGCCACAGATTCAGAATAGCTTTACCTTACAGATAGATCCTCCCAAACAGTGAAAAAGGGAAATATTCCCCACTGCTGGGATAATTACTGTTCTAAATTCCTGGAGGAATGGCTGCTTCCCTCACTTGTGTCCATGCAGCTCAGAAAAAATGCATTGTGAGGCCTAGTGTTGTAACTGCAGCTTCCCAAAAAAATGATACAGCTCTGGAGGAGTTGTCTGTAGCCTTACTCCAGTAGGCTTAATTAAAATCCGTGTTGTGGAAAACACGGGAGGGGGCCTAGAGAATTGGCAAATAGTGATTTCCTAATTTCAGGAAGCATTTTATCCTTCTAGATATAAATAGTAAACAAAATCTGAAGGTAGTTTAGCTTTCAGGAAATAGTCCCTTACTGGAAAGTCTTGTTTAGTACACAAGAAGATCTTTAAAGAAAGATGCTTATTCATGTACCTCATATTGACAAGGAAGACTGAAATGCAGCTGTAAGGCCGCAAAAGTAGTAAGTATCTCCAATAATGAGGGATTGCTTTCATAGCTCTTTACTTGTCAGACTCTGCTGAGATGTTGGCTTTTTGGGTCTCCCTGATAAATTACATGTATGTAACTGTTTTAAGGACATCTATGTGCTTTTCTGCAGAGAGAGAGGAATGCGAATCACCGCTGCCCATATTTGATTTAGCATGAATTTCAATAGTTCCAGACAAATTTGAAAGCCTATACAAATCATACAGCTTCAAGTCTGGCTGGGTGCTAGACTGGAATTTTTTGTTAGGTCAGACCTTTATCTCAGCTTCTTTTTGTGGCTCTTTATGGGAAGATTGGAGAGGAACTGAAACCGGTGACCTCTCTTGACCTTTAGTACTGGATTAAAATTCCAACTTGCTGCCATGGCAACGGGGCCTTGAAAATTAGAACCTGACAGAAGCAGGGAGAAACTTAAAACTGCAACTGCTGCACTGAACTGAAGAAAGGTTGCTTACAATTGTCAGAGACAAGACGCTTAATTGAAATGATCTGGCTTTCCCTGTACTTAAAAAAAAAAAAAAGAGAATTGAAAAAAAAACAACCCCCAAACAAAGCCAGAAAACCAGGTCTTCAATTTTTTTAGGCAAAAATCTCTTGCAATTCAAAGTACTTTACTATTAGAGGTGGCAGCAAACAAACCTGCATGGTGAAAAGGGAGCCAGACATGCACTCACAAAGGTCTAAACCACCCAGACCAGACCAGAAGCAGGAGCCAGACAGTGGCCAGAGTTAAATCACAGGTTATTTTTTTCCCCTTCAACCTGACACCAGGGATCAAAGGAGACATCACAGTGACACGTCTGACTCCCAGGATCCATGCAATTATCTGTTCTATAGATGTAAAGGGATAAACATAAGCTAGATAGTGCTATTTCAGATCAAGTATGATAAAAGTTACTCATTTTCCAATCTAATCAATGCAGCAGTCAGAAGGGGATAATAGTTGAAGTCCTTCACTGCTAAATGAGGTTGGTTTTTCTCCCCATGGAGAGCAGAATGCAGCTGTGACCTGAAGGAAGAAGGTGCTGAGGGTTGCATAAAGGTTTTCCTGCTTTTTTCCAATTTATCCAGGAGTTCCCCTTGTCCCAAAATAAAATAATCCTGAAGATCAGGTTGCCACACCATCTCATGTTAATCTGTGGCTTTCCCTGAACGCCTGAGTGTCCCGAGGATGCTGTGAGGGCTGTGCTCCCCATCCCAAGGTGAGGAAGGACCAGAATATCCCCCCATCACACAGGGGGATGCTGCCTCCTAGCAGCCACAAGCCCCTCTTTGTAAAGGCCCTGTAGCGATTGATGTCATCTTGGCACACATAAAAAAAGCCAAAAATCACGCATAGGTTTTACATATCAGATAAAGGAGTTTTCTTAATGGAGAAATAGATGCTGTTGAATTAGATGCTTTGTACAGTTAGATAACTCCTGCAGAATCAGATTGCATTATAAGTACTGTATATGAAAAATTTAACAGCTATAGGTAGACAGCATTTAAGTTTTGGAAGAGATAGTTTGGTCAAAGCTTAGTGTTGAAACAATGCAAAATCTTTGCATTAAGTTGACCATATTTGGAGTCAAATTCAGGTAGAAGGAGTGCGCAGAAAAATACATTTTTGTTTTCTTTAGACTGTGCTACCAAGGTGTTGGATTGTTACCTATTGGTGTATTGTACAAGAACAGAGTTAATATTACAGGTGTTCAAACCACAACATTTTGGGTAATGTGTTTTGTATCATTCACTGCACTGTTTAGCAATAATGTTTATTGACAATACTGTCCATTATCATGCTGGGTAAGCATTAAGCAAATGCAGGTTGCATTGAAATAATGTGTTGTATCATCCTAACAAAGTACTGGTTTCTGGAGTAGACTGTTGACTTGATACATGGCAGAAAGTGGGTGAGTGGGTGAGTAGATGAGCAGTTTCCTAACAAAGTTAAATAAAATCCACTTAATATTTCTCAGGCTCTCAGTTATATGCTTCAGGAATGTCAGTTAGAAATAGAGACCACCATCATTTGAAGTTTCTAGTGTCAAATTAATTTCTAGAGTAAGTTGATTATTTCAGAGGAGTTGCTGTCCGAGATGAATCCAGCCCATCTTGTACACTTGCCACTGTTACCATTTCCTGCAAAGCACCACTAATTCAGCCTTAATTACTGTCAGACTGGACTGTGGAGCCCTGGAGTATCAGGCAATAAGCTTGTGTTTTGCTGGGAGGCAGGTAAAGAAACATTTAAATGGTTTTTTTAAATAAGCATGAAATCTCTAAAGATGTACTGTTGTAGTGTGTGCTGTATATCAAAATATATAAGCATCTAGTTGTAACAATGGCTTTGTAAACACATTACTGAGCAAACTATGAAAAGTAATCCACCAAGGGGCTGTTTCCCTAACTCATAAGCACAAAGTTAAGAGACCAGTGCTATAAAGTAGATATGTGCTGTTAAAAAATCCTTCCTTTTATGTCAGGCTATTTTGTGTTAAGCCCAACAGATGATTCCTATTTTTATTTTTAGTTGCATAGCTTTTAATGCTTGGAAATGTTTGTGTTTAAGGCAAAAGTAAGCCATCCTCAGAAAAGTCATAAATAATTCATTAGTATGTGAACATAGGGCAAACAGTGCTTAAGGGTGGCATGAACGTGCCCACATGCACCTCACATGGGCAGAGTGCAGTAGTGTCACTGCAGCTAACTTCTAGCTTTTTGTGGAATTAAAAATTGCAATGTATAATGAGAAAAGCCTTCAGCATTGTCATTCCTTTCGGCAGCCTGCAGGCATGGCCTGAGGGGCAGTTGGAGCCCACCTCCCAGAGCATGCAGAGCCTCCTCGCTTCCAAACCCTGCAGTGCCTTGGTGAGCTTTCAGCGGCTCCAGAGCAGTCGCACTGTGGCAGGGCTGTAGGCTGTGTAACCAGAAGGAGCACAATGTCTTACAGCCACTTTGGAGGCCACAGTTTCCAACTAATCTTGGCACAGCTGTCAGTCAGATGTGCGTATCACTTGCCTCCGTGTCCCCACCCCAAACCAGTTCAAAGCAGCCCACTGCAAAATAGAAAAGGCACGAGGTAAACCATGCTGTGGTATGAATAGTTCTGATCTCTTGTTAGCATCTTGCCTTGTGCCTGGCTGAGGAGCCCTTCCCACCATACAGCATTCATGGACAATATCAGGAAGGAAAGTGAGATAGCAACCAGAGGATTATCTGAATTCTGGGTTGATTAAGCTCTTCTGCATTTACCCATCATGTCTTCTTTCAAAGCAAACCTCAGGGTTCGTGGTGACTGCAAGGGAGTTTGCTCAGAGAGTCTGCAGCTCACTCTCAGAGGGATTTTATTCAGGAAATTACAAAACTTGAGTAGAGAAAAGGTGTTACGTGAATTATATACAAACTGGATATGGAATTAATCTGCCGTAGCCAGAAACCAGTAAAAGCTCACATATTGCCAGTTGCAGTTTTGTAAATCGTGCAGCTATGCAAACACTGAGCTAAAAATCCAGTATCACCTTCCTTCTCCAAAATACAGAACTTCCCATGCTATTTTGCTTTAGCCAAAGTGTTACATACCATTGTTATTATTATTAATTGATCTTGTGAATGAAAAAAAAAACAAACAACTACACAAGGATTGATACTGGTTGGATTCTTGGAAATGTGTGGTACACATTTCAGGCTGATTAATACTAGTGAAAGAGCATTCATTGATTTTGTTTGCTTTATCTCAACCAGTAGAAAAAGTTCCTATTTAGTGGACTGGAGAAAATTTATGTAGTTGAAATCTCAGATCTGACTGGTTGTGGTACTGTTCATAGAAGTAATGGAAGATTGAGACTTTTCAGAAGAAAGAGCAATATACCTTGTTACAAAGATTTTACAGGACGTTTATTAGTGTAACTATATGGTCTTCTAGCATTTTTGTGTTTTTAGAGACTGAAGGCTTTAATAAACAGCTGTTGTTCATCTGTAGCAAGTTTTTAAAACATCTATTCTGATAGGTAAAATTACTTCACATGTATTCTACAGAACACACACCATGCATTGCATTAAAAAAAGAATAAAGCAAACACAATGAATCTGTTAAATTGTAATGGCTCCCAATCGTGACAAATTTGCAGATTAAAGCTCATTGAATGCACATTTAAATGATAAATGATAATGGCTTGGGAAGAGTCATTATGATCTATTTCATCAATAATCCACATTTTTTGCCTTGTAACTACACCAAGGATGAACATAATGGATACTGCCTCATGAAAAAATATTTTGTTTATGAAAGAGAATCAGAGAAAAGAAATTCTCAGATTAACAAATTTAAGTGGTTATTACTGTTTGTTTATATTGTTTATACATGACAGATTTTTCCCATTATTAATATTAATCACTTACAGCTCCAGAACTTGTACTCAGGAAAGTGCACGTTTAGTGTCCCTCAAACTGCAGTTGATTTCACTGAGGTTTTGGTTAGCATAAGTAAGCAAAATGAAGCAGGAACGGAGAATGAAACATTGAAGGTTTTCAACTGCAGATTGTTCAGCAGTTGTGACCACCCAGTCCCACAAAGTCTGGAGCAGTGTTCAGCCTGTTTGTCACAAACCTGTCATGTTTCCCATGCAGAAACACGTGCACAGTTTCTTAATTTACTGTGTGCTGGGATTTGCCGTGCCTGCTCAGGGCAGCCTTCAGGGTTCTCCAGCAGTTCCCAAGTGCATTCAGTTCAGTCCAGATGGTGCTGATGTGTTTTGGCGCTCGCAGGCATGCACCTGTAGGAGACCTAGTGGGGTTTTGTCAACAAAATCCTCAAATTGTGCTGAAACAGGATTTCCTGCTGGAGAAAGAGGAAGGGTGAGGGTAGACCCAAGTGTGCTGTGTTGCCAGCTCTTGGCTGTAATCTCATGTGTCTGTGATCTCATGCCTCATCAGGTGAGGACTTCAGTGGCAAGTGCAAGTTCCTGGAGGCCATTTAGAAAGCAGCAGAGAAACTCTTGTTTGGTATGAAGGGTGGCAAAGTGCACCTTTGTGAGATATTCTGAAATCAGCAGTTAACCTAAACCTGAAATTTTTGTCATGAAGTGTGTATTTTCGATACCCAAAAGCTAAATCTGCTGCAAGTGTGAACTGTGGTGCATTTGTTTGCCTTACTGTGTTGCTGGATAAATTGAATCAGTTAACAGTAAAGCAGGATCCTGGTAACCTTTGTTATAAAAGTGATCTCAGTGAAGTTACTAGAGTTGTTAATCTGAAGAACGTTACAGGTCCTTTTTAAGAGTCATGTTTATCAAATACTTCTGGGCATTTTCTGTTTCTGGTAACATACTGTTGCAGATTAATACCATGGAGTTACTTAACAATAAACAAGACTGTTGGAATGCTGTCTTCCTAGGTAGCTCTCTTAAAAACATGCATGATTTGGGTAGTTCTCTTTAAAAAGAAATTACTTATTTCACTCTTTGATGTTGTGTAGCACACAACTCACCTTTCACCATAGATACTCTCACAAGGAGTGAACCACATCAAGTGGCTTGTTGTCTCAGGCAGTTGGTATCTGTAGCAATCCAGCATTAATAGCATCCTATGCTACCACAATGTTTTGATTTGTAGAAGAGAGACTGGGGGCTTCTTAACTTGGAACACATGCATTAAGTAAATACTCAAGTAAAACATAAGCTTGCAGTGAATTTTTATAGCCCTTCTCCTGAAGGCCGTACACCAAGACATCCATAATGCCTGTGGTTGGGGTGCTGTCTGAAGGTGCCTGTGAGGGTGACCATGGGGACAACAGTGGTGGTTGGAGCTCCCCAGTGGTGCATGGGGCATGTCCCCTTGAACAGCACCCTGAGGCATTACCGCAGTGTTGTAAGTACACCCTTACAACAGTGTAAGTACACCCTTACAACACACCGTGACGCACTGGTCCTCACTCTTCTGAGGTGTGAGGACAACCAGTTGTGGGAGAAGCCAGTTCATCCTGCCCTGGACCTCACGAGGGTGCCCTGATGAGCCAGCACAGCACTGGGCCCCGTGGTTGATAACCTGGTCTTTCATGCGTGACCAGCTCCCAGATCCCTGCAGCCACACGAGGGGCTGTTATGGCCAGGCTAATGACTTAAAAACTGTTAATTAAATATTCCTCTTGGCAGCTTGGTTCATAGATGCTTGAGGTGGGGGGAAGAAGTGTTGGTCCCAGGTGTTAAAAGAACAGCTTCATTTTTAGCCCTTTTTTCCATAGTTAGATTTTCTCAAATGACTTGCTGCAATAAACAGGTCTTTTTGAAAAGTTCAGTTCTAAGTTCAGGGGTAGCCCTTGGGCACTGTGGTGGAAGATCCTTGTACATACTACAGAGTGATTATTGACAGAGTTTAACTTTATTGACCCTGCTCTCCTGATTCCTAACAAATTTTCTAAATGTGCTCTTTAAAATCCCTGCAGAGCACTGCAGACTATGGGTAATTCCAGAGGTGCATTTGAGATTATTGCTTTATTACCTTCCATCTTTCCATCCCCTTCCCCAGACTGACTGGTCCTCTGACATTTCTTTTTTAATATATTCTAAGCAGAATAGGGAGGTTTGTTCTTCCCATAACTTTCCTCTTAGCATTTATCCAGCCCACCTGGTGTATTGTGTTGATTCAGACACTTTCCACTCCTGCTGTAAGCTGTTTCAGCAATGTACTTGCCTATGTCTTAAAAGGAAAAAAAAGTTTTTCATCAGTTTGATAGCTTTGTTACAGAGTTCAGTGCAAACAGATGACGTGGTTTATTCCTGTATTGGCAACTGAGAATAGCCGAAAGTCTCTAAACTTTCTGCCTCTCCAGCTTCCCTGAGCAGACTTGGGTCTCTTCTCTCTCCATGATGGAGTTTCTTGCTGCAGGGTTGCCTTGACTCATTTTTCCCTGCTGCACAATTGAGGGATAAAAATCCTACTTGAATCAGTAAAGAAAACCTGAGTACTTAATTCCTGCACAGGATTCTGGGGTTGATAACTTACAGCTACGCATCCTATAAATTAAGTACAGTTTGTGCTTAAGTGCTTTTTTATTAGGCACTGCTGAGATTGTTAATAGCAGGTATGTCCTTTGGATTTTAGAGAAAGTTACTTGCTCTGAAGTGACTGAAAATCAAGCGATAAGTCTATCTTTAGGTAGGAAATCATTCTGAAAATAAGAAGGACAATGTGTTCTTCCTTATTTAATCTTTCCACTTTCCTAGGAAATAACTGTATTGCCTTAACGCTCATATGCCTAGCAATTCACCAACGGAATTATATGAATCTCACTTTTTTTGCTAGGATGGCAAATTAGGTGATTCTTTTAAGGGTTAATCTTAATTAATACCAAGTTCTAGAGTTCTCTCATATGTGAGTTAATATGAAAATACTTTCTGTAAAACACTGCCTAAAATTCAAAGTTTTGTCATAAATTTTCACAGAATATTCAAGTGAAAATTGAGAGGAAATATTTACTTAGAGGAAAAAAAGTAGGTACTTGATGTGTCTTTATGCCTCTTTTCCATTTCTTTTTTCCAGAAAAAAAAAAAAAGGAAAGAAAAATCTTAGATTTAATACACAAATTTTCCCTAATGCTGTCCAAGCAGGATGTGTAGATGGAGGCATGGAAGTGTCCAGAGGAACTTCTCTGGGTGCTGGTCTTATTTCAGGTTGAATGTGGCAGTGTGGGAGGCATGGCTGTTGCCTGTATAATCCTGCCATGTATCATCATGAGTCAGAAAATATTTAGAGAAGAAAGCAGGTGAAATTAGGAAATAAAACTGAGGAAAATCATCTTAACTCTGCAGTCAGCGTCTGCTCTGTTCCTGGTTTTGTTCACCTTTCTCTGTGGGGCCAAGGAATTGCCTTAGCCTAAGTTCGCACAGTTGGTTGGTAATGGTTATTACTGTCTCTTCCTGACCCACTGAGTGCGTGGCCTGATCACCTTACTCATGTTCCTTATGAGATGGCTTGTTTGGTTGTGTAGTTTGTGTGTGTGATGCTTTAAATCAAGACAGGTACTCATCACATCACAGTAGTAAAGAAAGGTGTTTAAATGGTACAGGGTTGAGCTTGGAATACAGTGGATGAAGAAAAACACAGATGTTGGGGGAAGATGAATTTGTTGTTAAGGCAGTGGACTGGTGCTCAGGAGAATTTGATTTTAATTCCAGCTCTAACAAGGACTTCCTGTATGACCTTTTGGAAATTGTGTCTCAGTTCTCAGTCTGTAAATAGAATAATATTTTTTTTTCCCCATTCACTGTCTTTCCACTGTACACAGTTGCTAGAGCAAGGACTCTTTTATACTGTGTCTTTGTACTGACCTAGTACAAGGCACTGTGTTCTCTGGGTGCAGCCACATGTGTATGGTATAACGCAAAGGTGTGGTTAGGGATAGGGAGGGGGAAAATAACACTGCAGAGTGGATATACATGTCACTGGTTGAGAATTTATGGAATTTAATATGGGATGTTTGGGATAAACCTAATGAAAACATTGCCTATTATAGAGTAAGATTTTTGTAATTTCTGTGAACCTCTGTACTATAAAAGGCTTTGTAAAAAAAAAAAATGTTAGTTTAATCTCTGTTAAACTTTTAATAGGACTTTTTTACATAAGCTGGTTTTTAGCATGCATTTGGGATGAGTGCATTACCCATGAGTAGTGAACTCACAAACGAGTTATGCGGGTAATCCCAAACGAGTGCCAGTAAAACTTTTATACCACATAGCATCATCGTGGAATTCGTTTATGCCACATATTTTACAGAGGGAAAAAACACACTATTTGGTCATACATTAGAGAGTTTATAATTTTTTTGCACTGGTGCTGTTTTTCACATCCCTCTGCCTCTAAAGCCAGGCCAAGTGAATACCAGCAATCCTAGAAGGAAGGGAAAATTAGAACAAGCACATGTTTGAAATCTCTCTGAAAATAAAGCAAGGGCCAGATTCTAATCTCCTTACTCATACCAAACGCCACCTTATTCCGTGGATGGCCCCATAGATTTCTTTGGGACCATTTGTCAAGTGAAGTACTATTTGACATGTGTGGCCATACCCAGAACTGGCTCAATCTAAACAACCTTTTTCCATTTAAGCCCTCCAAAGCTTGCTGTCTTCAGTGGTTAGAAGCACGTATTTATAGCTTTTTATTGCATTAAAAAGAAGAATTCTCACGCTGCTTAAAGGGTTTGTTTCGGCCCCTTTTTAACAGACTTGGGTGACTGGAAGCAGAATCCCAGCACTTTTATAAAGGTGAGACAGAGAAAAGCCCTCCTGAATGGGTGGCTGCCAGGCTGAGCACACTGCTTCCCACCTGTTTGATGGGTCCTGTTTGGGCAACAGAGATCGAGGAATTTGGGCCTTCTGCTTTTGCCTGCTGGAATTGTCACCTCATGCGGGTGATACAACAGATGTAAACTGTTGCACTGATGTAATACCCTTCTCCCCATCACTTCGGCGTATTAGCTGCCATGTCCCATATTCAGTTCCCCTCCCCTTGGGGGCAGTTCTTTCACCTTAGAGACTTGAATCCTGTATCTTTCCTCATGAAAACACAGTGCATTATCAGAGAGAGGTCTTGTATCTTTCTTTTGTTTTTTCTGCTGCTATGTTAATTTTATTGTCAGGATCATGGATCATGAACTAGTAGGCATAAGTCAATGGAAGAACTTGTCTTGACCTTATTGAGAGCAGGATCAGGCCATAAATGTCCTGGGTTTGTTCTTTTGTCTCACATAAAATAGCTCCACTGATAAAATGCCTTGTCTGATGATGGCTAATCAAGGATTGCTGCTTAAAGCTCCACACGTAACCTAGTTATCTCCACGTTAACCTCCTCCTCTCATTTCTTTGGTTATGTTGAATACAAAACAGTTATTGAACCGCAGTTATGTTCATAGAAATCATTTGATTAATTGACTATGTTCTGAACTCTTGTGACCTGAGGCTGAAATACAGCTCAGACAAAAGTGACAGTAGCCCAGCAGTGGGATGGAGTTATAAAAGAGCACCAGTAAACCGTCCATGGGCAGCCCACATTCGTGTGCATGTTTATCCTTGTGGAACTTGCTAAAAGTAAAGACAGATGTCCAGCTTATCTCATGGAGTCAATAGCAATAATATGTATGGATGCTGCTCACTGTGAGTTGAGTCTACTCCTGCTGTCACTATGTATTTATGTGTCCGCAGGGAGAAAACCTGGAAGGCAGGGAAAAAAAAATATTGCCAGAAATCCCTGTGGGCTATCTGAGAAGGAGCGGATGTGTAAAGCATTTCTTTCTGCATAAACATTTAGAAATCAAGCTCTCATAAGTCGGGGATCTACCAAATGTGGTGTGAAGAGGCAGATGAAGCCTGCCTTCTGGCATACCAGCATTTGCTGATTGATTTGGAATGCAGAAGGGCCCTTTTTATTTTTATTTTAAAATTTGAACCACATCTTAATACAAATCAGGTGAAAAATAAATTGAAAAATAGCAAGCCTGAGATTACAGATGTGCCAGCTTCATATTGTTCAGTTTAGCTGAGGTCATAGTCAAACCCATCAAGTTCACATCGTTTAGTGTATGGGCCACTGAGGTAATATTCAAACAAAAGAAAAGCAGTCAGAATACTGATACGCTCCTACATTGCCAGCTGGCCTCATTCAGCTGTGCAAAGCACACTGGCTTCAGCTACATAAGAAACTACATCGGTAAGGAATACAGGTTTTTAAAAGGATATTCTGTTCCAAACAGCCCATTCGTGCTCCAGCTTTCTGACTTTAGATCAGTCATAAAGAGGAAATACCTCTCTTAATATGCAATTTCATATTCTAAAATTTAAAATGTAAGAGCTATGCTAATGATGATACAGTTAATTTAGGCAGAGGAATTTTCCAGTGGGGGACATTTGTATTCTGCTCAGTGGTTTACAAAAAGCTTGAACTTCCTAGAAAGCCTACAAGTAGAATTACTGGCATCTGTTCCTCCTCCATACTGGTGATGTTGCCATGCTGGTTCCCTGAACACAGGTATAGATTTATGTAGATTAATTTGGTATAGTACAGTGAATTGCCACTGTGATATATATTTTAGAATTACTTCCTAGCACAGCCTAATGGCTGGAATCAAATAAAACATAAAAGTAGATTTATATAGATTGCTGTATAAATCAGATAAAGCTTTATGTTACCTAGCATTGGTAATGGAAGCTTTTCCTGCAAATAATATAGAAGTTGTTCATGTAATATTTTCATTATTTCAGTGAGAGTAAGGCAACAAAAAAAGAAGAAAGGAAATAAACAAGTCTGTCGGACTTGGCCACCATTAAACATCATTAACTACAATTCTGCCTGACAAGTTCTCTCATCTGGTGATGGGTGAAATGGTAGAAAAATAGACTGAACAATTGCATAAACCCAGATGAAATATGCCCTTGTATTCTAAGTGTGCACAGTTCAGTCAGTTAAAATAGAGCAATTTATTATGCTTTAGCAGCTTGAGCTTGATCTGGTTTTAAATACATCTCTCCTTTTTAACTTCTTGCTGAGTTTTACCTGGTTTGAGAAGGTGCATGATGTAATGCTACACAGTCTCAAGCTCATTCTCTCACCAGTTTACTTTGAAATAACTTTTAATAGAGTACTGATGAGGAAAATAATTCCCAAGAAATGTAGATGAGCCTTTAAACAACAGTGAATATATTTGTTTTGTTAGAAATGAGTGGATAAAAGCTTAATGATAGAGGTAACAATACAGAGTGGAGGAAAAGGAAATGGGTGTAGTAAACTGCTACTGTGAACCAGACTGAAACACTTTGCCATATTGGCCACCCATTGCCAAAATGAGTTGGGAATGTTCATCAAAATACTCTCACATAATACAGGCAAAGCTCTCACCTGCCTGGATTCAGAGTGTGGTGTGCTATTCCTCGAGGCGGGGAATACATGACCTTTAACTGGTGGAATATTTTGGCTGTAGACATTCTGTTTGATATTATGCTGTAGTTTTCCACTTATTCATTAGATCCCTCAGCCTTTGTGGTTTTTCACAGGTAATTCTGTAATTGCACCGGCTGTGATAAATGCTTTCTTGAAATCTTACTTGAAGAAATTCAGCTCAGATTCTTTGCATGTGGAAGGAAATAAGCATCTAACTTCGTGTTTGCCCCACTGATTGATTGGTACAAACAGCCATGCCTTATGAATGGGTCATTACTTGTTCCTTTACATTAGATCCCACAGAAATGAAAGAGGGATGTTTTTTTCAAGGAATTGTGTGTGCATGTGTGTAAGAAGTTCAGAATCCAAGTGGCACCAAATTCTTATAACTGGGAAGGGGACTCTGGCTGGCACAGGCTGCACTAGCAATAGGATGATGGGCTCTTTCACCTTTGGGTTACCAGTTAAAATTCAAAGCAGATTTGTAGTGAACAAGAGTCATTACACTCCCACAGCTATTCAGTGGCCTGTGTGAAATGAATTGAAGGTCTCAATCAGAGTGTAATGAACATGTGTCCAAATCCAAAAGCTGTAATTCTAATTGGCACTCTTGTTTATAGTGGTCAAAGACTGAATTGTATACAGACTGAATTTACTTTCCTTGCCCTGAGCTGGGTTAAAGACCAGTAGAGTATATCATTGAATGTTTGTGTTACTGCTGCACATGATATAAATGTTGCCTGGACTGAGAAGGGACTCCAAAATCAAAAAGCATTCATGAACTCTTAAGTCTCCTAAAAAGTCCTAAGCTAAATTCTTTTTTTCATTTAGAGAAAAAACTGCCTGCAATGTTTGTTGAGGTGGCTGAGGATTTGAGATGTCCAAACTCAGAAAGTAGGGGGAAAAATGTTTTAATTAAAAGTCAGAGAATACCAGGAAAATCAGTAGAGAGGCTGTATGTACTGTTTCTTGTTGTGAATGGCTGTTTAAACAGAACCAGATTTCTGGTCTTTAAAATGCATTTTCCTAGAGAAATTTGCTGTTTCCTAATAAAAAAGCAAAAAGGCTAGCCCTAAAAAAACACTCAAAGAATACGCCCTCAGTTGACTGCATGAAGCAGCTCTATGATCATGAGTGTGTATTGTGATCAGAAACTAAAACTCCTTGATGGAACGAGTTTTAATTTGGTTTACAGAAAGCTTTAGGGGATATGGCTCTCTATAAATTAGACCACAGGAGCTATAAAATGAAGGATGTCCTCCCTAATTAGAAACAGTGGAGCGGTCTGGTGTTCTTCCTAGTTATAGCCTCATGGGTAGTCTCTCAGAAGTGAACTCTGGGCTATAGATGCTCCTCTGGTAAGTGTTACCTGTTTTGTTACTGGAATTTATCTGTCGTCCAGTTTTCTGTTGCCAGTTCTGAACACACCTTTCTACATGGCTGGGGTAAACTGTTAGCTGAAGTTTTGAATGGCTGCTGCAAACCAGAAATTCATATGTTGCTCAGTGATTAGCCACCACTACCAGAGTAGCTTATTTGTTTTAAATACTACAAAATGGTTCTCAAACCCAGGTGACTATGGCCATCAGTTTTAGGGGGTTCCTTTTGCAGTGTATGGCTGCAAAAAACGACTCGTGTTTTCTCATTCTTCTTCTGATGAAGTTAATGAGGGCTCAAAGAAGAGGAATATAGATGGAAAACAGGCTTTATGGTAATCAAATTCAATTTCTAGACACATTTTTTAACAAGAAAGGGTTCCTCAAACTGGGATCCAGGATTTTGGACAAGAGAATAATACAATTATTTAACTGTGGCTAGGGGAAAAAAAAAATGGTGCCTGCAGAACTAACAGGATGTCTAGAGCTTGTTATTTGTGCCAAACGATAAAACCAAATTTAAGCATAACTGCAAAAGAGCATTAGGCATAAATGCACAACAGTAAAAATATCAGCTGCAAATATATATCCAAAGCGCTTGTGACTGAAAAGCTGCATGTGGAGCTGACCTGAGAAGTATTGTGAGGCTGTGCTTAGGCAGCTGTAATTTGACTGTTTTAATTGTCGTTAAGGGAGGACATCCAGGCTCTTAATTCATCAGCATCTTTTCATGTAGACTTATATGGAGCAGGACCAATGACTGATCCAGTGAAAGCCTTAATTTACTTGTGATATATTGTTTTCACTAGGAGTTGTTGTAGATCAATTCGAGAACAATTACTAGGTGAATAAAAGAGAGGAAAAAAAAGTCAAGCATTGCTCTGGAATACAAGTAAAAAATGGAAATTGAAAATCAGTTAAAATATTTATTTTGCTGCCCAGCACGAGGTATTACTGACAAGAAAGAGCTGTATTTTTAACTGTGATTGCTGTTTAGATTTTACCAAAATATATAACTGAACATGTCTCATGACCGTCTTATTTTCACGTAGTATTTCATCCTCTGGCTTTGGGGGGGGGGACTTTATGCCAAGAGAACTCACTGGAGACTGAGTGACAGATCAGGCTGTTGTCCCACATTCCCTTTCTACTAAATCACAGTTTTCTTTAGATGGAAGGTGGCTATTGTGAAGCTGTCAAACTGAGGAAAGTTAAATGGACTGAAGTGAAGGCTCGTGCTAACAATAGCAGCTATCTCTGTCAAATGAAAGCTCAGCAGACAGTTACAAGGCAATTCGGCACTGATGGGTGGTCGATTAAAAACAACAAAAGGCAAGATGAATGAAAGGGGAAAATCCCTATTACTTTGTGGTAGCAGCAAGGGGAAAACCAAAAATAAAATCAAAAGCCCACCTCACCCAACCCTGCAGCAATTGGAACAGACTTGTAGTTAGCATGACCTTCATCATCTCAGATATGGCACAATAAAACTGACAAGATTATTTTCTCTTCAAGCAGTGCTGAGGTATTTTCATTGGCAAAAATCTGGAAAAGTAAAATAAATGCAGAGTTCAAGGCAGTTGAAGAATTCTTGAATCTGATAACAGCAGGAACATAGTGCCACCAGGAAAAATAGCTAGGTTTTGTGCTAAAAAATTATGACTTGTTCATTTTTTTACAGTGTCATAGCTGAGATTTTGAAGGTTACCTTATAGACAACCAGAAGAGGATTAGAGAGAAATTATCTTTGAGCTCAAGGGAGCACCAATTTAAATTGGATTTGAGATATAACTTCTGCATTACCTTAGGAGATGAAAGGTAGTGTTGTGCCCTGATAGTTACCCACCTACCTAACCATATGTATCAACTGGATTAGTCTGTAGATTAACAGCTCGCACACCAAGCGCAAAGTGTATCATGCAATTTCTTTTATGTGAGACTCATCCTGTTTCAACTGAACTAATATCAAAACTCAGCAAAAGTGGGAGGGCTTTGTCACTTACATGTCAGATGTAAGGTAAATGTACACTTGTTTCTCTGAAGGTAATTGTCACTAAGACTTAGCTTTGCTACAGCAGGTGTATAAAGTAAGATGAGAAAGTAAAATAGTAATAGTGTAAGCAGAATGGTACATCATTCCTTGTAAATATCCTGATAGAAAATCAAGTTTTAAAACCTTAGTGAAATTGGATGGGAGGCAAGCACCTAGACCTACTTGAGTCCTATGAAATTCCTATTCTATTTTTTTTAATTTAAATGCTAAGAGGCATTTCAAGAAATTCAAAAGGCCAAGAAAAATAGGTTTATACGCAGCATAGAGTTAGGACTCAGGTTGCTACCAGCAGTGGAGCTAGGGCTCAAAATGATTCTGAAAAAATATCGGAATAAAGAATTTGGGAGACATATGTGCTCCATGAGCATATGAACCAATGTCTCACTCCAGTTATATTAGGAAAAATAATTCAGTAATAACAAATTGTTCCATTGAACTGTCTCCTGTGACAAGATACAGAACTAGATGTACCACAGGCCTGATCCAGTCTGACAGTTTCAGCATATTACCATACTGTTATTTGTCTTTGTAAAGTCATGGTGTCATTAAACTAAATGATTAAATTTTTAGTCAGTGAAATTACATTTAGTATGCATCACTCCTTGATTTTGCCAGTTGAAGAAAAGTTTGAGTCTCCATTTGTCAAGTTTATTTGTCTTATAATAACATTGAGATACTCTGTCATGGAGAAAGAAACCAAGTGCCAAGCCTGGTATAAATGTACAAAAAGGGATGTAAAAAGTGAGTATTCTGGAATTTTTGGCACAGAGGACCATGTTGCAAGTTTCAGGACTTTTTCAATGGTAATGTGCTTTTCATCTCATAACTAAATGAATTTGTTGTGCAAATAATATTAACCAGCCTTCCGGAGAATTAACCACAATGTTTCTCAAAGGCTTTATGGTAAAGCAAGATCAGAGTGGTCTCAAGGTGACTTTGGGAGAGAGACCTTAAAGCAGGGAACTGCTAAAGGAGGTCTTTCTCCTGATCTTAGAAACATCAACATATGTCATGTTCTCACTAGAATCAGAACTACAACAGTAACTTGGCAAGGTTTGCCCTCAGTAATTAGGCATAAATAGAATATGTGGGCATCTCTACTATAACCTTTTAAACCAGTAACTGAATATTCATTTCTTGATTCCTTCCAGCTGCCTTCTTCTAACATCAGAGAGGGCTCTGCAAGCACAAATTAGCAGGTAGCTCAAAAGTAGCCCGGGCTTCTTAGGGAACATGAAGAACAAAGAGAATTTGTACGTGGGGTGTGCGTGAATGAAGGGAAGCTTTTCCAGAGTTACACCATTTGCAGTGACACTGAAAATAATAACCTCTTGCAGATTTGCAGGCCAAAGTGTGGCTTAACCATGTGGCACAATTTACAGGGTAAACAAACTTTCAGTAAGAGCTAACTGCATCAGAAAACTTATTTAGCATGCACAGAAGGCACTGTTAAATTATTTCAGTGCCATAATTCAAAATGCCAAGGAAAATTCTCTTGTATTACAGCCAGTGTGAGATTGGATCTGTAGCCAAGTACATCAATGTAAATGTTCAGCTGTCTGGGGAAATACAAGTCTTACAGTGTTACTTAGGGGAAAATGTGCACAGACATGGTGGAGCCCCTTATGAAACAATCCTCATTTTGTTAAACAATAGGATCAAATTTTCAATCAGGTTATCAAGCATATTGCATTCTTCAAGCTTGCCAAGCAAAGAGAAGTATCAGCATGAAGACGGATATATTTTTATAGAATTAATGATGTATGAAATCTGGAAGTGGAAACATAAATTTTCATTTTATCCTGTAATTTTTCTTTTTACATTATAAGTGAAAGGAAATGCTTGGACATATTTTCAGTTATTCATATCTGTTTATCTTAGAGTGATTATCAGAGCAAACAGTGTCAGGCATTGTGTTTGGATCTGCGCCTGAAAAATAGTGCTTGCAGGAGCAAGGATTACTCGCATGAGTCAATGTTTTCAGGATTGTACTTGGTACTTGATTTCTGTCATGCATATTCAATGCTTTATAAATCATCCAGATTCAGAAATTATTTCTGTATTTTATTCATTTATTCTATTTATATTAATTTTATTCTTGCTTGGTTTTGCCTTCTCTATTTATATTCATTTTAGTACTGCTTGGATTAATCTGGTTTTACATTTTTAGATGGCTCAACAAAATGTGCATTTAAGGACAGAAGTGAACTGCCTTACAAAAGATTCCAAAATTTGTGTCAGATCTATGGGATAGGTGTGGATTCTTGACGCAGGATTTTTCAACTACAGAAGTGGCTTTAAAAACTGATCAGAAATTTAGTGCAGTGAAAATGAAGCTCACCTTCCCCAGGAATGGGATTTGATTGATCAGCCCTGATGTACCCTGTGTACTAGGCATGGTCCAGCAGTATATTGCAGAAAGGTGCAGTGCCTTTGTATCATTGAAAACCCCAGTCAGTGTTCTCATGCACACATTAAGTTCCTAGTGCTTGAGCAGTTTCTCTGCAACTGACCTCTGCTCTTTGTTCACCACGCACCGCCAGCAGGCCAGTCCAGAAGACTTGCATCCCCACTTGGAATCCCACTGCACACCCCTGAAAATCTCTCTTTAAGTCAAGTGCTAAGCTTCAGGCATTCTTTAACACTCTGACATATGACAAATTTCACTTTTCTGCATATGAACAAACACTGTTTCTGAAGCTAAAGCTCCCATTCTTTTTAGCCTAACATATCACTGAGACTTTCGGCTTTTCAGATCCACCTTTACTTGTGAAGGGTGGATAAAGTTGACTCATTTTGTGGAGGAAGACTGGAAAACCACTGCCATCCTCCTGAGGTCCTGCCGCAGGACTGTGCCAGGGTGGCAAGAAGGAGGAGGCAGGGTTCCTTCTGTGTGCATTCCGCTTGGTATTGGTGGGGTAGGACAGCCACTGCCTTCATTGACCCCGGTGAGCTGCCATCCAGCCTTTCCCCATAGCAGACACTGAACAAGCTTCTTTTCCTTATCACCCCACTGCCCAGCTCCATGCAGTCCTGATACCCATGCCAGAGAGCAACAGAGTTCATCTCAGTCTGTACTGCCACTGTAAAGCACCTTAGGGAGTTGGTGTCATCCTTACAGCTAATGCAAGTCTCTCTCCATGACAATGAACTTTGCAGACAGCAGTTCAGAATTAGAGGCAAATAGTTCAAGTGGCAGAAAGAGCCTCAAAAATGCATCAGTATAAAGGTTTTCATGAACAAAAAAGCTGCTTCCACTCCAGAGCAGATACTGAAGCTTAAGATTTACCAGACAATTCATTTCCAATCTGCAGAAACAAAAAGAGCTCTGCTCTTCAGGTACGAGATTAGTCTAAACTAAAACAGTGCACAGAGAAAGATTTGCGAATGTCATGTTGGCACTGACAGCTCATCAAACAGCTCCTTGCAAGACTCACTTTGCTACCAGATTAAAAAAGGAATAGCAGATAATATAATCAATGAATAGAATTAGTGTCCTTACATATGCACTGTAGAACATTGGATAGATGAGCCAGTCCTATGTTATTTGTTCCTCGCTGAACAACTCTTTCTAATATATTTTCTGGTATGATTTTTTAAAGTCACCTTTGCAAGTTGCTGTAGAAATATCAATCATTGTTTAACTGTGTGCTAAGTTCCCATAGCCTTTGTGTGTAAATATGCCAACTGAAGGCTTGTTTACCAGAGAAAATACTGGTGCTCTGGCTTGGAGACAGTTTTAATCAAATATGGTTGCAGTAAGCAGGTGTTTTTCATGTGGAATGTATTGGAAATGAGAATGTATCACAGAAATATCTTTTGGACTATATATTGCTCTTGATAAATAGCAGAACCCAAAATTATATCAGCCATTGCAGTTGATCAAAGGAAAAACAGTGAAAGCTTTGTGCAAACCAGCAGAATTTGGCACACTAAAAAAGTGGGGTCCTCATTTTTAGTCAGCAAAAACTTGAACGATGCAAGTTTTCCACTGCTGTTTTTAGAAACTACCAGTCCCTCCCTGTATTTTTTCTGGATCCACACTTTCCTTTGTTCTTGTCTCTTTTCTTTCTTCTCCCCCATCCCCCTTTTTGCTTCAATGATACATCATTTTCAGGCCTTGCCAAACAGAGGTGTGTTGTACTGAGGAGTCATTGAACAGTGAAGGAGACACGATGTAGTGCAGATTGCACTTTTCTAGACAGAAGGCGTAAACAGTGGTATTAGTGTTAAGACAAAAATATCAGCTCACCAGACTGAAACAAAAGATGCTGTCTTTATTCTTTCATTTTTTTTTAATTTATTTTGTTTTTTCACTTTTTAAACTGCCTATGACACTTTAACAATATTTTGACCCAATTCTGTTCACAGCTTTTGGATGTGATCTTTGGGAGCAGGGTTAGGCCTTAACGTGGATGTGAATTTACTGGATATGCTACAGTATTATTCATGCTAAACATAAAGATTGCCATCTATGCTTAAAATATACAGATAAACTTTGGCAGTAGTTTTCTTCCTCCTCTCAAAGTTCTTGTCACAGCTTTAATGAAAGACAAAACGCCTGTCAACAGAGCAGTAGTTATAATGCACTTAGTATTTTAATATTTTAGTTGCCTTGAAGAGATTAATGGATGACTAGATAAAGAAATTCTTCTACTGAAAGAATTAATTTTGCTTAATCCTTTTGAAATCAAGAGATGATACAGAGAGGTGAGTAATGAAGTGCACTCTCTGATTGTGAGGTACCTAACAGATAACCACAGGGGTTACTTCTCTCTCACCAGCTGTAATTACACTAATTACTGATACCGTGCCAGGAACACTAAGGCAGTCTGAGTGTGACAACAGAAAATGGAGTGTTTCTTAGCAAACCATCTTTCTCCATCGGCTGGGCCAGAAGGAGGCTGACCATGTTACGAGGCTGATGTGTGTCTTCTGCTGCAGGAGGGAAGGGACCGGGTACCTCTTCTGCTCATAAGTTTCTTTTGCGGCAAAGACATGAAACTTGACTAAAGCTCTTTCTAAGGGGAGGTGTTTTCAGGCCAGAGGCTTAGGACTTGATCTATACTTTTAGCAAATCAGTCTTATTTGGGTCACTGAAACTACTGAAATTAGTAGAAGTTACTCCTGTGAGTAAGAGTTTGCCAGACTGACCTCATCATTGATGAAAATGTAATGAAAGAAAATGGTGGATGAGGAGAAGGAAAAATTAATAAACTATATTTAAGTATGTATAAAATCGCTGGACATGTGGCCCTGACTATTAAGGTAAATGGTGCTTGTAAATTCCATTTAATCTTCTGAGATTTTCTTTTACTGTAACTCTTACAGTATCTCAGAGGAAATATTTTAAAGATGATTTGCAGATTTCAGCAAAAGAATGAATATCAGGTTTCAAGATTTATGGATGGGATGTTTTAAAACAAAAGATCTTCCTCCTTTTTTTTTTTTTCCTCGGAATTACTCTACCATTTATTTTCATTTCCCCAGTTTTTTTGTCCACTGTATTATGAAGTTCTCTGGGGAAATCTATTGTTAGATGTTTTCACACACATAGGCCCCCTTCTTCCCCCTTGATAAATGATAAAATTGTGCTCCAGTGTGTGCAGCACATTCTCGAAATACATCTGAATTCCATTATACAGTTTGTCATCTGCATGATGCCTTTTGAGTTACCACTCTCGGAGAAGTCTTATATGCTGCAGAGAAATGCACTACGAAAATGAAAAACAAGTTCAGTATAAAATCCATAGGGTAAACCAGCATAGATTGTATTGAACTGATGCCCTTATTTCCATGAAAGTTCAGGGGTAGAAAAGGTTGCATCTCAGTCTAGTCAGTATTTGCATGGGCAGTGTTCCCTCCATGTAGGTTTTGCTGCAAACAAGAATGTAACAAGGGCTCTGTAGCTCAGGATGGTAATGTGGTACTTTTCTCACCTCGAAGACATTTATTTGATTCCTGCCTCTTCTGGATTTAAGTCTTATTAAGTATCACAAGTGAAATTTGCTAAAACAGTCTAAGCTCTCTCTTTTAATATCAAACAGAATAACTAGTTGTAGCACAGGCTACTTCAATCTAAATCACACAAACCTCTTTTTAAAATTGTCCTTTTGTATCAGTGGAAGGTTGAAGCAGGAGGGAATTTTTCACTTGGAGAGCACCCACATCCTCTATTTGCTTCCCATACCAACCACTGATTCTCCCTGTCAGCACTTTGCTGTGTCTTTTGTGTCTCTAGGCACAGTTTCATCCTTAAGTTCAGACAAATTTAAGCAGTACATCCTACCCTGCTAATGGAACAGAAGCATGGTTTGCCCACTGAGGTCGCAAAGACAGTGTTGCCACATTTACAAAAATAAATTGGCTATATATTTTCAGAAGCAGGAATCTCATAAATAAGTTCCCATTTTACCTGAGACAAACCTGGCAAGAAAAGAGTGGCATTTCTGTGTGGTTAATGCCGTTGCCTGTCCTCCTTCCTGTAGAAGCAACACTTGTGTTTGTTGTGATCTGACCCAGATGGGGTATGCATTTTGTGCAAATGTGATTTGACATGGGTGAATTAATTTTCTGGGCAGCTCAGGATTAGGGAATTGCCCAGTATTCCCTTTGCTGTCTGCTTGCAACCCCCTCTTCCTTTTTTTCCATCTTTCTCATTCCCACAAGGAGGTTTTTTTTTACATTTGAGAGGAGCTCCAGTGCAGTGATGAACTGATCCCAGAGTAAATTAGAAATGCAGAACCTCATCCTAGTTAGGCTTCCTTTTGAGCACCTTCTCCTTGATGAAGCTTGATGAACCTATAACATGTTATTGTAATCACAGTGTACTCCCATCACAGCCCTACAGACCAGGGCAGGAAAAAAAAAAAAAAAACATGGCATTTTCAGAAGTCTACTGGCAATTTGGACATTATTGACTTCTAGAAAGCTTTTAAATATGCTGTACATGAAACAAAAAAAAAAGGATGATGAGCTGTGAAAATACTCGTTTAAGAAGATCAGAATCTTCTACAAAAGTAGCTGAAATTGAGTTATATTTTCATAGTGCTTTTTCAGGGAGGAGATTATCTCTCATCTCCTCACTTGCTCATTCAGAGGATCCCAAGCAAACAGGTCTGGTGTGCACAAAACACGTGCTGAACTCAACAGTGCAGTTGGGGTACAAATCCAATTTAGCGTGCAAGCAGCTGGGCTTGGTGACACCCCAGTAAGTTGAGGTTCTGCTGCCTTTGCTCCACTGATGGGTGGGAAAACCTACTTCAGTGACTCCAGAAGTCTCATCAAGCCCAGGTCATCTTGCTCTGCAGCTTTGGCCTCTCACTATTCATGACTTCTCTGAAGTCTGTGCCTAGACTTACATTTTAACTGAGTAACTTGTACTGTAACAACTGTTGATTGGAGGGTATAAGACAGAGTCTGTCCTACTAAGAAACAGTTGTCCGTGGTGGGACTTGCATAATCTTTTGACACTGTCTGTTAAGAGGACAGATACAGGGAGGTTTCTGATTATGTTTAAACTGGTTTATTATCATGGCATCATTTTTTAATGTTTTTTTTCCTCTTTGAAAATATGTGAAGAGTCAAATAGAGAATATAAAAATTTGGCTTGCTATGCCAAAATCATAATAAATTGTTACAAAAATAGCTCATTTTGGTCCATCTCATTGTCTTCTGAGGCCTGGTACAAGTTAAAGGCTCCTAAAAATAATATTTTGCTGTTATTATTTCTAGTGAGACTTTTACAGAACTCGTCCTAATAAAGCCCCCATTCAGCTGTTTGTCTAGTTAAATTTGTAACGTAGGAACAATCTGCTTTGGGAGCCTATTCATCCCTGAAGGAAGTGGGTATTGTAGTCAGGCAACAAGATTGCCCCTACTTACACCACAGATAAATGTGTTGCTTTGTCTTGACATTTCTGCTTTGCAATAATTTCACATTCCAAATTATAAACCTCTGAAAATTGTAGATTGTAATAAATGTGCTGACACAACTTCAACTGTTAGGGTAAATGGCATTGCTCTAATAATGAAATAAAAAATCCTGCTTAATCCCATTCTTTCCCTAAAGTGGTGTTTTGCATTAGCCATGGATGAAAAGACAAACAAGTACATGTATATTCAATAATAATGTCAGCTGAGTCAGAGAAGAATAGGAAATAAAATGAATTCATAGCACCTCTGGAGATAGCTTTCTGATGCAGGCAGTTTTCTCTTTGGTTTGCCCTCATTGACAGTATTCATTGAAAGTTTAACATTATTAATAGCTGGCCTGATCGTCATAACAAATATACTCTGTGTTCTGCAGTCTGGGTGTTTCTGAGGTTAACAGTTACAGAGAGCAGAACAAATCAAATGCATATTTACAGGGATCTCTCACTCAAGAGGGCCTAATTTCACGATCAGACCCTCCAGACAGTGTTTGGAATAGCTGTAGATACAGAGTTCCTGTGTCTCAGGGCTGTGAAGCTGAAATGGGTTACCTCTCTAGGTATGACAGTGAAATAGTCACCTTGGATTAAGGTTGCTGGCAATCTTAAAAGCCCATATTGGGCTTTGAGCGTGATCAGATGCCACTTGCTTATAAATGAGAGTTAATAGAAACATTAAACAGTACAAGCTACTGTGCCCCATGTCTTCAGAATATTAAGCACATTTTAAAATTGTGGAAGACCATCTAGTCTTCTGCTGTCTGTAAAATATTACCTCTTCTAAGCAATATCCTCTAGGAGCAGGTTATTTGAACCCTTCAACATTCTACTTTCATTTGCAAATACAATGGATTTTTAATTTATTCCCTCACTTCACTGGCTACCATATATTTATTGTTGATACCATACTAGTTTCTCTTCAATTATTCCATCTGCCAGGAGAGTGTGATGCAT
The DNA here is from genome assembly GCF_034315485.1 of Pezoporus occidentalis. Lineage (NCBI taxonomy): Eukaryota > Metazoa > Chordata > Aves > Psittaciformes > Psittacidae > Pezoporus > Pezoporus occidentalis. Next base: position 79,250 of record NW_026915280.1, read on the forward strand.
TTTAGAAGCTATGTGGTTTAGTTGTTTAACCTTTGAGTTCTGTAACTGAATGGGGTGACATATTCTTCATTTAGCAGAACAGGCTAAGAAGAGTTATATACTCCAAGTGATAAGCTTGGAACTGCTAAAGAAATACGAAAATCCAATTTTTTTCCTCTCTCTAGTCATCTGAACATCCATTAGTCTCTTGAAGGAACTCATAAATCCTGCAAATTTAGTTTATCTGAAACCAACTCTAACAGTTGTCCTTCCTACTAATCATGTTTTATATCCATTTTATATTTTTCAATATTCAATAAATATGTCTTGTGCTTACTGTACTTGTTAGAAAGTGTCTGCAGTATAGCCTGTATGAGGATAGTTATTAATCAGCCATTTCAGATGGCTGTTTGGTTAGTTTAGTAAGTGTATCCATTTATCTTTTTTATGTTTTCTTCTTTGTTCTTTCCATTTATCCAATATGGGATTTTCTTTGTCCTGTTTCGTTTATTTCTACCAGGATATGTCAAAAAGGAATTTAACATGTAACAAATGAGAAAAAAAAAAAAGCCCAGTAGCTGGAAAGGAAGAAAAAAACCCACCACCCTTTGGGCTTCATTCATGAAAAGATCCTTTATATTATGTCCTCTTAGATCTGCATTAAAAAATAATAATAGAACGCATTATCTGGCAGCACTGCTTTAAAGCAGTGGATAATTTACACATTAAAGTGAGATGTAGGTTTAAAAGTAGGAGTGTAGGATTGAATTAGAGTTAAGAGGCAGAATGATATAGTCCTGTATGAAGATGGTCTCAGTTTCCTGGGGGTATTGTCCTTCTGGTATGTAATGAGACTTGCAGATAACAGTCTGGGACTGTGGATAGATCAAGGTACAGCAATATACTGAGAATAGCACAGCAAGTAATGACACTGGGGAAACAAATGAATGTGTCTGCTAGATAAACAACACTGAAAGTTCCTGTTCATCACCAGAGTCCAGGCCTCTAAAAATTAATATTTCATGGAAAATTCTGCACTGGGTTTGCATGGCAAGGGTTTGGAAGCAGGGAGGGATGCGAGGGTTGACCCTGAGGGGGACCTGTGCTGGAGCAGGGGAAGAGTATGAGGAGTCCTCTCCTGGGGAGGAGGGAGCAGCAGAGAACATGTGTGATGAACTGACCACAAGTCCATTCCCCATCTCCCTCCTTCACTTGGGAGGGAGAGGTGGAGAATTCAGGAGTAAAGTTCAGCCCAGGTAGAAGGGAGGGGTGGGGGGAAGGTGTTTTAGGATTTGGTTTTATTTCTCATTACCCTACTCTGATGTGATTGGTAATTGTCCTGGGTTCAGCAGTAACAGTCATGTTTTTTCCTTTGTGTTAGCTGGTGCAGTGCTGTGTTTTGACTTCCAGCCTGAGAACAGTGTCGGTGAAGCTGATGTTTTCAGTTGTTGCTAAGTGATGTTTACCCTGACCAAGGACTTTGTGAAGCTCATGCTCTGCCAGGGAGGAGGGGAAGCTGTGAGGAAGCAGGGACGGGGCGCCTGACCCGGGCTAGCTGGGGAGGTATTCCATACCACAGCATGTCATGCCTGGGGTGAGGGGTAACTGGGAGTTACCCAGAAGGACACGGGCTTCTGGGTGGAACTCGTTTTCTTGGCCGGTGGTATCGTATTCTCTTCCCTTGTTATTTTCCCTTATCATTGTTGTAGTTGATAGTAGCGGTGGTGATTTGTGTTGTACATTGGTTGCTGGACTGTTCTTGTCTCAACCCGTAGGAGTTGCACTCTCTCGATCCTCCTCCCCCTTCCTCCAGGAGCAGGGAAGGGGAGAGCCCCGGTGCAGGGGTGGTGGGGACACGGACCTCGATTGTTGTCAGCTCGGCACCACTCACTGGGAGTGAGTGAACAAGTTACCTGACTGGGTTTAAATCACGACAGTAATAGATTAAAGTAAGTTCCTCAAGTCGAGCCTGTTTTGCCTGTGACATTAACTGGTGAAGGATCTCTCCCCATCCTTACCTCAACCCATGAGCCCTTAGTCATATTTCCCATTCCCTGTTCAGCTGAGGAGGGGAGTGACAGAGCAGCTTTGATGGACACCTGGCGTCCAGCCAGGGTCAACCCACCACAAATTCTTACTTTTAGAAGATTCTTTACCCATGCCGCAGTTCTTACTTTTATGGGTTCACATATTACAGGGAGGCACCTGCCATTTATCAAGACATTAATGACTAGTAGTTATGTGTCCAGATACTTTGTAACCACTGAGCTGCCCGACAACAGAGGTCACAGGAAGACGGATGACTTACAAACCAGTTTAAAGACCTCCTTGCACTTTCTCATTTTAAGAGCATCAGCAGGGCTTCAAACCTTTTGATATTTCCACGTCTGGATTATTGTCCCCTCTTTAAAATTCCTTGTACCAGGAGGCTTCCATGATTTACTGGTAGTCTTCAAACAGAAAAAAACCCTTCCTAACAGAACATCCATTGATTGCTACAGTTATTTAAAGGCTAACAATAAAAAATCATAGACTTCAGTCTCCATCAAGGCAGAAAGGAAACAGTAATTGCAATTTGCGAGCCTCCTGCCGTGGGTAAAGGAGCTCGGGCTGGGAGAAAGGAAGCTCAGCGATTTTAGTGGCTGTCACAGTGGATCTGGGTGAGATGTGCCAATTCATCCGTACGTTATCCTGTGATAAGAGAATCTGTCAAGGTGAAAAGATGGGTGTGAGGTAGGAGTGTACCCAAAGGAATATCTGCTCTGAGGAAGACCACCAGATAAAAGCGTGAATGTATGAGAAGCTATATGGGAGTGTATTTGGTGGCTACTAGTCATGTCTCTCTGGGTAGACAGACCTCAAAAGAGGTGTTTTCTGCCAAAATGTAACAGCAGATAATATGGTTTCTTACCCCATATGTTTTGCCATACCCAAGTCTCAGAATGAAAAAAAAGTAGTAATAGGAGTTTTGTGCCAAAGGAAAGGAAGGTGGTACTGGGAGAGCCACATCTTGTAAGAGTTTTCTTCCCCTTTAACCAAGGGCAGGGAACAGTCATGTGAGATTTCCTTGTACTTAAATAAAAATGGGGATATGAATTAGCAGATTCCTAGCTTGGAAGACGTTTGCTCTGCCTTCAGATATCAACAATTGTGAGGTCCCATCAGACCTCACACAAGATCCTCCTTTTCTTGCTATTTTCCACACCATTCTCATTTTGATAAGATGGGAATTGGTACCACTCTCCAAGAAGATCAGTGATGCCCTAGATCAAGAATGAGACATGGACTTTTTCTCAGGTTTTTCAACAGTCTCAGAGCTGAATTTCACTTCCACCTTCTGATTTAGAAATATACGTAGGTGTATATGGTAATCACTGTGAGACAAGGTACAAATAGAAGAGGACATGAAAGAGGAGCTGCCAAACTTTATGATGGATGAGCCTCAAAGTCATTTGTTCTCACCTAGCATCACACAGGACTAATACATACATGAACTATTCAGTTTAATTGCAACAGATCTGATTTTGCTCTTCTGGAATTGAAAGGGAGTTTTTCCTCTGGTTTGCTGAAGGGTAGACTCAGCCCATTGTATATGAAGTTAATTCAGTAAATGTAATTCTGTATTGCTTACTGTCTTTTCTTTTCAGAATGCTTGAGGATGATCTGAAACTCAGCAGTGATGAAGATGACAATGAACAGGTAAATACATCTGTATAAATGCATAGACCATATAATCTGACAAAGTTGTTTCATCAGTTGAATGTGATTGTATGTTGGTTTACTGTATTTAATCAAAAGCATTTCTGATGCAGCAGAATCATTAACTTAAATCTTGCTTGCACATAGAACCTATGTGGAAGGAAACTTATTCTCAAATAAGAGTGCATTTTGTCAGTTTTGATGAATTAACTTTGCGAAGTAGATTAAATTAAACCAAAACATAACTTCCTAGCCTTGGAATTCAAACCCACACATGGCATCACCCAGGAACAGCTAACGTGCTCTGCATTTCTGTCCCTCATTGTACCAAGCTGTCTCTGGAACAGCCTCCACTTGTTTTGCACTCGATTTCTGAAATTGATTACCTGTTTGGAAATGGGTATAAAATGACCACATCAGACCACCAGCACAACTGCAGAGTTGGTTTGCACTGTACAGTTGCACCTGAGAAGACTGGGTCTGTAAGTTTTATTCCAAGCAGATGAGTAAAGGACTGGGAGTCCGTAGTCAGTAATCCAGTGATTCCCATTTGTGAGAGGGGAAAATCCTCTGTGGAGCTGTAAATCAGTACTGAAACTCTCTCAAGCTATTTGGGATGTTAATGAAGAATCATTTTCAGATATCTTGCTCATATCATTCTCTATTCTTCCTACTTTATAAATATTTATGGATAATGCTTGGAAATAAGACTGGTGAAATTCATATTATCAACATTCCTACCAGAAAAAAAAAAAAATATTTTGGGTTAAATTCCTCTTTCATGTTACTTTATATATGCAGTAGGCTCAAATGTTTAAACATCTTCAATGGAGAGGAAGTTATAATGCTATAATTCTGCATAAGATCATCTGCTCATCCTGGGAAATGTTAATTATAAGTCGATCTTTCTTTCTTATTTATTTTTAAACCACCTAAATGTTCTCCTTCAAACCACCTAATCCGCCCTTTAGGCTCATGCCAGGAAAGATTTACCTTCTGGTGTCAGTTGACCCCTTAGTCATACAGTCAGTATTTTTTAGCACCAAGTTAGACTTGTGCTCTCTTCTGAATCTGAAAGATCAAAAGCCTGTTCTTGTGCAATGTGATGTATAAACATGGTGGCCTGTGAAACCAGCAGATTTCCTCATGTATTGGTAACTTGGCCAAATAGTCCTGTAAAATGACGTTGTGATAATGAGATGCCCAAAATACAGAAATGGAGATATATTACCATTCCCTTGGCTGTGCCTTCAAGCTTTAGCAGCTTCTGCCATAACTCTTTAAGGAGTATTAGAAATGGCAAAAAAAGGCTGATCAGGCACATAAACATCAGCAAAGTGCATGCAGTGGTTTCTGACTGTATATTCTCCAAAAGGTATATAAAATATTCATTCAAGGGTGACTGATCAAGGCAATTAGAAAATATGAACTTTACAATGTTTATTGTTCAGCTGTGGAGCCCAAGGTTAGAAAAATACTTTTTTGGTTTCAACATGAAGATTTTTCAGCCAAATGACCATTGTAATTCAGCTGTACATACATGTGCATTCTGATGGGGAGAGAAAAAAATTAAACCTCTCAGCTCAAAACCATTCTAACAGTTTATGCAACATTTCTATAAGGAAAATGGATTCTATGGAATCATTGTCCTGGTAATATTTCTGACTTTTTTTACTGTAGGCTTGAAGGCAGTGTGAAGCATGAGCATTAGCATTTGCTCATTTTTATTAGTAAAACATAGTATGTAAAAATAAATTGTCTTATCTTTATTTCTACTTGTATTTCAGGGAAATTTAAATTCTTTGAGAACAGTGGTCAGTAGGGAGCCCTAGGATTTGTTCTTCAAGAGTTGCTAGGAACCTTTCAGTCTCTACACAGCAGGGGCAGTAGTGACACTAATCCATAAATGCACCTTGATCTCAACTTTTAGTGAATGTCTACAGTGTCGAGAGAGTTTGATCTATCAGCCTGTCTTCCGAGAGTACCAGTAGTCCATTTATCATGGTGGAAGACTGTTAGAAGCTTGTCTGCAAGAAACGAAGCTCTTCTGTCTTACCCTTTCCCTCCTATGAATGAGCACACTTATTTCTTCATTTATTTAGGGGTTCATGGACCTTGTGCTCTTTCAGGTGTTAAACTTTTCCTTCCTTTTCTCCCTGAGGAGAAACCCAACACACAATAGCTACAGTGGGTCATACCAGTTGAGAAGCTGAGCCTACTTTCTGGATAGGATGAGAACTACCAGGTTGAAGTTAGTGGAAGATACTTATTCTATAGATATCATTAGCAACGCTATTACTAAACATGCTGCCCGCTTTTGGTATTCATTTTTCAAACAGGATTTTGAATAGCAGGAAATTGTTCCTAAGAGGTACAAAAATGATGTGGAGAAGCCTCCTTAATGTAGCTGTTAGGTCTTTTTTGGTTCAGGCACACATGATGATGGCCTAGCAACATATATCACCAAGAAAAACCTTCTTTGAAGGGAGGCTCTACACTTTAATTTCACCCTAGAGGGCTTATGAAGCTTCAACGAGTGAGAGCTGACTAGAAATCCAAACTACTAGTGCCAAGCTGCTGCAAATTGCACGGAAACCCTGTGTATCCCTCTCCGTTCAGACTTCTGGCAGCTGTGGGCTTGATGCAGAAGTTGTCAAGTGAGTTTCATTGGGCTCTGACAGGCAGGAAGTCCAGTGAGATGTTCATTGCAGACTTAGATCTGTAAAGCTTTGGACCATATTGATCATTGCAGTAGAGCATGAGGCAAGTTACAAGTCTCTCACCCCAGCTGCAAACTCCTGTCGTCACATTTTGGGCCTCACTTAGAGAGACCACAGTTGCTACCTACACATAAACACACCCCACAGCATCTTCAGCACAGACACCTCGGAGCTGGCCGTATGACATGTTCTTTGTCCCATAGACAAAATGCTGATTCTTATGTCTCATTGCGGGTGATTTGGGATTAAAGACACACAGAAAACGACAGGTTAGATCTAGAATCAATTTTCATTTACAGCTGAGAAGCAGTTATTGATGCTGTACTCACAGTTCAATATAAGATCTAAAGATATAGACCTTGTTTTTCTCTTTCAATATAAGCAGCATAATCAGTGTCAAATGTTTTTACACAGAAAATTGTATTGACAGTTTTATTAAAATTGCTGTCTTTAAAGTTTTAAGTTATCCACAATTTGACCAACTTGAATGGTTTTTAATATGCACACTGACCAACCCAATAGATTTTATGTCACATATTTATAATACACATCTGTGTAATGTATTATTTGAGAGATATTGTTACATTTAAGCATTGCCTGAATTGTAAACTCCTGTAGTATTGTCACTGAGAGGAATGTTGGCATATGTATCAGTATTGCATTTAGAAGTCCTGGTGCCCAATATTTTTAGGTTGGCTATGAGAGATGTAGTCAAGGCAGATGACAGACATGTGGTTAGTAAAACTATTAGATGACAAGGCATTTCAGAGATGCTAATGTTAATTCTTTTCTGTGAGGAAGGATGGAGCTTTTAGATGGCTTTATTATTCTGTTAAAAAATACATCAAAAATTAGGAAGAGTGGTGAAGATTTTTAATTAATAGCCCATTTCAAGCTGAAGGAGTTTAGATAAAACACAGGTTAGTACTTTTGTTCTTTAAAGCACCTCTGTATAATTCAAATTAGCTTTGAGCTCAAAGGCATCCAAATGACTTGTGCCTGGATGCAGTATTTTAAGTAGCTGTAGTGTACCCAATTTTCTTCAACCAGCTCCTCTTTGTTCTTCTGCCTAAGGAATAGTCCTGTTAACCTTTGAAATACATGCTTAATTTAAAGCACATTGCTAGCATTCTGTGTGTTTTTGAACCAAAGAAACTTTGATACTAGTTACAGACGTACTCCATTTTCAGTATTTTATGTATAAAGTGTTTCTGGCAGAACAAATCAGTAAGATGTTTTTCCTATCTACTTGATTTTTTTTTTCCTCTTTCCCTTAATGATTGCCACTTTGTTGCCAGTTCTCTGATAACCACACAAACAGAAGACATGCGCATAATCCCTGGCCCTGCTTTATCATTTGTATTTTACACAAACAGAATTATTCCTTTTTTTGCTAGGTTATTATTAGGTAATTACATACAAAATGTTTCACTTTGTAGCTCAGCCTAAAAAGGTGATCAGCCATAGGCTGAGCTTTGAATTCTTACAATGCATACTGAGCTTTCAAAGCTTTTCTTCAAGTTAATATGTTTTTTTAAGTTTATGGAATTCTAAGACACAGTATGGCTTCATCGTATCGTGGAAACACTTTTTAAAGTGGAACAGTGACCACTTTTCTTCTAACAATAGGTATCCTTTCCTGTTGTAATTTTTCCCATTTTTAGCTGGATCCTGAACATGCTGTTTACCTCCCCAAGGTTTCTCTACATTTCCATTTATTTTGTTATCAGCAGAAAGGCTGAAGAACAGCTCTTCAGTAATGACATCAATACTGCACACACAGGGAGAGAGGTCATCTTGTCAAAGCTATAGAAAAAAACAGATGGATTAGGATGAAACTAGGTGCAAAATAACTTTGATAGAGTCTTTTAATGTAAACAGTTTATCTGTCATTGGGTTGCATTGAAATCCCAGTGTGATGCAGCATCAGTTGTAGCCACAGCAGTGTGTGCTTTGATAAAGAACCCACAGCCTAGTGTTTAAGAGCTATAATCATGTTTTATAATTGTAAGGGAATGTTTTCATTAAGCCATTAATGAAAACAGAAGCTATTCTCCAACCTTGTCAGTCTGTAACCATTAAAAATCCTTTCATGATGATGTCTCTTCTTGCTACCTCTGTCCGTTTTAGTTTATATTCAAATTATTTTATTCTGCACAACACTAGTTGAAACAACCATACATCATCAACTGTATCATCAACTGTGTAAAATGAATAGTCAAGCTTCCCTTAGACAAATTTTTGGTAATAAGATATTTGATGGCTGACATGTCTAAGGTCATCATTCACATGGTAATGACATAGGTTCATATCATATATTTGTTTATTATCAGCAGAAGCTTTCAGTAACCACTCTGAGATCTGCGGTTATGAGGAAAAAACATGCTACACCACTGAAATACACAATGTTATCAAAAGCTTTTAACCTGTTCAAATTCACAGAATCTTATGTAATTGTTTCTGCACGTGTTGTTATCGTGGAGGTCATCCATCAGTGAGGAACAACCCTCAGGACACGTGGTTGCACGGTACTACAGATTGACAATGATACGTTTGCCCGCGCAGGTTGCAGTCATGCTCTTACCTGGGCGCTGGGACAGGGGCTGCCCAAACCAGCACAGGAACCAGAGGAGCCTCATCCCTCCCACTGACTTGCCTTTCCCATGGTTCCCCGTATGCACTGCTAGTTCAGTGTACCAAAAATCCTCCTTCCCAGTAGAGAAAATAATACACGAAAAGAAAATACTAGCAGGTAGGCAGCCTTAACAAAGGGAGAATGAAATGCCTTAGTTGAAAAGATGGGTAAATACACCTGCAGGAAGTCCTCTCCTGACTTTGTCACAAGTAAGCAGGCACGTCATAGCCCCTCAGCACTCTCTTCAGCAGGTGCTTCTATTGGGTTTAGTTTTTATGCCACCAGCCTGAAGCAGCCAGGCTCTCTCAGCCATGCCGTAAGACATCATTCACCTAAAGGAGGAGCTCTAAAAAAACCTCAATGCCTCCATCACTAATTAAACAGAGGTGGAAAGGCCAATTGCTCCTCAGTACAGCCATAAGGACCAGACACTGGAGTCCTGCCAGCCTTTTTGGAGTGGGAGGGAGGAGAAAGATGCAGCTTTCAGTCCGCAGGATGGGTCATGTGCATGCTTGTGCACACATTGTTTTTTTTGTAAAGGAGTCTTTATTATAAGCATGGAGGAAAAATATATTTCCCCAGGGCCTCTTGCTATGTATGCCACTAATGCAAAAGCTCTATATTGTTTTGGCAAGAAGCAGAGGCAGCAGCAGGTGAGATAATTGATTGACACCCACATTGTTGTTAAGAGAAAAGCCAGACTTCACCGTCCTGTCCTATGAAAATAAATCTGAAGTCTGGTATCTGTGGGCCATCTTACTGCTCAACATTCACTAACCTGACCACATAGGAAACATTTATCTCCTTTTTCTCCTCAAAAGCAGAGTGTGACTTTTATCATGAATGCCTTGTGAAGCATTTTGGTAAAGAAAGTGTCTGGCTTTTTTACACTGGCCATCTGCAGTGTCACTCTTTTGTAAATGCCCAAGGAACCGTCTGTGAGCTGCAAAATCTAAATTCTTGGGAGTTTTTTACACCAGTACAGTGCTAGTGCTGGCTTTGAGACTCAAGGGGTTGCAAAAGTCCAAAGGAGGGATTCGTAGGTGGCCAGAACAAGCATATAGTAGGTGATGAAAAGGGCATGATAAATCCAGTAATTAGCTTCTGTCAGCCAGAATAAGGTGAGAAGAAGTGAAAGTTGATCTCCCCTGGAGGTATTCCAGAAGGAGAACAGTAATGAGAACTAAACACCTTCATTTTTCTTACTATGAACTCATCTGCCACTGCAAGGTTTGCTGGGGTTGGAGGTGCTCCATGCTGTGCTGGCAGGATGGATCTTCCCACAGCAGACCTTCTGCCTGCTCGTAGGGATGGGTCAGGACCACAGTCTGACAGTGCAATTGATTTGGACAGGGTGCTCTCACAGAGAGCGTGCCTGCTTTACAAAACTACCAATTTCATGACAGTATTATTAAATTTATTTTTTGGAGATGTGCAATTTAGTAATTGGGTAAGTCATTTGAGCAATGTACTAAACCAGACCAAGGTCAGCAAAGTGTTATTTCATGTGTTTACCTTTGTTACCTCTGCTGCCTGTTTGTAATAGCTTTAACATCCAGTATAAATGTAATGTTCAGTGTAAATTAAAATCCTCAAAGTCTTTAGTCCTGCACAGGAAATAAATGGGTGGTGTGAACAATAGCAACATCAATTCACATCTTCCCAGCACTGCCACTGCTGGTACTCTTTGACTCTGCCCTTTTGCTTCTCAAGTCTATGGAACTATTCATTGATTTAGAGTAGGGAACAGACTTAGGAGAGGACTTGGACTCCCGAAGGAATGAGATAAAGGCCTTTGCCACAAAGGAAAATCTAAGGGCATAAACTGCAAATGAGCAGGGGTACAAGGGGCTGTTTCTGAGATGTCTGCCTATTCTCCTTTCCATTTTTAAAACAGAAAGTTATAACTCTTGTGATGGTTGCAAAAGTAACAATCGGACATTGCACACTAAAAGAGTCCCTCATTATAAGACCTCAAAAAATGTCAGCACTGTTCAGGTAAGTTTCGGGGATGGAGATACAAAGGATTCCTCTTCTTCAGTTAGAACTAGGAAACTAGAAATACAGAGGTTGTGGAGAAGTTTAGAGAAGAATTTCTGTTTCTCTTAGAAGTGTTTACTAAACTTTTCCCTATTTCTTTTGCCTCCTTAAGATTTTAATCATGTGATTAACATGTTGAAATGTGGGTATGGAGTAAATGAAACAATTAATGGATTTTTTTTAATTTCTTTATTTGCCATCTGGAGGGTTGAACCAAGGACAAATTTTAGAAAAATCATCCATCAGTAAATAAAACAACAAATAATGAGGTTTATTCCTAAGTAGATATTTTTTATTTCCACAATAAGATTATCATCCTAGGTCATTTGTAATGAATTTGTGCCAAATTATTTGCTAGGAAATTATTTTTCAAACCAGAATTCCAGTTTTTCTTTTTTCTTAAACTTAGACCACTCAGTACAATTTTCCCAACTTTTTCTGTCACCACGGCTGATATATTTGTTTTCCAAATAAAACAATTCTGAAAAATCAGGCCTAGCTCTAGCCAGGAGTTGTTTTCTCTCCCATAGAACTCTGCAATGACCAAGTCAATTGGTATTGTCAGAGCATTTGAATCTACTAAACTTCATGAGACATTGATTAGCATTTGTAAAGCAACTTGACAATGTTTTGTAAGACTACAAAAATAGAATCCGTAGAATTTGTAATGTCATATTACAATTTCTCCTTTGTTGGATGAAGGTGTCAAAATTAGTACAATTAGGAACTTCTCAACTAAAGCATTTTTTTAAAGATTCCAGCATATATCAAAATAACTGGAGGAGAAGGGCACTGTTCTGAGCCTCTTCTGTCAGAAAGTCCTAAATAGGCATACATGTTATGTGACTTGTCTTTGAAATAAGTCCGTTCACTGACAGAATGTCATAACAGTTTGTATTGTAAAGTTCACCAAAGACACTGAGTAAACTAAAGCCTGTGCAACAAAAGTGACAATATTCATAGTACCCACACGAGCTAATTTAGACCCAGCTCAGGTATGTCTACACAAGCAACAAGCACTCCTTGGGGTGTAGTACACATTCAGTGTGTGGCGCTCTTATCTCCATTTCTTTAAGAAACATGGAATACTCCTTCAGGAATGGGAAGTGGCCACGTTTTTCTTGCACATTTCCTTGGTTTGATTGGCCTGAGGAAAACGTAGGGATTTGGGAAAAAATGCTGGCAGAAGCCCAAATATATCTCTTGTTGCTCAATTAACAGTTCTTTTACATCAAGGATGAAGGTGACTCCTAACCCACAAGCAAACTGGTTTGGGTTTGGTTGCTTAAACTCTGTTTTTCCTTTTAGCCAGCCTCCATCGCACCAACTGAAATTAAATTTCCAGTATTTCAAGTATTCTTGAGCATCTCTCTGTGAAGCCATGAAAGCTACTGCATTGTTCAAAGCAGTGATGAGCAGCTCTCTCTGGTTTATGCACAGTGAGAGTTCAATGAACTGTTCTGATTTGTAGATAACACATTTGGTAACTTGATATTTCAAAAAATGGATCTTAGCTGATCCATCCCACATGTTCGGGTTCTGAAAGAAAAATGCTTATTTTTTAAAAATACAATATGATGAGGAGAGAATATTCTCCACTGGTTTTGGTCCTAGATACAGTAACATTGGACTTGTCCTTGAGGTGAGACTCACGTGGAACATCACACACAGGATCTCAAATATAAGGTTGCCAACTTCGTGTCAAAGGCAATTAGCAAGAAAGAAATACAATCTCCTCTGTTGACATCGGGGGACAGGAAGAGGAGAGTGTAACGCACGAAGTAAAGAAGGGGAAAAAAGAAACAACACACATTCATGAATGGATCATCACATTCTAATCCTTGAGCACTTCTGTTTGGGTTTTCTGATTCCCAGCACAGTTTTGGATGGTTTGTTTGCTGTGCACTACATTCTTGTCCTCTACAGGAAATCATAGCACCAACTGTATCAGTACGAATCAGAGCACCATACAGTGCAGTTGACAAATAGTAGGTTTTGGTTCATTACTTAGGATCATAGGTAAAAATTTTCTGTAAATAACAGTATAATATCACTTCCAAGACAAATTACAACCTATACAGATATATGAATGTGTATATATAAACCTATATATACAACTCAATTAATGTAGAAAGTGTCTTTGGTTTTATTATACTATTGAATTGGGTCTCCAAGAAGTCTATACTTACAGGACAGGAGAACAGTGTCGTAGATTATAAACTTAATTCTTTTGAGTCACTTACCAATTCACCCAAGCATACAGAGCTCGTTAGAAACTGGGAGGTTAACCTGAGTCAGATTTGCAGGCGCTCATGGAAGAAAATCAGTATGAAGGCCTTCCTTCTTCTGCCAACATGTTCAGTGGCATGAAGTGCCATCCATCTCACCCTAAAAAACTCTCTGAGGCTCAGCAATGGCCTTCTTACATGGCTGATGTACTTCTGAATCAAGAGGGTGAGGAAGCATTCTTAAATAGTTTTTTTCTAATTTCACTTTCTCAAAATCAAATACTTTTCCCTGAAAATCCTGAATTTTCAGTTATGCAATGGCAAATATGTATTTTATTTGGGTAGCAGACACTTTCACTGCACTTGATTAAAAATCTAATTTGTTTCTGAAGATGTTGGTTATTTTACTTTGATATTTTTGAGCCAATCTCTTCTCAGTTTATTCTCCTCAGGTCTTTCTGATGCAGGAAAGTTGTATTCATTGGAGTATTTTTTCTGTTTCGTTCTAAACAGTAGCCAGTCCAATAATTGATAGTGATAAAGAAAAGCATCAGTTTCTACATTTTGTGGTCCTTGTGCACAATCTAGAGGCAGTTTATGCTTGTTTGCATGTTTACTGTTTTGTGTAATAGTTAAATACTTGCTAAGAACTAAGAACCTGTGGTGGTTCTTGAACTAAAGCTGAAAGAGCTAGTGTCAAAATCAGGTGTAAGCAACATAAGAGGTAGGAGTCATTTGCAGTTTTCAAAGTCATGGGAAAACATCTCTGGGCAAATATTCTCTGATGATGATCCTGTACATCTTACTGCTTTTCATGTATTCTTCATCATCTTCCTTCTTATTCAACACTAGAGTCAGCTGTTGAAATAAGGTCTTAGAGAGCAGAGGCACAATTATGGAAAGGCCATAATTGTAAAATAAAAATCAGAAGGAAATTGCAATTAAAGTGAAATGATTGTCTGGTTCACTCTGGCTTCCATTTTCTAATCATCCTAAATTATTTTAATGCATGTTTTCAAGCTCAAAATTAACAAAGGTCCCATGATGTAATTCTCCTAACACCCATTGAATATTACATTATACCAGTCTGATTTCATTCCAATCATCTGCACACCATCTCCCACTTAGGGTGTAATGTTTAGAGACCTCCTACCTGCTCTGTTTCTAGATAGTACTTTTAATACATGAAGGTTTGGAATTGTTGTGGATTTAAACCCAGTTTCTTATTTGAAAAGAAAATAAGATAAAAAATAACTCTTAAAACATGTTTTTCTTTGAAATATCTTAAATTAATAATCTAAAGCTCGCATCAAGTCTAAAACAAATCAAACTCAGTCATGAAGATGAGAAAAAGGAATTATTAACTGAGTAGCAAGGCTGATGGAGCCTCAATGAGATCATTTTGTTCAGAGATTAAAGGCGATGAACACTGAAATAGTTGAGGAGGATGGCTACGAACACATCTGACTAGAGCTGCTAAATTCAGTAATGATCAAAAGTTAATTATCAAAGCAGAGGGAACTACTCAACACAGACAATTTGAGTCAATAGCTAAGCAGCCCAGAAAAAAAAAGTAATTTGGAAGAAGTATTTTCCTATAATGAAGTTATATAAAAGACGTACATTTCAAAGAAACCTGCCTAAAACATGATTGCATTCTTCATGATCAGAGAAAAATAATTAGCTCTAATTGACAGACCTGCTGCACACCAAATATTTTCAGATAATATATTTCTGCATCAAAGCTTAACGTGTAGAGTTACTTAATGTCACTTTGATTTTGCCTTCCTTTATCTTCTGCACTGAGCATGCTCATGATACCGCAACAAATACACTTTGAAAAATGAATGAGCAACACCTGTAAGACAAATAAAAGCAGGAGGCCAGATCCTGCATTTTTGTCTCAGGCAGAATCCCTGACATGCATTCTGTGCTGTGTTTAACATCACCACAAACGCACTCAGAGGCACACTGAATCATTTGTAATAGGAAATGGCCAGTTGCTTGACCATCCAACATTAAACTAGGATGGCATGTACATTAACCTGAGAGTTTGCAAGATTTTTTAAAGCTCTTTGTGAATGGGCCTATGTGTGGAGGACCCATGTGTCCCTCCAGCATGTGCCTTTTCTTAAAAGTTAGGAAAGTGCCTTCTCTCAGTAACAAAGGGATAAAATGTGGAAATTCCTCATGTAAAAACCTAAGGAAAGATAAGTGCTAGAATCGTCATGGTCCAAGATAATAACATATATCTGTAATTCTTCTGAAAGCTACCCCATTTCTTTCAGGGTAAACAGTTGCCATCAGCGCAGCTAAGTAATCAGAAAATCAAACATCCAGTTTAGACTCTACTCTTTAGTATTCTATGACTTTGACATTGCCAATTCTCACTCCCTGAAATATCTTCCTCTTCTTTAATCTTTCATGTAAACAGCTTAGCTCACACCATCATGCACATACTTTCTAGAATATCTTCTGCTATACTTTGTATTAGAATTGACTGCATTATTATTTACTTGTGATCCTAGACACTCTTCACTCTTCTCTTTTCTTTATCTGTATTTTGATAACAGGTTTTGTGTAGTGATTTTTGAATAATTCAGGGGGGAAAAACTGATTTAGATGCAAGCATCACATGCTTGAACTCAAAATTGTAGTAGTCCAGCTATTTGGTATATAAAAGGGTCAAGCAAAATACCATTGTACAGTCAAAAAAACCTCTGCCATTGTGGAAGGCTCTTTATGAGCTTTAAAAATAATCTTAGTTCCCTGTAGGATGGGACTGAAATTGGCGTTTAGTGGGAGGCTTGGGAAACTGAAATGCCATTTTTGTTGGTGTTTTAATCCGTTTTAAATGAAGCATTTGTGTGTTGTTACATGTGTTTTATTACTCAGAAAGATTTCTTAAAAACATGCTTCTGACTCTGTGTTTGCACTCCTGAAAAGGGGAGATTTAGGAGAGTGTCATTGGAAAGAGGGGCAACTCACATTATCTCACTAATGAGGCAGGGATCCCAGTTCATCATATGCTTGTTTGAGAGTACATAATTAGGTTTGGGTCTGTAACACTTACTTGTGCAATCTTAAGTTTAGCATTTCCTGAGGTTCAAGTGTTTTATTTAGCAACCCTACTGTACAATTAGTATAATTGTTTCCTATCATGCATTCATTGATTTATTCTTTAGATGAAAAATACAATCCAAATGAAAAAGTCCACATTTTATTTGCACACTGGGAGCCAGCCCAGAGGATTGCTGTTTTCCCATCTTAGCTCTCGCAAGCTCTAATTCCTTCTCCCATATTTTAAACTCATTATTGGGGGTTTCTATGGATTTAAACACAGATTTTATGTTTGCTATGATTGGAGGCAAAAGTGCCAAAACAGCAGGTATTTTGAAAAACTAGCCCTGTTGTAGAGTCCAGAGGAAAACTCATTCTGGCAAAATTTGGAACCCAGTTGTGCAGGTCCCAGAGGTTTCAAAAGGTTTTCATAAAAGTTTTAATTCCTCAAAAGCAACATGAGCATTTTTCAGGACTGCTAACATTAGCAGTTCCTATGTGGGAACCTTTTTATTCCCATCCTTAAGCATAGCAAAGGTTAAAGTTCCTCACCAACCCCCTTCTCAATTTTGATAGGCTTTATAAAAATATCTGTGAATGTAATTAAGCACTAAAACTTCCCCTACTATAATAGGTTTATGGATCAGTTGTCTTAATTCTGCCTTTCACCGCTATCCGTGCTTGTAATCTCACTAACCATCTGACCACTTTCCGTGTTTAAATCTATTACAGTCTGGTTCTAGCAAATGCTAGGAGTTCTGTGAAACGATACAGCCACATCAGTTTATCCAAAGGTGATGTTTCAAGCCTTCTTGTGTTAAAACATCATTTACCTGTTCTTGGAAAAATCAGAGGGGGGATGCAAGGTTGTTTCAGATTACATAATTGTGCCACAGAAGCATTAATAAAGCATAAAACCTCCACTAAAATCTCGAGCAGCTTAACCAGTGTGATAGACTGGCGCGGCTCTGCCATCGCTGCCCCCAGCTGTGTTGCTTAGCAACATTTTAATTCAAGAAGAATCGAAGGAGATGAAATCCCTGTGGAGAGGGAAACAGAAATAAGAGGGCCGTTGACAGATGATCTGAGTTGTTTCTTCTAATATACTGTGAAGATCACTGGCTCTTTTCATGAATGATAAATGGACTGTACACAGATCAATGGGT
Organism: Pezoporus occidentalis; assembly: GCF_034315485.1. NCBI lineage: Eukaryota > Metazoa > Chordata > Aves > Psittaciformes > Psittacidae > Pezoporus > Pezoporus occidentalis. The sequence continues at coordinate 96,777 of NW_026915280.1, forward strand.
TCAGCAATAAACTGGAACCAGGCTCCATGTCTGAGGTGGTGCAGGCCGAGAGGCCCAAAGATTTACTCATTTAGATGATTTGGAGTGTGTTTTCTCAAAGGTTTCACAAGAGGAAATTGATCTGAACATTTGGTCATCCCTTGCCCTTTCCTGTTGCTGGTGAATAAAAACTGTTTTGGAGATGGAGTCCATTCTTCCCATTATTTTTTCCTGTTGTTCTTGTTGCAGATATGGAAAGATAGCTTATGACAAAGGGACCAGACCTCAGAGTGGTTAATGAAGTAATCGCCCTGAATGAGCAGTTCCTAAACACTCGTGGCCATTAAAAATAAACAAACCACGCTGACATCACAGACTGGGGCAGAAGTGCTCAAACTCTGTAGTGCTCTATTCCTGAAGAGTGACGTACACACTTCCAGAGAGCATCCACAGGTTGATGTTTGCTTGCAGCTTGGTTGTGCTTTGGTGTGTTGCCTAATTGTTTGTTTCCCCCACCCCTCTTCTGTTTACAGGCTGCCGAAAAGACAAAATTGAGAAATATTCCTGTAAAGTAAGTTCTTTTTATATCCATTTGAAAATGCTAGTCTAACCAAGTTGTTGTATACGATCACTAAAAAGACTAGGACAGCAAGAAGGGCGAGGAAAGAGATAATAGATTTCAAGATGCCCCTAATCATAGCTATAAAAAGGTCAGTATCAGTGAGGAAAGCTTTCGATTTCTCATGTGTCCCTAATGATCGCACTCCCCAAGTTTCATCCAGTTTCCATAAATTAATGTGTTGTCTATGAATAGCTGCCAAATAATATCACAGTCATACTCAATACATAGTGCTCCTAGCCTTGGGGATGTTTGTACATGCTAAAAAGATTGTGATTTTTAATTGCAATCCTTGAGGAGGTCTGACAGAGGGGAAATAACTAGGAATGTGCCAAATGATTTCTAGACACATGGGAATATTTTGCACCTATGTATCAAGGCTTTGCCATCCTGTTGATTAAGAGCTCTTTCTCACTCCCTGCGTGCATCTCTCATACCATACACACACGTATGTTTCTGCTCTTTTCAGTAGGGCTGTGTGAAGGATGAGCAAGCTACTAGGGAGCAATTTCAAGGGCATTTTATGGGAAGTTCTTAAATCTTAGGGCACTAGCGGCAACACTCAACCATATATCATTGAATTAAGAAAGTTGCTATATAGATGTCCTGGCTCTTTGAGAAAAGCCATTTTCAGTTAAAGCTACCAACAGTCAGTGATTCAGTTTAAATAATGAATACTCGGGTTTTAATGGGCTCTTATGTACCAATAAAACACATATTTTTAGCTTCAGTAGGAGGTGATCATTGCAGTTTAACTAAGTCACAGTAACTGTATATTCCTGTTATAGACAGGGGAAATGCTTTTATTTTTATAGTAGTTTGCTGATTATGCTGGCTTTTGGGCTGGAGTGGTTTTGTATTTGTAAGAACATGCACTGACAGGACTCACAAATCATTGTGGTTTAGCACATATAACAAAAGAATACAGTTCTACTTCTCACTTGGCTTCCATCATGTATAGATATTTGCACCTTATAAGGTGAATGCAAAATGTGTGTGAGCACTCGTTGGAGTGATTAGGCAAGATGCAGGGTAATCATAAATCACTCTTTCTTTATGTTTCATTCAATCTGATAAAAATTAGAAGTAAGATCCAGCAGGGACCTGATAGCACATGAAACTTCTGATAAGACAAGGGACCTCTCTTGCCTATAGGGCTAGTTCAGATTCAGTGCAAGCTGAATTAAAGTCATTGTTAGTTGTTGGTTGCTTAATAGCAAGTGTGAAATGAGCTGTTTTCACCTCACATTCTAGAGAACCCAGGAGTTCCAAGGTGATGAGAGTCCTGCAGAACAAATCCAAAATAGTTATTTATCCTTCGTTCACTTTTGTTTAATATTTTGAGTCAAATTCTCAGGAATGGCTCAGCTGAATTGCGTTTTCCCACATATAACAGAGACATTGATCCTTTCAGTCATTAAACAGCATGTATGTGACACTGATACCCACTTAATCCACCAGGATGATCTGAGAGTTGGGGCAGAGGGTGATTTAGGTTAAATCATTCCTTTACAGGACTTCAGTAACACTAACATTTTGGAATGGAAGAAGGCCAGATGGACATTCTCTCTCTTTCCACCTGCATGGGCATATTTCATCCTGTCATATTTCCCCCAACTGGTTGTTTAACTTCTCTTCGACTTTGTTCATGGTGACAGCTTCAATTAGTACCTTAGGGAACCCATTATGCATATTAATTACACTCTGCATAACAAAACACCAGAAAAATCTGCCTAGTATTTTTCAGTGACATGCAACTATTTAAGGTACCTGTAAACAATTATGATTGTGTGCTAAAATACTACCTCTCAGTGCAAAAGTAAGAACAGTGTCTGTAAGATACCCATAGTAGATGCAGATTGCATTTATGTAAGTGTCACAGCCACACTTAGTACAGCTCAGTCTTGTCTAGCTTTTACTCGTTGCTTTTGCAGCTCTCAAAAGTCAAAGACGATTTCACTTGAATTTTAATGTTCTTCAGAAATGCAAAGTAAAGTTAGTAGCTTCCATTGTCATAAGGGCTGAAAGCTGTACAGATTCCTTCTACCATATGTGACTTATCACATACATTTTTAAAAACACATTTCTGTTATTAAGACATATGTGATAGTACACTTCTGCAAATGTGAATTGTTTTTGGCTAAAAGCCATGCACTAATAAGTTGAGTTGAATCTAACTGCATTTGACATCTGTTACAATATATTTTTTTACATATATAAGTATACATAAAATATTTGCAGTTGTCATTAGCATAAAAAATTCCCTTGTTTTTATGTTGTGCTGACATAGTTCTTGTGTCCCAAAACTGCAGTCAAAAATCTCTCCCTTTTAATGACTGTGGTTTCTGTAGAGTCCTTGGACAGAGTCTAATATTAGTTTAGGGGCATGATGAAGATTTCAGAAGTGGTCTGTTTACTTTTCATTGCACAGTTTATTAACGTTGGTGGTTTAATGTCTGGTAGGAAGTTTAGTGTTCTTTTTTTGTTTTGCTGAATTCCTGCAGCCTTTAACCCTATTGGAGGGGAAAAAAACATGGAAGTTTCCTTACTACAGTTCATTAAGGCAGCCAAGTGCCTGGTTTCTTGATGTACAAGTATCTGTAGGTGCTTAGACTCACAGGTGTGAACTTCCTGAAGGCCAGGGTAGATGCAGGTGCATTTGGCTCCTTCAGAAGTCTTGGTCTCAATTGCATGTTGTTTGTAGCGCTACAAGACAGTACACATCCGTAGGAACTCATTTTTATGTATTGGTAGCATCATCTGACATGATATTGTTACAAATACACAGAAAAAGGGCAAGAAGTGTCTGTGTCTGCTGAACTGTTTTTTTCTGGGGGTAGTTGAAAAGGGGGGAGGGTGGAAATAGTGCAGTTACTTTTCCAAAAACATAAGACCTTTTTTTTAGCTGTATGTGGCACCAAGGTGTCCCCATAACTGCAGAATCCATGACATTTAACTCACTTATCCTCTCCTGCCCTTGCTTTCTCCCATTGGTTTTATCCATATTTACATGTATCCATATTTGGGCCCCTCAGTTCAAGAAGGACAGGGAGCTGCTGGAGAGAGTCCAGCGCAGGGCAACCAAGATGATTAAGGGAGTGGAGCATCTCCCTTATGAGGAAAGACTGAGGGAGCTGGGTCTCTATAGTTTAGAGAAGAGGAGACTGAGGGGTGACCTTATTAGTGTCTATAAATATATAAAGGGGGAATGTCACGAGGATGGAGCCAGGCTCTACTCAGTGGCAAACAATGATAGGACAAGGGGTAATGGGTGCAAACTGGAACACAAGAGGTTCCACTTAAACTTGAGAAGGAACTTCTTCTCAGTGAGGGTGACGGAACACTGGAACAGGCTGCCCAGGGAGGTTGTGGAGTCTCCTTCCCTGGAGACATTCAAAGCCCGCCTGGACACATTCCTCTGTAACGTTATCTAGGTGTTCCTGCTCCGGCAGGGGGATTGGACTAGATGATCTTTTGAGGTCCCTTCCAATCTCCAGCATACTGTGATACTGTGATACATTGAGAGTCTGTAGTAGAAAAGGGATTTTCTGGATGCAAAGTCCTATATACTTTCTTTATTACTTGCTGGTCCTTATCATGCTGTTCCTACCCCTGAGTCTTGAAGGAGGTAACATTACTTAAGTAATTTAGTGCTCTGGAGGGTTTATGATTTCTAAAGAGCTGTTACATGAGAAATTGTTTTGAATTAGGACACGTCTGAGGAAATAATCCATATACCCAGTGATGTGATGGAAGAGGGGGAGAACTGCAATACCATTAAAAGTCATGTTGTAGTATAAGCCCAGCCGGTAACCCAGAACCGCACAGCCAGTAGCTCACTCTCCCCCTTTTCCCCTGCATCTCCAGCCCCTCACTCCTGGAGGGATGGGGAAGAGAATCGGAAGAATGCAACTCCCACAGGTTGAGATAAGAACAGTCCAGTAACTAAGGTATAACACAAAACTGCTACTACTACCACCAATAATAATAATGATAATGGAAATAACAAGGAAAGAGAATACGAAACTAAAAGGGGAAAAGGAAAACTATAAGCATAAGTGATGCACAGTCCAATTGCTCACCACAGGGCGACTGATACCCAGCCCTACAGTGAATCTGGCCCTTCCACGTAATTCCCCCCCAGTTTCTATGCTGGGCATGATGTGCTGTGGTATGGAATACCCCTTTGGCTAGTTCGGGTCAGATGTCCTGTCTCTGCTTCCTCCTGGCTTCCCATGCCACTCCTCACTGGCAGAGCATGAGACTGAAAAGTCCTTCATCGGAGTAAACATTATTTAGCACAACTAAAAACATTGGTGTTATTAGTGTTGTTCTCAGGCTAAAGTGGAAAACACAACACTGCACCAGCTACTAGGATGGAGAAAAATAACTTACAGCTGAACCCAGGACAAGTCAATAGCATCATTGTTCTGAACCCAACTGATCATCACTCTTCCCAGATCTTTTTCCCAGGCTTTTGTATGCAGTAGGAGCCCACTTCAGCATAGAGCCTAGAGGAATCATGTTCATGTTGGCTTGCACCACATCACTTCTATCAGTTGAGTTAAGCTGCAAGATCCCCTCGTATCCAGTCACAGTCAGGTACGAATACCTTTGGCTTGGAAGCCTGTACATTAACATAGAGTAAGGGTCAACCAATCCAGGGCTTTATCTGCCAGTGGCAGAAGGTAGGGGAAGAAGAGCAGCAATTACAGAGGCATCCTTCACAGGTAGTGTCCTCCCACCTTCCTACACACAACTCTTTACACCTTCATAACTGCACATCCTATATTTAGGAGGTATCACTGGGCTTGCTGTCCATGCAAAATCTCTGAAATCTGCCTATACTTCCAGTCCCCACAACATCATATGGCACTGAGCACCATAGTGCCTTTTGTTTGGTTTTTCTATATATTAATGGGAATCCACACAAGTAGCTATTCTTATAGTTATTCTTACACAAAAGAGCAAGTGATTACTCACTGTTCTTCATCCCTGAAGTCTCCCTACTCAAAAGCCACTCATAATGCAGTTTTCCCTCTAAGTATGTGAGCCAAGGCAAGTCTCTGCAATTGGAAAAGGAAGGCTGTGTGTCTACTAGTCATGCAGAGACAGTAGTTAGTAGTATTAACTAATTTCTTTTCACTATTTTCCATATTAAAGAGATGAGTACTTTGCATGGCAGTGCCCTTCTGACTAATGACTGGATATAATGCCACTCTAAACAAATGCCTCAGATTACAGTCTTTTATAAAAATGGCCACATGGATTCCTTGGGAAAATGTGGGCAGGTCAAAGAATACTTCAGCTAAAACCTGATGTCATCCAACACTACAAAATACTTTTTATTTTCTTTTTTTTAAGAAAGACATTAGATATTTAAAATTGAAAATAAATGCAGTTAAGAGTGGTCCGTGTAGTCCATGAACTGCTGTAGAACTATGAGAATATTAGAATTGACTTCTTGCTTCAGGGACTAAAACATTGCCTTTCTTAGTGTTCTTTATACTCACTTCTTTTATAGTCCCTTTAAAAATCTTCAATAGAAAGCAATGGCATTTTCCCCAAACACCTGCATATGCTTAGATTGGCTGTAGATTTAATGAATTCCAGATACAAGTTTGGGGATTATAGCTTGTGTTAAAATCCCACTGCTTTTTATATTTTCAAAATATATTTGTTTTCCATCAGCCACAAGTTTGTTAACCAGAAAGACTTCTGGTGTTTATTGTCTTTGCCTGCTGTAAAACTCATCTCCTTAGAAGGGTGTCTGACTTGACTTGGTATGGTTTTCTGTCCCAACCGTCATTGGAAATGCAATCCATTAAGATTTGATATCTTGACATTTCAATTGACCTCTCATTTGCAAAGCGCAGTGGTATTTTTCTTGGCCTTTTCATCCTTGATTATACATGGAATACAAGTGACTGTTTCTACTGACTGCACTTTAAAAATATCTTTGTTTTACCAGCTGGAGTAGCACCTTGTTTTTCCCTCCCTGGATGGACCTCATTCTGCATGGAAGGTTTGAGGTCTAAGCAAGTCATGCAGAGCCAGAGGATTTTCTTATTGACTCACTAAGAGGGAGGGCAAGCAGGTCAGACTCTGAGGGTCAGTTAATGTATGCTGTAATTGCAGTAAGCATAAACAGATCTTTTGCTCCTGTTGGCAAAGGCACAGGCCAGTGGGGTAGGTCTGAAGGTTGGTTTGTTTTCAAACAGTCCAATAAGGCATTTGTAACCAACAGAGGTACGAAAGGGGTGTTGTGCTGTTGGCATGTATGCTTTGCTGTTCTGCTGCAGGGTATCTCCTGTCCTGTATGTAAAAAAACGAAGAAACAAAATATGTCGTGTCTAGGTTGCAAAAGCATCACCTTCATGGATAATTGCATGGGAGGAAGGCCATATGAACATATTCATATATGTATGTATGTGTGTGTACATACATACACACATACATATATATGTACACGCATGTACACACATGTATCCACAGGCACCTGTGGACCTGTGTGTATGTGTGCCTGAGGGACATTTACTAAAGGACTTCAACCACTTTTAAAGAAGGAGAAAGCCCAGACCTGCTATAGGTTCTCATTCACAGTAGAACTCCTAGGCAATTTCCACACTACCACCTGTTAGTCTCTGCTTCTAAACCTTCCTTCCTGTTGTTTCTCCTCAGACTATTTCTGGAGAACTACTAAATCAGCCAGTACCAATTCAATTAGTGCTAAAAATCCATTATAACATAGTGCCTAAATTGCCTGCCCATATTCATTTCTCAAATCCATTCATATTTATGTTTTAATACTTTAAGTCTAGCATGCAAAAGCACTCAAATCCCCAGCAGAAATCCAGGAAAAAGCCTGCTTACAGGCAATTACAGACAATGTTCTTTAGCCCATGATCCTCCTAGTCTGTCCACTGAGGACAGACTAGGCATCTACACAGGTGCAGAGTTCAGTCAATGGAATCAGTTTGTTGCAGCAGCAGTAAAGTCCCCCCAGAAATGCCCAAAACCCTCAAGTGCCACTGATTCTGCAGATACAGCCATGTGGAAGAGTCTGTACAGACATGCAGTACTCACAGCGGGGTCAGCAGCTGGAGCATCACTATGAAAACCAACACGTATATGCTCCTGTTGATTTCCAGTGAGTTTTACTTAAGGGGGCTACATTTCCTCAGCAGAATGTGAACTCTAGAAATGTTGCTAAGGATTATTTTACTCTTACAAGTTAAAGGTTAGTGTTGGAAATGGATTATAGAACTGCCGCTTTTAAACTGTTTGCAAAGAAACGCACATATTAAATCCTTTTTGATGATATCACATTAATCCCCAAATACTGATTTTTATGTAAATTTTGACTCTTGCAAAGCTCTGACAATTCAGCTATCCCCATGTGGTTTTATCAGAGCTCAATTGCTCCTTTAGATCTTTTTGCCTTTTTGCAGTACCTTTTGCTTTATTCCAAAGTCATCATGGCAGCTGGAAGATGTAGTATTTTAGACATAAAATAATAAGTCCATTTAATATTTTACCTTTATTTTCTGAATTTGTTCCTCTGGCACATCTTGTTAGATATATTTTTATCAGTCCAAAGGATAACCACAGTAGGGCTATTTTTATTTCTAGGGAAATGATGCATGATAACTACTGGCAGGGCCCAAAACACTAAATCAGTCCTGTTTCAACTACAGAATATATTAAAAGTCTGTAGCCTGTGGTAATAAGTTATAATTTAGTTGACTAGCATTTTGTTTGGACTTAAAACTGTACAAATGAGTCACATTGGCTAAGCCCTGAAATATAAAATAGTTTGTGCTTTATTAAGGTTTTCAGCTTCCATCACAACAGGTTCCCAGAGAGAACACACATTTTTCAAATGGGCACAATACATTTTTATAGTGAAATGCTTCCGACTTGATTGTGTAATTTATAGTAGTTGGTTAAATTACCACGTCCTGTGTAGTGCACAGTGTTTGCTTACAAGACAATGAGATGAACAGACTCTGAGAGCTCATTCATCTAATCTCTTACAAATCTGAGCACACACTATCAATACCAAGCACTGCTGGCTGTATCCAGCCATGAGGCACCCCTCAGCTGCCAAGCCCAGCATGTGGCTCAGTACCCATCGCAGAACTCCACACAGCCAGAGAAACCTTCTCTTTTGTGTATTTTTACTTACAGAGACATGTATATGCCTGTTGACCAAAGCTAATCTTGCCTTTGTGCACAGTTTCCCAGGAGCCTGTCTTGCAGCTGGACAAAAGTATTTTCACTGTAACTGGGTCATTTTTGTTGTTTTTCAAAACAATGTTTTTACACCTTCGTTGTAATACTGCTTAAGATTAAATTTAGGTCAGTTTTTTAAAGCTACAAAAAAGTGACAGCTTGAGCCAAACAAAACCCCCTTTGTTTTTGTTTTTGTTTTTTTTTTGCCTGATTCCTTATTTTGACAGAAAAAAAAATGTTAGTTAAGGTCAATATTGTTTTAGCATTTTTAGCATGTATCTGCTACTGATCGAAAGAGTACCCATTCTTCTCACTCGTGTGGTTTTCATCATTTAGATTTTGTATTTGTCTTTCTTGGTTATTATTTTTCATTTTAAGTTACTTAGCAGTTATTCAAACAGTTATTCTAAGTGTTTGCTTTGGGCATTGTATTAAGTAACAGCTGGTTTCTAACTGCCTGTGATCTGGTTTTAAATTAACACTTTAAAAATGTGCTTCTGATAATTAAGATATCGCAACAAATGCTAACAAAAATGTATAAAAGGCCTCATCCTGGTAAGAACAAGAGGACCTGTTCTGCTGGTCTCAGTACAGCTGGCTGAATCCAGCATAGGAACCTGTCTTCAGTTCTCATGCCCATGAATTTCACTGTTATCCCATTTTTGTTCTGCTGGAAGATAAATAACCAGAGCAAAACTGTGAAATGTGTTAGTGTATGTATAGGACTTCATGATTTATTTAGATTCTAGCATGTGCTAGACACTGTCCAGATGAAGATCCCTGGCTTGGAGAGCCCGGTAAGAGGCAGTGGATGAAGCTACCAGGTAGTGAGATTTAACTGGAGTTATCAACAGTATCTTTGAAATCTGGAGGCCTGGGTCTGTTCTCTTTTGGACTGCAAATTTCCACTGGCATTTCTCCTGCTTTTACCTTGGTGTGACAGGGGAGGATGGAGTTTTCTTGTTCTTTTTGGCTTCTGGTCTTGTGGTAATATATCTAGTAGGTTTCCTCTGCCTTGTGGAATCATGAAAATCAGGCAGAGTAAAGCTGGTCCTCCTTGCTATCACCTTTTATATACCCCCAAAAGTGCCTTCCATGCAGCTAAACGTCCTTCACTTGGCAGTAAGTGAAACAGAAGAAAAACAGGTGTCTTCCAAGCATTTTTTTTTTAATACAAGTGGAAAAAAAAAAATGATCTTGTGCTAAGTGAGAGAATTAGAAAAAAAAAAAAATCCAGTCATTTAGGATCGATGAATACGAAAGAAAGGCAAAAGCTAGATAATGTTTCAGGAAATAACACTGCTACAAGGTTAATTTTGCCTAGTACAACATTTCCTAGTATTGAATTGCCTGATATACTCCCTCAGGGATTGCTCCTGCGCTTGCAATAATCGAGGCTGATTTTATTGGAAAATCACCTCTGGATGAGAGACATACACTAGAGAGAACTTTGCATGGGTACAAATAGGTTTTTGGTGCCAGTGCCATGTTGCCCAGGCCAGCACAGTTATAGTTCCCAATCTGTCTGTGCATTCAAGCAGCAAATTCATTAGCAACCCTTCTGGCAGGATAGAAAAATAGACGTATTAGGGAAATTTACTTTTATTTGTTTTCAGGATTTGTTGGATAACAGTTCAGTAATCAAATTGCGCCTCCTAACAAGAGCATTAAGTATTTTTATTAATAGTGGCAGGGAATCTGCAGATATTCCTTTAAGTGCAGACCCCTTTACCATAACACTATGTGACTTGCAGAGATCATGGATGAAAGATGAGATTAGCATAGCTGGAGCAGGGGTGGTTGTAACGTCGAGGCTGATCTTTGGTTTGTGTTGTATGTTGAGGCTGTGTTGAGTCACGTGGCTCTCACATTGCAGAGGCAGTGTATGTTCAAGTATCTGCTCATCCATCACACCCTGCCAGTTCACTGGCTCTTTATTTGCAGAAGTGGGCCCTATCTTGACAGCACTGTGCTCTAACTATGGAACCTAAGTTCACATACATGCAGCGGCTTCCAGGCCTTGTCAAGTGGAAACTGAGCATATTGTAAACAGCATGTTTTGCCTCCAGCTGGAGGAGGGACACGTGGAGTGCATAGGGGCTCTACACTGACCTTGGAGCGACTTTGAGGATGCAGAGGCTGGGGGAGTGCTGGGAAAAGGCTGATTCAGAGAGACAGATGAGCAAGGAAGAAAAATCAAGGAGATTGGCATAAGGTCAGTGGAAAAAAAATCCTTCTAAATTCAGCAGGAAAAATTCTTACACTCAAGGCCATCACTGAGCCCTTATAATCAGGCTCTTCTGGCCACACACCAACAGTAGTGAGAGAAGAAAATACCAAATGCAGCTTGCAAGCTAAGGAATGTGCAAAAGCTGGTGTTCTGCTGGGGAGAAAATGAGCATGGACTGGATTTATTAAAGAAATTGCCTTAAACTCCAGGAACTGGCAGGGTTAAAAATTAGGATTGTGAAAAATTATGTTTCCTAATTCCTTGTTGTCTTCATGATTGTTTCACTGAGGAGAGCCACCCTGGGTATCAATCATAGTAAGCTATTTAGACACAGAAATAAGTAACATGTGGCTTAGCACTTTTGGGTCTAGCAATCAAGTAGCAACCTTCTGCAGTACAACTGTAGCTCAGTTCCCAGTGGGCTTCACTTTGATGATTAGATATATTGAGTTCTCTGTGTCATTCAAAGCAGAATTTCATACAAGTTGGTGTTAGCTTCCTCTCACTTCATTTCAATTTTCAATAACCGGTGTCATCACATGTAACAGTTTCTTCGTAATGGAACTTCATGTCGAGTCAGATTTGTCTTTCAGCTGCAAGAGCGCTGTGAAAAGTCTTCAGAAATACTGATCTCTGGAATAATTGTTACTGCAGTGAAGTCAGGGAGATATTTATTTATTTCTCCAAAAGACTCTTAGGTGCCCAGTCCCCAGATTGTTCAGGAACACTCAGAAAAAATGTTTAGTGTTACATTTTGGGATGGCATTAACATTCTTTACAGACCCCTAGACACTTGCTGAAGTCGTTGTTGTGCCAAGTTAGTAGAAAACATTTGTTCAGTCATATCTGAAACCCAAACTATGATATTTAAAGCCAACTTCTGTGTAAGTGGAGTTATATCCCATGAGAATTTGGACTTCAGGTATTAATTGATCCCTCTGTATTTCAGCACAGCAGCTGTTAAATACTATTGTACTTTGCTGTCACAGAACTGCTACTTCCCTGGTACTTACCTTCTCTCCATTGGCTCAGCCCTGGCTCTGGGCATCGGAGAGGTGACTGTGCGGGCAAACGGAGTGAGCCAAGTGCTTTGCCCACTGGACGATGAAGGCATGGTCCATCCTGGAGGTCAGGGTATAGGGGAGGGAGGGCAGAAACTCCAAGAGTAAACAGCCCAGAACATGTGTTGTGGTGAGCATAAACATGCAAGTATCTGTCTGTTCTGTCAGGTATATTCCTGGAGAAATTCAGTGTCTTGGAGAATCCATTCCAAGGCTTGAAGGTATACCATCCCCCAAGGGCTGCCATCTCAGTCTCTAACTGATGCCTCTTCTCCATAAGATTTCCAAACTGGTGGAACTCTTTGAAGGTCCACCTGTGTCACACAACCTGTACATTGAGATTTATCTGACAGTTTACCATACACCATCTCCTCTGCATATGGATTGTACCAGGTAGTGTAACAGAGCAAGCAGTGTTTTTAAAAAGTAGATTCTGGATCACACATTCACAATGAAGCACTTGCTGTAATTCACAATTAGTTTTAATATGCTGTGAGAAGAGTGACTGCAGACGGATGTCTCACAGATTTATATTCACCAAGCAGCAAAGATGAAATGGCTGTCTGTATCACATACTCAAGACTGCCTGTCCCATAGTTTTATTTCTTGGCAGTTTCCTGCAATTTTGTGAAATATTTTTTTAATGTGACTTTAAAGTCACTTCAATTACACAGTCATTATAAGTTTGCCAAGGTTGACTATGGATCGTTTTGTGTTCATTAGAGCCCAAAATTAGAATTTTCATTGCAGCAACTGTAAACAGTATTGGCTCAAAGGAGTAAGGCTCTTTTCCCTCCATAAAATCTTGGATAAGCTATAACTGAGGACTTCCATAGGGTTTTGACAGATTTTATTTATTTATTTTTTAACTGCCTTCTGGGCTGTTGGATTTTTTTCTTCTTCTCCCAAGCCCTTGATATATTTGTTTAACTGAATAACCAGTTCCCATTAAAATGATGACATTGCCACAATATGCATGAACAAGCATCTGCAGTCAGTTTCTAAGGCTGTGAATATGTTATTTCTTCAACTTCTTAAATGTTACAGCTTGATGCATGTCATTTTAGACACAGTCAGGGTTGTGTAAGCCATAAATGGTCTTCAGAAAATAACTGTGCTTCAGGAAACACTTCATCATCTGCTTAAGTCTCACTAAACCCCATTAAGCTTTCACTTAAGTAATCTCAGGGTTTATTACTTAAGTAATAATTAAAGTTTCTATTTAATATTATTATGAATTTATGGATATGTATGATTGATTTTGCTTGTCATACTGATATAAATATAAAGAAATTGCTTCAAATCCGATCGTTTTATGTATGCAAAAATAAAGCAAACAGGAAGTAAGTCCAGCAAAGAGACTTTCAAGCAATGGAGAAACAACAGACAGTTTTCAGTAAAGTTCAGTGTTTCAGAAGCTGTCTGGAACAGATTAAGACTAGAACTACCTCTTCTGGATTTAGAAAAACAAGTAAAATCCAGGAAAGCATCTTGGAGAGAAGGAGATTATATTTTTTGCTTGAATTTTTATAGCAATGTCTTGTGGGTTAATTTAACCTTCTTATTACTGATTAGCTCACCAGAAACATTAGCGTTTTAAGTAGTGGGAAAGTAGAAAACAGAACCAAAATGTCTCATCTGATAGCTTTTTAGGCTGAAGGTGAACCTATGCCGCTCAACTTTCCTCCTCTGTCTCATACAGTTAGGGAGTTTGTGCTGCTCCTCATTCGTGCTTCACTTGGAGGAATTTCCAGGCTTTGCTTTTAACCTAATGTGCATTCACAAGGAAAGAAAGACTACAGAGACTATTAAGAAAGTAGCAAAAAACTTCAACAGACATCCCTGTCAGAGCTTGCATAGCAGCAGTCCCCTGCCTTGCCCCTATAGATCCATTGAGTGCATGTTCTTCTCTTTGCATGTGGCATGTTCATGTCTTGCCAATGGAATGCCCAGTTCTTAGAATTATGGGTTTTTTTAGATATAATATGCCATGAAAATGTCATTCAGGATAAGACATGTCAGTGCATGCACCAACAGGCTTTATCAGCTTATACCTTTTAGCAAAACCTGGAGCTGCAGTGAATGGGGACAGCAGACATAGAGCAAAGGCATATCTCTTCTCAAAGAAATGTGTTTAACAAGATTATGTACTATTTGCATTCCAAATTTGCAATTAGCACCCCGGGAACACACAATGAAATCATCCAAGTGGCAGATAATGTGTTAGATATATGTAGTTAGACTTTCGTAGATTAAACACGCTATTAGATATATGGTAGCACAGCTACAGTAATACATTTTATAGAAATCAGTGTAATCTGAATAGCATGAGAGCTCATTGAAATGATTCTCCTTACTAAACCTGTGAAGTGTGTATGTTTGTGAACGCAGTGTGCACATGCAGGAATGCAAATTACTAAGCAGAAAGATTAGCAAATTGTGGATTGTGGAAGGCTTACTGTATATAGTAGAAAATTTTCCTTCAACGCACATAGAAAGGTTTGATTCTGCAACTTTATTCTCAACCCTATAATTTTACACTAGCTGGCATAAATTAGCAAGCTAGAAGTCTAAATATATGTGTCTGACATGCCTCTCAAAAGAACTAACAAGACAAATGCACATGGTGAAACAGGAGTAGTATGTGTAAATTATGCTTTTCTGCACATAGGTTACATTTCAGTCAGGTAAAGGAAAGAAAAATCCTTCAGCTGCAGTTTATCTGTGTTGTTTGGAGTCTTGGAGTTCCCTGAATGTATTTCTTTTTAACTTCAAGGACTTTCAGTCTGTAAAGAAACTGGCATTCCTTCTCTACCAAATGTGATAATTTCTGAATCCAGACAGTTGCTTACTTGCATTAATGTGCTCAGTGGTCTGGTGGAAATCAGTAAAATGATGAGGCACAGTGAAGGGGGATGATTGGCCTTCCACATTTATTTATTCTGGATAAATGGTGCCCATTAATCTATCAGGAAAATACGGAATTAGCAGGGAAGAAACCACAGTTGCAAATTTGGCAGTTGCTAGCATGCACAGATGGTCTTTCAGTGTTTTAAGATTTTCCAGTCTTTTGATACTGATACCAACATTGAAAAGTAGCCTGTGCACTGCTAATGTTTACCTAGAATAGCCATAGAAAAATAACATTGTGTATTTTGAATTGTTCAATCTCCTCTCCGTGTATTTGCATTAATTTCTTTAATCTTTAAGGTAAACTTTTTATGCTCTGTTTTTCTTCGGTTATTTTAAGAAGCATAACTGGTGTATGATTTCCTGAAGTAAGACAGACAGACAGTATATCCAGACAAAGTCATTAGCAAAGAAAGAGACTCTTACATGTGAATTATGTTGAACAAAGTTTGCAGTTTCGTAGTCCAAATTGCTTTGCTACTGTTACACGTAGTATGCTTCTTTGTAAAGTGGTGTTCTCAAAATGGATGAGGAGTCCCACCTTGATGGAGTGTTGTTTATTTGTATTCTGCTGACAAGCACTGATTTTCAGTCACTGTAGCTTCACTAAAGCTGGGAAACTGACCCTGGCCGTGTCTCCATTCGGTGTTTCAGGGCGTGAAGTCAAGACGGAAGGATGATATCATCTGCTTAATTTCCTTTGGTAGTGTTTGGTTGAGTCTTTAAAGACCTTGTTGACACATTTCACAGAGAAAATCACAGAATAGTTCTTGCCAACTTTACTTTGAGTTTATTTTCAGCTGACTCAGAGGGTACAGTACCTTACTGACTGTTCTGAAATGTGCCTTCTGCAGTGCTGTGGTTGTGTACGCAACCCATATGTGCACAGAACAAAGACATCTTTGACTACAAACAGGCCAAGGTGCTTTGTATTAAATATCAGTAAAAACTGTTGGGGGAAAAATAAAGCAAATAATCTCTCTGCACTACAGGTTTTAACCTGGTGAAAATAGATGTGAGATGCAAAAGTAAGATGGAGTTTGAGATGTGTGACAGGAGCACTGTATGCTGCTATCTCCAATGTGTCCAGGTATATAGGTCTCATTTATATAGATCTGTATGAAGATAGATAGACAGACAGACAAATAGACAGTCAGGCAGAGAGGTGGATATGTCTATCTAGATAAAGCTGTGCCAAAACTACAGGACATTAGGGTATATAGGTATGCTTTTAAAGCGTTTTTGTTTTTAAGTAAAACAGGGTAAATGAATGCTGTCTTGCCAATATCTACCAATGAGAGAAACATTCCTGAAGTATTAAATTTTACGTGCTGATGAGAAAATTTTCTAATTATGTTCAGCAAAAATCTTCAACATCTGGATACCATAGGACAGACTTGCTGCTTTAGACAGTAGTTCCCATCCTTGATGCTCATAGCCAGATGTCATGTACCACCTTAGAAAGAGAACTTGGTTTTGTTTTACAAGCAGGGATGCAAAATGTAGAGTTTTATTTCCCAGCTTGCCAACAGCCATCTTGGGTAAACAAGTACTTTAGATTAAGACATACCTGTCATGAAGGGCAGAAGAATTAGGTCATATATTTCACAAGCTACATTTCTGGTTATTCATCCCAAGAGGATGGTTGCTTTTTCTGCACCCACCTGATACTATTGACTAATGCTTGGTGTGTAATCCATTATAACCATCTGATCTTTTTCTGAAAACCCATCTCCCTGGTCATTCTCCACCTCGTATTTTTGCTGTTGAATTTTCCAGATAAACTGTACTACTTTGCACTTAGAATCAGCTAGGTTGAAGAAGACCTTTAAGATAAAGTCCAACTTGTCTACATTGCATTTTATCCTGTTTCTTACTTCTGCTTCATGTGGAGGATGTTTCATACGTCCACTTCTTACTTCAATGTCTTACCTCCGCTTCATGAGGATAATTTTGCATTCTGACCCATCCTCCAAAATACTTGCACGTCTTCTCTCTTATTTGCTAATTTAACAAGCATACCTCCCTTTTCTCTCATCCGGACTGTTAATGTCCATGTCTATTGTATAGCTACTGTAGCAGTAGTTAGACTTTGACCTTGACAGATATTTCTTGCCAGATCTATAATAAAAATGAGATATAATACTGGTGATGATTTGGGCAATTTATGTGATGATAATCAATAGTTTACCAGAATGGATCAACCTTTTAAAATCTTGAAATGGCTGCTCATCTTGAAGGGCTTCTTGTGGAAGTCTAAAGATCATGGAGGGTCTGAACTATTCAGTTCTTTTGTGCATATGTGAAAGTTTCATTTAGCAAGCCACAAAAATGCACAAACAACTCAATGCAACACATTTCAAAGTCCCTCCCCAGCAATTAAAGGCTCTGCAGTTCTGATTGTTTGCTAACACACCACATAAGAATTTTATGAAATAATGCCCACCGTCAGTGTTGCCGCAGCACTGGCAGTTTTTTAGTTTTTTTATGTTCCTGTTTTGTCATGAAGATTGTATTGAGAAAAATCCTAAATTTCCTTCTAGTCTACATGACATTTAAGAGGGTGGTGTGGATCCTAGACTACTTGGGACAGAGATTCAAAAAATGGAAGTGACAGGAAGTGGAGAGGAAGAAGTCAGACACCAGGCTAGACTAAGAAATGAGCACACAAGGTTGTTGTGTAAGCAAAAGCTGACCCTGGTCAGTTCTAACTAGCATTATCTTCACTCATTCCAGATATTGCTAGAGGAATTTCTTCATTTGTTTAATATCAACAAGCAATTCATCTAGACTTCACTCAGCAGTCACATACAATCATATCATCACTCATGCACACACTCCAAAATTCATGCACACATTCAAGAATAAAGCTTTGTATCTAATCATATATGTAGAGGATTGTTCCAGACGTATACTGTAGCATGCGTACTTCAGCTTCTCTTTTAAAAGGAGCTGTTCCATATTTTTTAATCACTGCTCTAAAAGTCTGTTTGCAGGGTAAAGGATTCCACTCCTTTTGTCCTGTGTCCTCCATTGCATGTATCTATTCCTCTCCCTAGCTTGTACAGGTGTATAGAAGCCCCAGTTCTGCCTCTGCTCTAGAAGCTATCTCAGACCCTCACTCTCCTATAGGAGTTCACTAGCATTTGGGGCACACTAGCACATTTGTATTCACTTGGGCACATGTACAGCGCTGTTCACATCTTGTCTTCATCTTCTAAACAAAATATCCTGGAACTCAGCTCCCAAGCTCTGTCGGGTCATTCTCCTGCTCTTTGGGTGTTCTGTACTGCATTTGTGCATACCTGATTGCTTAATTTTGCTTTTATTGAAATTACCTGGGCTTATCTTGTAATTCACTAACATTTGCCAGAGTAAAGGCAGAGCCATGGGCTTGTGGTTTGGCCTAGAAGATTGTCATTCTCTGTATAAAAGCATTTCTGACTCACTTTTATGCTGTAACTCCATCAAAGATTATTTTTTCTTGGCCCATAACCATTCTACAATGATCAGTCTTTTAAAGAAAAGTGTGTATCTCCAACACCAAAGCCTAAAGAAGTTACTTTTGTTGTCAGCTTTCTAGTGTACCCAGGAGAAAATCTATCCTCTACCATCCCCAGAAGTGAGAACTCAGGGAACAATCTTACATCCATTTTTCCATTTAGGTTCCCAAGTGCCTTTGTGTATTTGCTCTGACCTTATGGTGGGAAGAGTTATAAGTTACTAGCAGTCATCTTCCCCATATTTTTCCTGTGACCATAATTCAGTGGAATGGAAGCATTCCAAAACAATTAGAAACACAGTCCATAAGCAACCTGCACTAAAAAGTTCAGTGTAAAACACTGACCTTTAAGAGGCATCAAGAAGATGGGCTTGCTGAAAGTCCTGAATCTGTTCTTCATAAGCTTTACACTTTGTTCGTATACTGGACTGCATCTTAAATATAAACCTATCATCAGGTTTAGCAAATCAATACTGTAAGAGTGTGAAATGGTCCCCAGAAATCTCCAGAATGCCATTTCACAGTAAAAGCAATTGAAAAAGAAGCTGCAGTGGAATATCTTATGAGATAGCCATTTAGATCACAAAAGGATCATAAAAGTCAGAAGCAGTTTGTTTGAAGCAAGGTTCATAATATAACCATACAGAGCTTGCTGGAAAGAAAGAGGAAAATTGCAAACCAATTTGTGGTTACAGCTTTTTCTGTCAATTCTACAGGGATTTAAAACTTGTAAAAGGTGGAACTTCTGCCATCTTACATTGCTCAACTAGAAAGAGATAGATACAATCATAGTAGCTGAACAAACAGAAATTATTGAAAGGCAGTATAGTCTTCATTAACTTCAAAGCAATTAGCACTTCTTTGGTTCATTTACTACTGAGCAAGGTGGTGTCAGAAAGCGACATTTGTCAGTAATAATCTGAGCATCCTTTGAGGCTTGCCTTCATATATTCTCATAATATTTTGTCAGTGAAGTTTTGCTACGTTATGCGCAGTAAAGGCACAAATGAAAGTAATGTTTCTGTGAGGAAACACCACCTGAGCATGCCACCCTTCTTCAAGCATTTTTCATCACATAACTACAGATTTCTTCAAAGATGGTTGTGTCCCAGTGCAGGACAATAGGAGCAGAGTGTTCTGGAGGAAGTTGTGTGTCACAAAGCAAAAAAAAAAACCCACCATAAAATCAATTCATTTTGTCACTCCCATTCAATTCCACAAGTGTCTGCGCACACCCTTTGAATTAACATGTAATCTTTGTTCTTCAGTTAGAGCTAACAGATGCCCTGGCTAACTAGAATGGCTCAGGTCAGATTTAAAACAATCCCTCCTATGTCTGGAAACTTAAATTAGGTTGCAGTTACAAGTCCTTTAATATACATTTTTTTAAATCTTTATGAGTCATGTTTGATTAGAAGCTAATAGGGAGCCAGTCTACCTTCTTCTTTGCTTCCTTTGTAAAAAAAAATCTAAACAATAAAAATAGTTTCTGTTTATTCTTCTGATAGCATTTCTCTTTAAATAGTGGCATTGCTTTAATAAAGATATAGGAAATGAAATTTCAGCTATGTTACATTCAATCAGATTACTTTGGACAAATGAAAAGTAATACTGCCTCCTTTAATAGCATTAGAAGAATTGATATTGCAGAATTCTTTTCAGATCACAGCGCACTGAAGATAAAGGCCTGATGCCATTTACCCTTTGGTGATACCCATGTGCTGTGTCGCTGGGAAGTGTCTCAGTTATGGGTACAGGAGGTGGAGAGTTAATGTGCTGCCATACACTGGGAGCCTTCCCATTTTCCTGGCTGCTGCCACCACAGGTGAGGCTAAAGCCCAGGACAGGAAGTACAGCCAGGTTTAGGTATGCAGCTCTTTTGCCTAGGGATGCTCTCCACAATACTGTAAATGGAGTGGGACACAGCCTTGACTCTCGTGCATCACTCCAACATACAAGAGATGATGCAGAATTGTTCAGTTATGCATGATCAGGTTCTAATTACAGTATCTTTAAGTGATGGTTGTCCTGAAGAGTTCACATCTGTGTAATGGAGTGAAAACACATAGGCTGAACTTTCTCTGTTACCTTATAGATGGCTGACATGGCCTATTGCAAGGAAGCCTGGCTAGCCAGCTCTGGAAGGACCCCCCGGCTGTTTAGTAGGTTTTGCTGCCTGCCTCTGTGTAGTATCATCAGAGTCCCTTCTTCATACAGATACACAGCTGCTGTCATGCTGGGGCTCCTCAGGCACCAGGCATGAAGCAGAACAGGCCTATGACAGCTCTGCAGTGGGAGATGCCGTTGCCCCAGGATCAGGTTAACCTGAAGTCATGCTCTTAATTTCCTAAACTACTGCTCTTCACTTCTCATCAGCCGAAATCCTGGACTGTAGAACACTAAATGAGTGCTTGAAGTGATTAGGCATTATTTATCTACATTTAGGAACAATGCATTTCATTCATGTCATCATTTACTTTACGTATTGGGAAAGTTATTGGGCTCTTTGGGCGATTTCTGTTCCAGGAAGCGAGCATGGCATTTTTTGTCTTACACAACCCCCATTTATCTCCCAGAGCCTGCCTTATGGAATGCCACTTCTTCTTTTTTTTCAGTTTTGCACATATTCTTGTGTCTGAAACAATGACAAAAAAAAATCCACATTAAAATATCTGTTCTAATCCATTTATCAGAAAGGGACAGTTACAAATAGCACTTTACCAATTAATTAGCAACATTATTCATCGTATAAACTCAAATCATGCTAAGGCAGCTTCTTTTCCTTTGCATGATTTGCACCATTTTTATCATCTTGTGTGACTGATGCTGCTGAGATAGATTTCTCAACATTGCTCAGAAAGACAAAGGCAAATTATCTCTTTCCCCAAGTGAGTGTTAACAAGCAGGAGGCTGGTGTGCATCATCTCTGCCACTTCTTTCAGTGTCCCTTGTTGCAGGCTGGAGAAATAGAAATCTTAATTACTAAACGCCACTAGATAATCCTTTGTCCTCGTTTGCAGGTAGCCTCTCCTAGCAGAGGGCCATTGGTCTCTCTTAGCCGTATCAGGAGTAAGGTCAGTGCAGTGCTGCAGCTGATGGGCTGACTAACCAGTGTGTGAGAGGAGTTCATAGTGCTTAATAATAGCAGCAAATACTTCTGGCAACTTAAAATCATCTGCATGCTGGAAGTAAAGGGACATATGCCACTGATAGCCGGTCTGTCATTGCAGACATAACACACAGCTCTCAAGTAGTGTAAAACAACGTATCTCCATTTGCTTCATTAGATCAGCATCATTTTATGCCAGTGGAGGGTTTGTTCCATGAATCAAAACCTCTTCTGGGGTCTCTCTATTGATTTCTTTGGAGTTACCACAGCAGAGAATTGTACTCCAAAGCATTGCAGTGTCCTGGGTTCAGCAGTAGCAGTCATTTTTCTCCTTCCTAGTAGTCAGTGCAGTGCTGTGGTTTTGACTTTCGGCCTGGTAACAGCGCTGAACATCGATGTTTTTAGTTGTTGCAAAGTCATGTTTAGTCTGACCAAGGACTTTGTGAGTCTCATGCTCTGCCAGAGAGGAGGGGAAGCCAGGAGGAAGCAGAGACAGGACAACTGACCCAAACTAGCCAAAGAGGTGTTCCATACCACAGCACATGATGCCCAGGATGTAGAAGTGGGGGCAGTTACCCAGAAGGGCTAGATCGCTGCTCGGTCAGGCTGGGTATCGGTCGGTGGGTGGTAAGCGGTTGTCTGCTCTTCCCTTGTTATTTCCCTTATCATTATTATTATTGGTGGTAGCAGTAGTGGTTATACCTAAGTTAGGTTATACCTAAGTGGTTATAACCTGTGTTATACCTAAGGTTATAACTAAGTGTTATACCTTAGTTACTGGACTGCTCTTATCTCAACTCATGGGAGTTACATTCTTTCAGTTCCCCTCCCTATCCCTCTGGGAGCTGGGGGGGAAGGGGGAGAGTGAGACAGAGACTGCGTGGTCTGATTTACGGCTGGGTTTAAACCACGACATGCAGAAATAGAGAATGCTGACAAGATGAGAAGAGGGGTTAAAGGCTGAAGCCATGACGTATGCAACATAGAGAGAAGACAGACAGTTTATCGCTTTGGGGTAAGCAAGCAAATTCTCAGGGTTAAAGAGTTTTAATTTTTTTTTAAATCCTACTCATTTAATAGAATGCAAATAAAGGCTTGTCGTACGTAGCTAAGCTTATCATGGCATTAGACTCTCAGAGTAGGGCCAAGAGTCATAGGAGTCACACCGATGTAAATCCAAAACAATTCAACTTTAGTGAAGGAAATATTACATAAAAAAAAAAAAAAACAACAGAATATTCCTTTCTAGCTCAGTGGTAGGAGTTCCAGTCAAAACAGACCTCTTATTACATTCGCTTTAAAAGACAGTATTGGCAATGAGAAATGGGACTAAGGGACTATGTCAGTGACATGCAGCTCTTGCTGATGTTTAGAAGTAAAGTTCAGACTCTTTAAAGCCACCAGAAGGATTTGTACTTTCAATGAAATTGAACTGAAAGAAGGAAGAGGAGTATGATGTTTCCCTACGAAGTTGTGGAAATTTGGTGTTTTCATTACTTTTTTGTACTTCAGAGCTGCAGCACTTTGGGGTATGGTTTAGGATCAGCTCCAGCTCTCAGTCAAGTTAATGTTAGCTGGATCAGTTCCTCCACGACATGCAGTTGCAGTTGAATTCTATGTGGAAACAAGTAAATGTGATTGAACACACGCCTACTGTCATCATGTGTCCCAGGCAGCTATGGAGGGACCTTCACACTTCTCACTTTGCAAAATGCAACTCTTCAAACAGCATTTTAAAAAAGTCTTTTAAGATGTGAAGTGAGTATAACTGATACAGAAGTGTCTGTCTGACTTCTGAATAGTCTGAAACTACTTTTCTCTGCAATGCAAATGATACTGTTCAGTACAGCATGGGCTGATACAGATGATGACAGGGATGCGTCAAGGATCAACATCTGTTACCCGAACAGTCAGCATGGCCAGAAAAGAGAGAACATCTCTTAAGGAGATACAGTGTAGGTGCTTAGAGGGTATAGTCCCCCTGTCCTTGGAAATTAACTTGTGACAAAATACCAGTATGGAAGATGTGTGCGGTAGAGTTAGACATGAACATATGCAGGCATTCAACAAGACATATAAATGGTATCCTGGATGTCTGTGGTTATATTTTACTGCAGCAGCATTCTACATTTAGAAAGTAGGAGGAAACTGCTCTGGTGAAGTCTAGTCCAGTGGCCTAAAAACAAGATTTGAAATAGGAATCCTAATTTTCTGTGCTTGCCTTTTTTCCCCAAAATGTCTGTAGTATTGGTCATTGACAATTCAGAACTTTCCAGCCTCTGTACAAATACTTAGAGATCTTAAAAATCCTGAAACAAGAAATACTAAAAGTTTTGCTTGGGATTTGGTAAATTGTTGTGGGAAATGCACAGGAATTTGCAATAAGGTGTTTTGTTGAAGACTTTGTATGTTGAATAAATGTATTGATGTTCTCATAACATATACATATATATATATATGTAATATATGCATGCTAGATGGTATGCCAGTGTGCATAAGAAAATCACTCAATTACCTCGCTGCAAAACCTAGATGTAGAGAACAGCCTGGAAACTCTTAGCAAATTCTTTTTGGTCTTCCTGTGAAAGTATGTGAAAAAACAGAGAGCTGTTGGTTGTGAATAGGAACAAGAAAAATCCTAGTGTAGCCTTGAAAATTGACGATTTTTTTGCACAAAAGAAACAGGCACACATGAATTCGGCTATATTAAGTGCTTTTTCATAAATATCTCCCATCAAACAAAATATTTTGACAGTCTTGAAAACAACATACTTTTATTAATTTGATCGAAAGGTTCCACTGGCTTTACATTTCACTGCATCAGACATCCCTCACAGACAGGATGCAGCCAACTTAAGGCTCTCAGCAGGGACCTCACTTTGGGCTTAACTGATTACATAAAGCATTGTAAGTCAATTTAATGAAACAAAATATTTCTTTGTGATGAAATTGACTCCAAATATTTTATTTGAGTTTTCCTGTTAGAAGTGTGCTACTTTAGAGGGGAGCTTGGAATTTTCTTGCAGGTAGTAATGCCAATTTTAATGACAATTTGTTTTTGTCAGGTTATTCTGGGGGAAAATTTCTAAGAGCTCTACTATGCTTTCCACAGAAGAGCTAATTAGGATTGCACTTTTCACATCCTGCTGGGGGGAAGATCTGTGGTACAACCTTCTACATCACCAGACCTTCCAAATAAGTTAGAATAGATTGCAGTACCCCTACCTGACTGTGAGACAGGATCAGGCCATGGGCCTCTGCACTGCAGACGCTCAGCTGCTGTTCAGCAAAGGCAGCTGGAGCTGATGTGACTGAATAAAGAGGATTTCTTTCAAGCCCATTGGGCCCAGGGTGATTACTGAACACTACAATCAGGGTCTTTTACTTTTCTTTTTTTTTTTCAAGTTTGATTGCCCTCGCATGATACTGGAAGGCAGAGAAAGGGCTGTGGCAGTACAGATTCCTATGATCTCCCCTTGCCATGTAATCAGAAGAGCTCTGCAATTGAATATTTCACAATAATCACTGCATTTTCAATGGGGATGATATAAAAGCAAATATCAAGGCCTCTGGCTGACAAAAGCAGAATACAGAGGGAAAATTTGAAAATAGCAACTTACTTCAGCAATAAAGAGAGTATATTTTATACTGCAGTTTTTCTTTTTGTTAAATCATGACTTTCTAGTAAATGACATCCCAGAAGATATTTATCAAAGCAGGAAAGCACTAGAAAGGAGCACCCTGCATTCACTTTAATATTTCTCCTTTTCTTCTGACATTTTCTTGCCTAGAGATCTAATTCCATTAAATATGTACATTTTTGACTGGAAGACTTCTTCATGTATCTTTCAGATGAATCTTAAAAGTACATAAGGTCTGTAGGGCAGGTTTTTTTAAGTGCAAATGAGGCGCACAGTAGAATATTGTCTATGAGGCTTTTCAAATTATTTATATTCCTGCAGTGCTTTACCTTTCTCTTTCTGTGATAATGATAAGGAAGAAGAGAGACTCCAATGCACCTTCTGTGGAACACTGTCAAACAACATTAGTCATATTTAATATCTGACATGCAGGAACTTACTTTGGCTGTTCTCCATTTTTATTGGATTTATTAGATGTTATCATGTCTGTAACTTTCTCTGATCCCATAGTGCATCGATGTGTTAAAAGCCTTTAGGCCCATGATTGGTCAGTGTTAGAGCCCTGTTATGCTGTTGTGAGTGGATATAAATTAACATTCCTCATTAAGCGTACTTTGCAGTACATGGGAATCTGCTGTAGGAATAATGATAGCTAAATGCTCTGTTGGCCCACAGCCATGCCTACTTGTGCTGTTCTCCTTCAGCTTTCTGAAGCTGGGTAGAGCTGGGCCATGTCAGTGCTTGGAAAATCATGCTCTCCAGGTCACTGGGGCACTGTAGAATGGTTCTGGGGCTGACTAGGTGGCTGTTTTCCCATGTCACCTTTGAAACAATGACTTTATGTTGTATTAGAGGCCACTGTGCTGTAAAAGTTGCTACTTTAGATTTTGTATAAAGCAAAGGTCCTTGCCATTTGCAGTCATTAAGGATTTCATTGCTTTCTCCTAAGAATTTAAGGGTACTAATCCTGGTGTCCCAGCCAAATTGCTACTTACATAATTATAATCTGCCTAAATGTCTGCGTGTACTGCTGTTAAGTGTCACCCTCTTCCCATTATCTCTGAGCATCTCAAGCCTTATTTCAGATCCCATATTTGAATAACTTACCATTATGCAGCGCTCTTATCAGTGCTTTACCAAGAAATATACAAAGCTATGCTGATTGGGATGGTAAGACTTTGCTTTCCCTGGTTGTGTTGAGATGTGCAGTGAATTAAGCTTCCGCAGAGGAGGGAGGTTCTTCAGTAGGAGTGAGGAGTGACAGGGTGATCTGTTAAGTCTCTCTAGAAGCAATCTGGAAGCTGAGTAAGTCTTTCCAAAGCTGGGCCAAATATTTATAGCTTCCATAGTGTTATCTAGCTATAATACCTCAAAAATATCATGTGGTCAAGGCCTATAAGAAATGTAAGACCGTCTTAAGCCCACAGACTCTGGGTTACTCATTCCTATTGTAACAAGAATGGCAAATTGTTTAACACAGCTTCCCTTTCTCCTGCCCTGGCTGTGGCTACTTGTGTGTTCTCACATCTCCTCAGGTCTCCTCTCAAGACCTCCTAGCTCTTCTGTTCTGTTGCAGACTTTGTCTTGCTGCCCTTTCATTGTTACTTATTTTCTCTTTTCTCTTTTGGACTCTTCCTTAAAGCCACACTTGCAAAAAATCTTTCTTTGTACATAATGCCTCCCACGTCTGGCACTGTGGTTCTTGCCTTCTTTTAAAGTTTGGAGTCTATTTACTCTCATGTGTTAGCCAGCTTTATGAGAAGAAAGGAATGGCTGTGGCAAGTTATCTTGCCTATCCCACTTAAATACCTGTTTCCCTTCAGTCGATGAGCAGCTCCCCTGTATGTGAGGGGCAGCTTCTAAGCTGATCAAGGTCCATAGGACATGTCCTTCTCCTGATTTTCACCTTTTGTTGTACAGAAGTACGGGTGCCTGTGGAGATTATTGTACTAATCGCATATATATACAAGTTGAACAAAATACAGCAAAAATCAGGGCTGTACCTAGTCCCAGAGCCTTGAAGTGTTTCTCCAAGAGCTGATACTTAGCTTTTTCCAGGATTTTAGTTTACTGCTTGCTTACAAGTTGCAGACTATAAATGAGCTTCATTTATGGTCACCATTAAGAAAGCCTAAACCAGAAGTAATTGACACCAGTGTATTAAACCATGGCACACTCCCAGTGAAAAACAGTACCTGTACACACATTCTGTAGCTTTGTGGTTGCTCTGGGAGTTCAGCTCCATGTTGCAATTGGAGCTTGAAAGCCTGGGCATAATTTTGGTCTCCACCTTCCCCAACAACACTCTTTTTGTTTCTTATCCTTGCAAATGTTTTGCTGCTGACCTTCATTCAGTGTGTATTCTGCTGTGCTAATATTGCCTTCCCTGTAAGTTCCTGAAGTGGTTTTGAACTGATGAGTGCTCTCAGCTTCCTTTGACTTCTTCACTTTTTTCTTTTTCTTTCTTTTTCCTTTCTCCTTTTCCTTTTTTTTTTTTTTTAATTTTCATTTTTACATTTTACTTTTCCTTTTATTTTATCTTTTTATTCTCTTTTTCCAATATGTGGGTAATTGGTCCCACATCTGGAAGGCAACATCCGCTTCTGTTCAGATTCCTTCTGGTTCCCTGGCTGAAGGAGGATGCTGCCGTTCATCACAAAGTCAGATGCTGTGCATAGGATACCACTTTGTCCCTCACTGCTAGCTCAACCCCCTTGAGAAGTCTGTAGGCTTCCTCTATGTAAATATGATCCTTTCCAGTGTTGCCAGCAAGTTTCAAATGCAGGAAAACCTCACCCCTGCAGCCCACTGAAATTAGAAGCTTGCTTTCTTGTAGGCCTGTTTCTCCTGAAGTTCAGGAAAACAGTTGCTTTTCTCTAATTTTTGGTTCTTGTATGAGATTATTTCCTCTTTCCAAGTCTTAACTTGACTTTGAGGTGGCACTAAGGTCTGTGGTTATAATGGCACTTGGCTTTTCACAGGGGTTAATTCAAAGATTTTACTTTGGATGATGCAAGTTTTGAAAAATCATATTGTAGATGTAGGATTATATCAGAATCTTTTACCTGCTCAAGGAGTTCTTGTGCCTGCTGATTTCTGCAAAGTGTTGCCTGATAGCATCTCCCGTCAGCTCGGTATGTTCCCTGAAGTACTTCAACTGTGGCAGTTTTAGTTGCACTGCAGTCAGTGTCAGGATTAAAAAAAAAGCCTTTCAGTTTAACACTGAGACTGCAAGAACTTCTCCTCCGTGTTTCCTTCCTTTGGGCTGCCTGGCTGCTGCTCTCCACATACACACTCCATCCCCAGATGTTTTGATAACATCTCTGCTGATAAGTACTAGCAATACATCAACAAATAGTAGTTCAAAGTAAATAATCACTGTCAGCAGAAATATATAGTTGAAACAGCGCATTTTGAAATATGCAGAGGTGAGAGTCTGTGATCCCTTGAAGAGCTAGGACCTGTGTACATGCTGCCATATGGCTGCAGGCACCTTGGGATCCAATAAGACTGTCAGCAGTTTTTCATTTGCACTCACATAGCAGGATGCTAGGTGCATGCATCTCTTAATATCTTCCATGTAAAACATCTGAAGACAATGGGTGAGGCATTAGCAAGATAAATACATGGCCAAGCCCCAAAGAGAGATGACAGATTGGTACTTGCAGAAAAAATTTAATTGTATTTTATGCCTAACAGCCTAGCGCAGGTAACTGGGTGAGAGAGGGATTGATGCTAAGTATGAGATGCGGTGCCTGAATCTCATCAAGCCAAAAGGCTTCTTGTTCCCACTGAATGATTGTTTTATCCTTGTTTTTTTTTGCTTCTACTTCTGCCGTTGACAGCAGCTTGAGGGAAGAGGGGTGGGGAAATATGTTGCTCCTGCAAAAATCGCTGTAGAAAGAATAGCCAGAACGTAAATGATACTGGTTTGGCTTCAAAAGGGTAAGCAGGTGTCTTAGGAGTCCCAGAAGAGCTATGTGAAAGCTTGTACAAACAACCTCGGAATCACGCCTGTTTGTTATTCACATAAACAGAGTTGAAACCTTCTGAATTCCTCAGTTCCCAGAATTCAGATGGTGCACAATGGCCCATAATGAACAGCACCTGTGCTTACCTCAATTACTACACAGAGCCAAACAACAGCAAGAAGGGCTTTCAAGAATATTTTTTCAATAATAGATTTAGTTATGTCTTTCATAATTGGATTCAAAAGCTCAAAATTTCATTTTGCAACTTGCTCATGAAATTCGTATGAAAATGTCTGGCATTTATTCAAAAGAAATATTCTGTGAACAAGAAATTGCAAAACAGCCAACTGCTGGTAACTAAGCAGCCAAATTATAGTCCAAGCACTTGGCAAATACGCTGTCTTTTTTATTATTTCAGTAATTGAATTTCTGTTAAAGCGTGGAGCATAATTTAACATCAGGAATTTATTTATAATACAATGGTGTTTCAGTAATAAATGCATTATTATTGTCACTTCTAATGGAGTCTTCCGTATTCCCTCAGAGACTATGTGGCAGACTCTGAGACAACCACTGCATCAGTGTTGTTTGTAGACAATTGAATTAATTGGAGACAGGGTCATTAACTCGACCTGAATACCTCTGATTGCTTCTGTAAATAAGGTTAGAGAGCAAATGGCTAATCTTTGTTGTCATTATAGATTCTTTTTACATTTTCACACTGCCTTGTATATTAAGATCATTTTGCTAAGCAGCTTTTCAGGCTGTTGTCGTATTTACAGTATTGTCTTGCATGGCATACAACCGTAATTGTATCAGACTTACATTTCATTTCCCATATCTATATAAAACATGATACTAGAGAGAGACCTATTCTGAATCGCAGCACATAAAAACCATTGGACCAACAAATTAATAAACCAAAATGAATAAGCTGTAGCATTAAAAAATAATGAAGTCACAAAACAAAAGTTGATTTTGTTTGCTTTTGTTTGAAAATTCCAATGTGTGAGACTTGCCAGGGATAATATAGTGAGTCCATTACTCAGTTGGGAACATGACCCGAAAGGCCAGCTCTGTGTATACCAGCCTGTGGGTTAAGTGTTATCTGGACTTTTAGCGTGGATTTTCTTGGAATACAAGTATCAGGCTGTCATTTAAGCACAGATAGAACACAGATATTTTTCAAGGAGAGATCCAAAAAAAGGTTGTGAGCACACTGTTCCATTTCTCATCAGACTTCATAAGAAATGTAGCCTGAGAGACCTAGGAAGGCATGTGTCAGGAACAAGAGACACCCTAAGCTTGAGAATGAGGTCAGGTTCACACTGAGCTCAGGGATACCAGCTTGTCATCACTCCCATATTCCACTATATACTTAAAAAAAAATACATGCTTTCTCAGAAACAGTCTTGTAAGTGGAAGAAAACAGCTGGCAGTGTCTTATAATATGCCTGGTATTTGCATGTATTTCTTTCATTCTAAATTTATATTCAAGATGGGCTTGAACCCAAACCCCAGATATGCAGTGTGAGTTATCCAAACTCTGGAGCCAAGTGTGGGATCCTGAGTCCATCTGTAACCTAGATAAGTGGTGTTTTATAAATTCAGATTCAAAAATAACAGCCTCTCCACTTCCAAACTAGCAAGTACAGCTTTCAGCTTCAGAACTCTGCCCATGTCAAACTCCCATTGACAGTCTGTTGGTGCAGGAATCCAGCCTGACTTGAGCGTGGTGGGAGGAACATGCTGCCACACTTATGTTTTCTCTCAGCAGCCTCTGCACAGCTTACTTGTAAGAACATTTAGGGATGTTGTTTCATTTAAAAAGCAAAGGAGGAAACATAGAGTTGAATTGATGTTAAATTGTTACAGGTTTTGAAGGCATCATCTGAACTTGCAGACTGGCCTTGTAGGTTTTGCTGTGCACAAAAGAAGAGTGAGAACTTGGCCAAGAAATATTATTACTGAACAAGATAGAGCCTAGAGCTGATCTGAAATTCAGGGTAAGCCTTTCAGGTCTGGGCCACAGTGTCTCTGTCTTTCCCTGTGTATTTGCAGTGAATGAAAGCATGAGTGATGTTCACCTTGGAGCCCTGCTGCAGAAACAGTCAGTCCTGCTCAGCCTCTTTGACCATTTGTGCTCCTTTCTACTGTACGGGCTGACTCTTGAGCTCTGTCTTTGGTTAATTTAGCTTTCTTGTCCGCTGTATCCCAAACAGTGTAAGCAAAATTAGAGAGGATAGAGGGCTTTTAACTCTAATGCAGAAAATAAGTCAATACTTCTCTACTTCCCTGCTAGCAGAGTGACATCCTGCTACTGATTTTTGTCATTAACAAGCAAAAGAGCTTCAGATCTCACATAACAGGCAACCACCATATCACACTAGAGCATGAGGAGATTGAGGCTGTCTGGGCAGATATGTGAAGAACACATTTACACCTTACTAAAGGGATGATGATCAAGTTGAAAACAATAAAAAGTGCAAGGGAGATTGAACTTTGCCTATTTACCTTTGTATCCATGAGGGGTTTGGATCTTCCTGACCTTTGCTTGTTGGCAGACCTTCAACAAATCATTGCTGATACAATAACCCTTCATCAGTCTGGGGAAAAAATGGATGGTGGTAATGTTGAAAAATCCATTTCTTGTAACTCAGCAACATAAGTGACCAGAATAAAAGCTTCTTAGCTGGAAGGGTTTTACGAAGAAATAATTTAGCTAACCCTAAAGTTCTGTATTGTTTTAGCCATACTGAAAAAAACAGGCAAAATATAACTTTTCTTAATACCCCATGGACAAAACCCATTTTATACTCAGGATT
This sequence comes from Pezoporus occidentalis, assembly GCF_034315485.1. NCBI lineage: Eukaryota > Metazoa > Chordata > Aves > Psittaciformes > Psittacidae > Pezoporus > Pezoporus occidentalis. The sequence goes on from NW_026915280.1 coordinate 128,859, forward strand.
ATGGTCACTTCACTTCTGTTTTCCTAATCTCATCTTGTGGAACACAGTGTTTGTCCACAGTCAATTCCAGGTCAGATTTTAACTGCACCTGCAAGGCATCCCAGTTTCTCTCAGCCTAGGTTAAGCAGGCCAGGGATGGAGCACTGAAGTTACACATGAGGAAGGCACCCAGTGTTATTTCTGGCGATCCTAGTTCATCTCTCCCATTTAAATCAAAGGTGGCTCCAAACTTGTCCTCAGCATGCTCACAGGCAGTGCGGTCCTCATACTTGCAGTTTTTTGACTAAACTCTCACAGAGCTCCATCCTGGAGGTGCTAAGCACCACTAGCTCCCTCTAGAAGATGTGGCAACTCTTTACCCACAAGATCCCAGCAAGTAGGTGTGGAAGCTAATAGGATCTTCCCTTTATTTTGGTGTGGATGAAAAAGGCTGAAAGGCAAGATTTGCAGCCAGGTAGGGTTAAGAAATTAAAGATTCTCTGTTTCCTTTTGCTGTCATTCAAAATAACAAGCATAGGAAATTCTGTTTAAAATAGCTGAGCTTTTTGACTTAAAGGGCTTTCGTGTTGAAGATTTAAGATGTCAGGTTTAAACATGACACTGATAGTATTAGGCAAAGTATGGGAGCAGATACTTGTAACTGTCATTTTTTCTGAGTGTTTATTAATGGCCTTTTGTGATTTATAGTGAATGTTGTGAAAGATCTTCAGGTCCATTTATCACTCAAAGAAGCACCTTTTTTTTCTTTAATACCTACAAATGTCATAATTAAGGGTGGATGCTGCTTAAAGATTTAGCTCCATTCTTAACATAAGATCCTTCAAGATGATATTTAATCCTAAATAGATTTAATACCTTCTTTTTTTTTAATCCACAAAGCAGTGTATTATGTAACTGGCAAAAATCAACAGCATTAAAAGAAGCTCACATTAGACAGAAATATAGAGAAGGTTTAGGTTTCCACTCCAAATGGAGTTTTTCACCCCATTTTAAAATCAACTGTAAGGAAGAAACCTATGTTTCAGCATTCAGCTTTATTAATATTTTACTAGGTTTCTCCTTGTTCAAAAAACAAGTTGTGTGCTGAAGTACATCTTTATATCCATGAAGGGCTGTGGTGGTGTGTCATAAATTCATCATGTGTCTTTAGGAATACTTCTTTAAAAACTGTTTCAGAGTAATTGCCATTATTTATAATGATGGCTCCTTTTTACTGTTCTGGCAGTAGCAGTCAAACTAAGTGTCTGCTTGTGGTCTTCGTTAGCATCTGTGTACTTCTGTGGCATCGGTTATTCTAACTTAAATCTGATGAATGTAAATATACTTGGAGTCTCACAATGCTATCTGTATTAAAAACAGGGAAAAAGTGCAGGCATTTAATTTTTTTGCCCATTAAATCCCAGACAGATACAGGAATCAAACCAGTTTTCTGAAGTGTCAGGCCAGTGCTGTAACCACAGGGCTGTCTTTCTTTACAGAGGTGCAGTGATCATGTCCATAGAGGTGGATTCTTTGTGCCTTAATCATTTGAGTAGGTGTCTACAAGCCATGCCATGCCTCTAGCATCAATCCTGCTGCGTCAAGCTTTGTACTGTGTATAGTGCAGGGAGATTGCTATGAGTTTGTGAGCAGCTGAAGATCATTTAGTAAAATATTGCCGATTTTTTTCTGATTGTACTCAGTTTTTATCTCTGCCCCTTTCCCTATTACTTGTTTTACTTGTCATGCTCCTACAGCCCCTGCAATTAGAGCAGTCTTGGGCCTTTTCTAAAAAGGCGTGGCTTTGACAGACTGGGGGACTGATTTCCCTTCTCTGGGTTGCAGAGACTCATGTTTCTGGTTCATCTTCTTTGCTCTGGAAGTGGTTAGACTGCTGACCTGCACACAGGGGATTCCCCTAGAGGATATCTCCTGAGGTGATGTTGTGACACTTGTACATAGCGCACAAGTATGAATGACTGTGCGTGTGCTGTAAAGCTCTGGAAAATCGGGATATGCCTTTTGGCACCCTTTCAAGCTCAGAGGTGGACGGGGGGGAAAGGAGAAAAAATGCAGCTTCCTCGTGTTTTCTGACTGCTTGGTTGCTCGGAATAGTAAAATTAGCTTTCCTCAGATAGTAAATGAGACTGGAAATGTTGAGGAGTTAGAGGTGTCATCTGGATCCATCTGCACCAGCGTGTTTTGGTCCCATAGCTCCCAGTTCTCTTCCGACTGGGCTCTAAGCTGGATTCTATTTTCAGTTAGAACTGAAGTAGAACTGAGTTAGAACGGGTAGGGTAGTCCATTTACAACATATGTAATCCAAGTTTCTGCCATACATGAATGAGAAAAAAAAAAAAGCAACACTTTTGCTTTTAGAGGTTCACTTTGGGTTTTTTTATTATGATCACACTTGGACTTTCTGCTGAAATAAGTAAAATCAAACTGCAAATAAGTAATTTCTTAAAAAATATTTTATGTTAACTTAAAACTTGGAACAGTAGAGGGGTGAGTAGGTACTTCTAAACTTTCACAGAAGTGTGCTGAAAGATGCAGTATTCGCATTTTCTTTGTGGAAAATGAATAAGTTCCCATGTATCAATACTCATCTCTAGCTTGATTCAGTGGGGCAATATTGGTATAATAAAATGGTTCCATTTACATCAAATGAGGCCCTCTGGAGCTCACAGTAACAGATAGTATTCTTATTCTTCCAGATGCCAGACAAACAGTAGCACATCAGGGCATAGTACGAATAATGCACTCTGACACTTGAATCCATTCACTAAAATATTGTACATCAAACGTACATACATTACATTTCCTGAATAATACCATGCTCACAAAAGTGTTTCCAAACTCTGAGGTGAGCAGGGTGATGCATGCACAAATCATGGGTACAATATTGCTTTTAATATGCAAAATCCCCTTCTCTTCCATGTCAAGCATGTATGAGAATGCTGTGAAATTGGAAGGAGAGCGATTACCATACCAATAGTTCAGAAAGTTTTTTACGTGCACCGTTAGGGATGTGCCCTTCAAACTCCTCCTCTGCCGTTTGTTTTTTTATGAACAGTTTGATAAGACAATTTGATACGTGGCACCTTTTCTTTATGGCAGATGTGATAAAGAGTCAGAACTTACTGTAGCCCAAGGATAAAGCCTGGGAAAGGGTCAGAATAGGACAGAAGAAACAGTACCATGGTTTAATTCACATTTCAGATGTATATACTCAGTTCCACCTAGGATTTGTGGGTAAAGTAATTCTTTATTGGAAGGCTTTGACCTTGTTATGGATTCCTGGCAGCTTTTCCCCACTCTATTCATTACTAATGCAAGCTGTCAATCACTTTAGTTCTGCTTTGACATAGATTGTGGCTCATAGGAGTTAGCTCTGTCATTCTTTTTATTTCTTTCATCTTTACTATCCTTTTTTATGGTCTTTAAAGCTGGAAATATAAAAGGGTTATATGTATATGAAAAAACTCTGTTTCAGTAACTCTATCAACCTTGTTATAAACAGTCTTTGATTAAAACAGTTACTTTTGAACACAGTAAAATGAGAATGTAGCTTTTTACGTATAACATCTTGTAAATTACCCTCCCCCTCAAAATAAATCAGAGCTCCTATTTGCATTACAGTGGTCAGGATTGATACAAGCAGATCAGCTGCCACATCCTGAATGATATATTAGAGAGGTTTTCCCTTTCCATGTGTTTTGACATGAGAGAACCGTCAGAAGTGATGTCTTACTATGTGTGCTAATGTTAGCTGAAGTAACAATTTCCACACCTTATTTCATTTCACTGACCTGGGTATGATAAATATTTTAAAAGGGCTCGATACAGGTTTTCAGTTCCTGTGTCAGCCCAATCTCTGAAAATTTAGATTAGAATTCTACCAGCCTGATGATAAATAATTTAATACTAACCAATGGAAAGGCAGTGAACAAACCATTCAGAGCAATCCTTTTCTTTAAAAAGTAATCTAGTGGCAGTCATAGGTAAGTTTGAAGATATAGATATAAAAATTCATTATAAAAAAATGGCATCTCCTTTTCAAATTAGAAGAGAACATTACTTCCTGATAATAGTATAAGAATAGAAGGGAAATAAAACTTTGTTATTGAACAGTTATGGTATTAAATTCAGACACTAAATTTTAATCTGCTAGGTGCTGCTCTATTATCTGCTAGAATAATGAAGCGGCCTTTTTACGCAGAATTCAGTGAGCCCAGTAACTCCTAGTAGTGCCCCTCAGGTTCATAATTTTTCCTGTTTGTTCCTCTCTCTTATCTCAGAATAAAGTGTATTGAGTGGGAGAACAACAGTATATGCCAAGAGTGAGCGCTGCTGTCTACTCTGATAGATCCTGTAGTGTAGTTGTAGTGCACAAGTCTTACTCGGAGCTGAGCGCCCAGTTTTCAGTGCCCTGTGCAATCAGTCTTTGTTCTGAGGAATCTGCATTTTAAATAGATGAGCCAGATTAAGGATAGGCACCATAGTTTCCCTGTTACTCAGCATGAACTGGTGCACAGATGTATTTTCTTCTAAGACACAAAGCAAAATTCATCCGAGTCCCTGTCCAATGCCTCGATGGGAAGATCAACCACTCTGTCAAGTCTGAGGTCACTTTTCCAGTATAGACCTTCCCATTTCCAGATTTTATTGATTGAATTTTCCCTAAAAATAGGCCTGTTCAGTAAAGCAACCTTTGTAGAGTGCTGCTTCATGTGGAAATACATTGCCAGCATTGATATACTGTTGACATACTGGTCAGTTACCATCTACAGTTTCCCACTGCTCAGCAGCGCTCTGCTTTTTCCAAGTTTACATTTTGATTTCTGGGTAGAGCAGTGGAACAAGTGGCCAATTCATCATTACCCTAAAAAGGAAGGGTTGGAATGAATAAAGCTATTGTTGGAAGGCACCATCTATTTGCCAAATTCTCTTCACAGCAATTAACATGACTACATCTAATTGGTGACAAGTTCAGGGAGATAGCTAAGGAGTTTTTGTTCCTTGGTGAGTTTTACTGCAGTAGGCTGAATTACACAACTTTTCTTTACATGTGTATTTACAGGGTAAAAAGCTTATTCTTTTTCTTATTAGAAGTTAATGAGTTTAAGTATTTCACATTATCTTCGTTGTAACTACCAGGTTTAATCTTGAAAATAAGTTATTACAACAGAGTAAATGATGTGTTGAAAATAGCTTAGATGACAACAAGAAAGTGTAAGCTGCATGTTGGGCCTCCAGTTCTCTAGGCAGCATAATAATCGAAATATATAATAATGCTGTGTCTGCTTTAACTGGCTTTGGAAAAATTACCCATAAGTTTAAAACCAGACAAGCTGCAGGGTTACATTTAAATTTAGGCAGCTCACCTGTACCAGTGAATGGCAGTGAAAACACAATGGTTGGTGTGTGATGAGCTTGATGCAGTCGCTTACCAGGAACCACCAGCAGACACCTGCAAGCCTCAGCTGCTCTGTAGTTAAGCCTTAGCTCAACAAGTGTTGAAAAACACTGGCAGGCACTGGTGATATTGGTGTTGTTCTGGCCTTCAAGACATTTCTCACTTTATACTTTGTGTCCATGCTGTACGCAGTCATGCCACCAGGCAGCAAGGGACAGGGGAAGTGCTGTGTGCTGCAAAAGCAGGAGGGAGATAGGTGAAAGTGCTGCAGAAGAGCTTCTTTCCAAATCACTTTTGAGCATGCAGGTATCTTTCTGTCTGCTTCATTGTTTGATAGCAGAGAGGAGACCAGCTTACCAACCTGCAGGCAGCTAGAGACATCATCACGATGGCCTTTGCAAAAGGTTTTCCTGGTTTTCCTCCACCTACAGTGGTGGGTGTCACTCTAGCGTCACTCATCTCTATGGCACAGGAGAAGCTGCTCTGGAGAGGGGTAAGCAGATGCTGGTCCATCTGGCCTGAGTGATGGGGATCCTTGCTACCAAGTCACAGGTGTATTTTTCCTCCCACTTAGCACAGACATGGTAAGGGCTCCAGGTCTGGGCAGAGCCTCTCTGACTGCCCTGCAGGACACCTCAACTGCTGAGCACAGGGCTTGGAAAATGAGGAGAACGGAAGGGGAGGAAACTGGTGTTTCCATTAACTTCGGAGAGGCCTTGGGCTTAGAGAATATGAGAGGCCCATACTGAGTATGAGGATGATTGTAATACCTCTCATGTTTGCTTTGTGTGTTTGGATTGCAAGCTCTTTGGCCCAAGGACTGTGTCTCGTCATGTATTTACACAGATTCCAGCACAGCGGGTCACTGGTCTCAGTAGGAGCCTCCAATCTCAAGTAATAATAATGGACTGGCTTTCTTCTAAGTGTTATTTACCCAAACAATACTGTGTTCCATTGGGAAGCATTGTTTTTATTAATTTTTTTTTTTTTCAGTTCAAATAAAATAAAAACATTGTCCACCCAGGCACTGAGGAATGATATGAGTGCTCATCTCCTGCTAGGAAATAAAAATTCAAGAGTTTCAAATACCAGTGCTTCCTGCCCCCTTTAGTCACTTTGAGGACTTGTATCTGATGGTAAAATGCTTTAAATCCATTTTAAACCTTGTCCAGGCTGGCATTCCTTGTCTGGATCTTAGCAACACAACAAAGCTTCCTTTGAAAGTCTCTTAGAGAGGCAGCCCCCAGTTCATGTAGTTGATATGTGTGTGAATTAGTCCCATTTATTTGTATAACAGCTCCTTGAATGCACATTTTCAGAATCTATCTCATCATCTTTTAAAACATGTGCTTTAACTTTAAAGCCAAAGAAGTCTTTGGAAGAGTGCAAACCAATCTGTTGTTTTGAACTAAAAGGTATATTTTATGTAAGGAAAAAAACTCAGAAGACAACCAGGAATCTCTCCACTACACTCACTTTATTGGAAGCAAAGATACATTTTTTTTTTCATGCACTTGCATGTGAAAGGTCTGTATATTTTCTTCTGTTCTGCTGAACAGCATTACTAGTTGATTGTGCATGTACCTATATGCAAGATCTCTCTTTAGTATGGGGAGATGCTAGGAAAGACATTTTGGATCTTACCTGATTGTTTTGCAAACATGCAAACAGTGTTACTCTCAACCCAAACTATATGATGAAAATTTGAATGCTTCTACTTTAAAAATGAAGATCAGCAATGATGTCTTCAGCATGAAGCCACCCGATGTAGCCAAGGCATAATTTTATTATCCCAGATGAAAGACAAATATGACCTCATTGTGTTTTGTATGAAAAACATTATTTTGAGTCTGTCTGGTTCCTGCAAGCTTGCTGAGCTGTGTTATTCAGTAATGTTTGGCATATGATAATTTTCTAAGGCTAGTGTGCAGAAAGAAAGAAAATAAGGCCAGGCTGGAGCTACCATCTATTTCCATGGGTTTTTTCTTGCCCTCTGACTTCTTTGTCAGACAGTTGCAGTCTGCTACAGTACAACTCTAGTTGTTTTGTGTAAGTGCATCCCAGCTACAGTGTCATTTCTCTTCCAGAGCGCTAAAAGATGTAGGTTGTGTTTAAAGGCTTCAAAGGTCTGGCCTTACCTGCTGGGACACTGGCTTTTTCTTCTTTGATCTATTATAAGGGGTGATATACTTTAAATCAGTTATCTTAATGAGAGAAAACTTGCCAGCACTGACAGCAGAGCATTTTCTTAGGCAATCTGCACAGATGTGTGAGCAGCCTCACACACATCCTTCTGTACTGGGCATAAACCACCCCAGGCAAGGAGCTTTGTCACTGGAGGAGTCTGGTGCAGGTCTGTGTGCCCAGCTACAAAGATGCTTCAAGTCCGTGCAGGAGCCAGGCTCATGGTCCCCCTGTCTTGACAGCCAGCTCCCTGCTAGAGTAGTGGGAACTGGAGTTTCCAGAAAGGGTGAAGCATTAATATTGTCTTATTCACTTCTAGTTGAAGTGAAATAGATGAAGAAAATAGACGAAGCTCACAGATTTAGGGAAAAAGTAATTTTTAGATTGCAGCTTCATCATTCTGATAATTCCATAAGTAGCATTTGTTTCAAGGCTGATGTTTCATTTTGGTATTTTAGAATGGAATTGCCACGTTTGCCTCCTCAGCTTTGGAACCCTTGCAGTTTTTTCTATTTTTTCTCTTCTTTTTCTTTCTTCTTGGAAACAGTTGTAATGAAGTAGGAAAACTCAGGTTTCATCTGCTTTAAGTGTTTTCTAAACAGAAAATATAAGGCCAAAACCACAATATATTGAAGTGAAAGGCAAAATCCCTTACAAACACATTTACTTGTTTCCTTTTTCACTGTAAAAACAAGTCTTTTGCTACACTTTCTTGAGCTTCACTGAAAAGGAGGGATAAAGAAAGAAAAGCAAATGTGAAAATAGTTTCCAAAAATAGTGACTTTAAATACGAAGTGCAAGATTTACCTTTTAATTCAGCAGTGATTAGTTCTCCATGATAGTTTTGGAAATGCCAATGTTTTTAAAAGCATCTATTTGATTTACCTGTTACTTCCAGTTGAAATTTGTAAAGTAGCTCTATTTGAATCAGCTGAGTGAAGAGCCTCTAGAAGAAGGGGAGGGGAGGGAGAGAAGTATATGCACTTAATGAGCAACAAAGCTAGTGATCTGTAGGAATTACCCAAGTGAGTAATTTTGTTTCATTAATGCACCCTAAAGCACCAAGCTGTTTTTTGTCAATGGGCACTGCAGGGCCATTGCAGTGCTCAAAGAGACAGTTATGTTACCAACTGCAGTGTAAGGGATAGGTTTACCAACAAGGAGGGAGAGAGAAAGTAGCTTAGCATAAGAAGAAAATTAAAGACCATCTATTATTGTCACTGAAGCCAATGGCAATACTTGTAAAAACTCTAGCAGAGCAGGTCACACGTAGTTTTTTGACTTTTCCAACTTCCAGTTTCTTGGTTAGTGTGGTTTCTTAAGAAGGCATCTTGATGCGCATAGCATCTCAGTTTGAAAGGGGAAGAAAGGCGTGTTCCTGGCTTACTTGAATCATTCTTGGAGGGAAGTAAAAAAGCAGATAGCAGGAATGAAGGCAAAGCTGTATTATGACTTCTATGCATCTCAGAATCGCTCAATATGGGACACACAGAGCATATGATATATTAAGTTGAAGTATTGAATATCCATAAAGGAGTACTAGCAAGCGGTGTCAATTTTCAAACACTTTGCTTTGTCAGCTTCACAAATTTAAAATCAGTCATCAAAAAGTCCCTGAACAGATCAGCTGAAGAGACATAAAACCTTATGGTTATCTTCCTGAGAAAAAAGTTGAAATTAAAGGTGAGTTTATAAAGACGCAGATGGCAGAATTCATAGTGCTTAAAACTGGGGTCATCCAACCTCTCAGTTTAGAAATAAATGCTGAGGAAAGACAATGACACCCAGTGCATTGCTAATAAATACATCCTGGAGGACAGTTGAACATGCAGAAAAATAGATTTCACAGAGAGGCTTATTTTCAGCATGAATGCCATTTTCTCACTGCATTATCATAAACATGGGAGAAAAAACAGCTATAAATAAAAAATTCTGGGGCAGTCCCTGCGGACTTGTCAAAAATATGTAGGTTTTGTACACTGCAGTGTAGAAGTATTCATTAAAATTAATTTTTAAAATGCCCCATCCAATATTAGTTGCCTGATGTCCTTCCTTTCATCATAAATTATAAATGAACCAGCAAAAAATGAAGAAACCGTGATTCCATTAATAAATTATTGAAGTGTGATTGTTAGTATTTGCAATCACTGGGCTAATAAGCTCAGGCTTGTGACACTGAAGTGTTTCTCATTTAAGGGTGATGGTGATGGTGATGTGATTAACACCATTATCAGTGTGTCCTGTGAAGCATAAACCCAATGGGCTCCTTTGGTGCCTATGCAGTGACCCATGAAGCTTTCACTGGTCTGTACTGCAGGAGGGGGAGTTGACACAGAAGAAAGTCGGTGTGAACTGGGTTCACTGGGTAGCTCCCCCCAAGGCGACACTTTAAAAAAGCAGCATACTGACACGAGAGGCTCTTCTCCCCACAGCAGCCTGCCCGTGCCAGCAGCGCACGCAACTGGCTTGGCCCATTCCAGTGGCGGCTCCGGGAGCTCCAGTGAGTCCGAGAGCAGCTCTGAGTCTGACTCCGACAGCGAGAGCAGCTCCAGTGACAGTGAGTGCAACGAGGAGTCACGCAGTGCCACGCCAGAGGTAAAGCCACGCTCAGCTCCTCCCCAGTGGGTGCTCGGAGGGGAAAGCATGGACAAACATGAAATCCTGCTCCCTGATAGGAGATGTTGGAGTTCTCTGCTGTTTGATGCTGTTGACTTTTTTCCCACTTCACAGTTTTATGTGTATGACCCACATACTCATACTAGCTTTTGGAAGAATCCTTCTGGCCTACATTTGAATTCTTTGAAAGAAATATTTAGATTTTTGCCAGTAGCTAGAGAAGATTTTATTGACACAGTGTTCATCTGGGACTAAGGGAAGGCAACATAACAAAAGTATGTCTTCAGGGACCAGATAAACTTTTTAGTTGTATTAAATTTCTCCAGGGTAACATTGTAAACCAGATAAGGAAGCCTAATTAACCATAAATACTCCATAAATACTCCCATAAAACTAGCAGTCACCACTAGTTGACTGAAATAAAAGGGTACATTAAAAACATTCTCTTTTAAAGGGAAAAGCGTTGCTTCTGTGTGTGAGATTTGTTCCTTGTCATTCTTCCATCTGCAGCCTGAACCCCCCTCAACAAACAAATGGCAGCTGGATAAATGGCTAAATAAAGTGAACCCCCACAACAAGACCATCATCAACAATCAAAATGAGCCTCACAGTGAGACCAGCTCCCAGACCCAGAGCAACCAGCAGGCCGAAGGGCCTAACAAAGGGAAACTCAACAGCAGCCTGCCCCCAACCGATTCCAAAGACCGGGCGATCCTTAGTCCCATCCGAGAGAAAGCCAAACCACGGGTTGCCCAGAAAACCCCAGAGGCAAAAAGCTCCAAGCAGAAGTCACCAGCTCATAATGAGCCAACTTCACAAAGGACTACTGGGAAAAAGCAACCCAAAAAGGTAGAAAGGACTTCCAGTGTAGAAGAGTATAACTGGCCCAAACCAAATAATATCAGCAACACTCCCAAAGAAAAAGACACACAGGAACCCCCCGAGCAGCCAAAGGTTCGAACTAAAGCAGCAGTTGGAAAGACTGCTCCAAGGAAAGAACCACGAACTAGCACAGGTCTCACTTCAGAGAAGAAGAAGTACAGAGGCCCCAGCAAAATTGTCCCCAAATCCCGGGAATTCATTGAAACGGATTCATCTACTTCTGACTCAAACACAGACCAGGAGGAGAGCTTGCAGGCTAAGGTATTGCCAGCTTGCCCTGGCTCTGCCAGCGGTGTCAAAGCAAAGGACTCTGGCAGTAACATCCTCAGCGTAAGTAGTTTAACTAGCAATGGCAGCAACACATCTATTGACCAGACTAGCAATGACCTGGAGGAGCAGCTCTTTTCTCCTATTCCAATCGTACAAAACGAACTTCTGTCCCCTCTGAGAGAATATGAAGAACTCAAATCTCTGTGGGTGAAAATAGACCTTAGTTTACTCTCTAGGATACCTGGACAAGAGCCTTTTGAGACCACATCTGTGAAAAGTGAACCAAGAGAGGCAAATGTGAAACACAGGCGACCATCTCGTGAGTCCCCTACCCCAGCACCTGAAAAGCCGCCCACAAAATCCAAAAGGAAACACAAGGTAAGTAATTTTCACTGTCTGGAGGAAAACATTGGATTTGTATGCATCCTTGATGTCAGGATCACTCTCTGATTCCTCACTGCACCTGCAGCAGGGCTGTAAGGAGGACTCATAACACTAAGGCTTTATTGTTTTTTCAAAGAACATACATTTACAAGTGCATTACTGCAAATTAGCATCAGAAACCAGTAAAAACCAAACTCCAGCTGACAAAATCAATGAACAATGTATTTTTTTGACATTGGTCTTACAAGCTTTTTCACTCTATTTGCTCACTTATCCATTAATTTCTAGTGTCCTCTAATCTGCAGAAGAATTCCCAATGACAAGTTAATATGACTACGGGTTCAGTCATACCCAGAAAATGTGACTTCTATTTGGAAGGCAGGATTTTATTGTCTTCAGAATTAAGGCATTTTCACCACTGGCTTAAATAGGCATAGCTTCATTAAAGTCAATGGAGTGGTGCTTGCTTATGCTCCTGGTGAATTTAGTCTGTATTGTTTTGTTGTATAAACAAATGTGATTCATAGAAATATAATTTTCTTAACTAGCTGCTTTCTCTACACAGCTACCTGAAAAAGCAAATATATTTTGACTTAAGGTGTTATGGTTTACCATGTGTTTTGTGTTATTTATACCCAAGGGTATCCTATCTTGTGGGGTATGACAGTGCACATCAAACTAAACGTGTATTTGGAAAAACAAATACTGAAGTTTTATATCATAAATGAATTTTTGTAGTCAGTTTTTCCAGCTGGAATGGTTGTGCTCTGGTCTGTCTGTGAGAAGTCATCATAGCATGGGTTTTTTTATACCCCAGATTTTATAAATGATTGTGAGTGTGACTTCAGCTGTCTGTTGTAGTGGACTTCTTGAAATCCTGAGTTTGAGCAGTCCAGTGCTACGAGAGAGTTAACTAAACAAAGACAGACAATGCCAGGCAGACACAGGGTCTGCACCCCTGCCTACATGAGTCACTGCACTGGCTCCTTCCCTGTTGAATTAAGTGGAAATAATCACATGAGTAAACTCAGCAGGTTTTTATTCAATTTATATTCTAGCTGTACACTAAGGGCAGATATGTAAGAAAGAAGGAGGAAAGAAAAGGGATGCATAAGTGTCCATGCTTATGTGTATGTATAAGTACACCAGGGTGCATACTAATAATGCAAAAAACCTTCTTGCTAGGTACCTTAATGGAGTGTCAGTATGATGGAGACGGAATCTTGGCTAGTATTGGCAACTAAACTGAGGGCTCCCAGGAAAAATAACATGGTCATGAAAAATGGAACCTCATAATTTGAATCAGAAAGTAAAAAAAAATGAGGAATCTCACTCTGGGACTGTGCAAACATAAGTTACCCTCTGGAACAGCCTATTCAGTTGCTGTGTGATTGTTCCCAAGGGGAAACAAGCCAATTAGGATGACTTGAGGGTATATCATCAGTTGAAAAAGGGTAGGGAGAGCCTGATTTCTGTTTCTAAATCATGCTATTAAAAGATTTATTTTAGCCACCTACTAGAGGGCTCAAAGGCTGATATGAAGGTTCCAGTGACAGAGCAGTAATCAGCTTTGCTTGTATCATCCTAGTTCAGACGCAAAAGTCATGCATCAGGGAATCTTTCAAAGCAAATTTTAAACCAGCTGTCGCTGTTAATGACTACCCCAGCTTGGTACTCCAGTCTTCTAGTCCTGTGAGGAATACTTACTAAGGGAAGTTTTCCCATCAACTTCTATTAAGTCAGTGAGTAAAAGCTATTTACTTGAGTAAGATTTGGTGCTATCACGTCATTCCATCTGAATTATTAATTACATTCCAGTGCACTACAGAAGATAACTACAACACATGAGGCATTTTGTTGCTTAATTATCTGGCTATGTCGTTTGTTATGTAACTTCATGTATCATGTTTGGAGCACATTTAGCCCTGATTTCAGGTGACTTTCACTTCTCTTAGACCAGTATTTTAACTGCTGCTACTGTAAAGGAAATGCATTGAGATTCCTGAGCCCTTCTTAATAACAAGTGAAACTGCATGCTGAATCTTTCAAATTCTACTCTTTTCATTAAAGCAGACAGAAAGCCTGGATACCTTTGTTGAAAGCAAGAAACAGCGTCTGGAGGACTCTTCAGCTTCATGCCTGCTCCCACCTTGTATCTCTCCAATACCAAATCATAGATTAACCAGCACTAAAGAGTAAGTTGGGTTTCTTTTACAAATAACATTCATGAGGGATTTCATGGTAATGTTCTATAAATGTCTCTGCTGTAGACCCAGGTGTGGTTTACAGCCCATAAGGGTAAGTGACCCAGCATCACTATTCCCATCATTCAGGAAGAAGTTCCATGTGGTTTTGGATGATATTCATTCATCCTTCTGATGGACCACAGGCATTCAGAATGCCACCGCAATCCTGGTGTGCTCTTTTACCCCATACTATGTCTTTTCAATGTTCTTTATTGCCCCATCATCCTTAACCCCTATGGCCAGAAGATCCTACTAAAAGTGGGCTTTATTTGATTGCCTGGAATTTATTTGTTTTAAATTGTTTTCATAAGAGACGGTTTTCTGATTTATTGAACAAAATAGTGACTTTGCTGTTCACTTCAGTGGTTCTTATTCTTTAACTGTGTGTACAGCCATGCCAGGGGTGACCAATCTTAATGTTTCAGACATGTCCTTTGTATTTGATTACAGACATGTAATCAGATACCTTGTGCCTTTCAGAATGTCTTTGAGAGATGGCTATAATGCTTGAGCAAACAGGTGCCACAAAAATAATGATTCTGATTAGTATAATCACAAGATTAACATTCTATAAATAACCAAAGAGTTCAATTCCCTTCTGTCATCAATTCTTTGCTTTTACAGTTTTGAGACGAGGCATTTCTTTCTGCTGGGACAAGCAGAGGATCAAACCCTCAATGTACTTCTGAAAACAATTTGAGTGTAGTAGTATTTAAATTTAGATAAACTTCAAAGATTGTTTATGAAATAGCATACAAAATTTAAAACCCATAAGGAAGGTTGAGCATCATTTTATTTATCCTAGTATATAAATACCAAGGACTAACTTAAGTCCTTGAGCTAAGCCCTCATTTTACCACTGGGAAAGTCAGTTGGAGTCTGAAAAAGGCAGATGAGTTGAAACTTACAGTGTGTTCTGTAACATGTTGCATATTTGATAAAGATCATGATGGGTGTTGCCTGATTGTAATTGCTAGAAATACAATATGCAGAGATATATTGCAGGGGGAATCAAGGATTATCCATCCCCAACACCTCCACAATCCATTAAAAAAATCCTTCTACACTTGCCACCAGCAAGCCCTAAGGATCCACCCCCAACCTGATGTTTCTTAATTTGAGCTTGTTTTCCAGGTCATTAATTTGATTCCTTGGAGCTTGGTATTCTCTGTTAAAATACAGTTGTGTCCATCAATAGTTATTTCCATATGCCAGCTTTTTGTCTTGTCTGCCTCAAGTTTTTAAACAAAATTTTCTGACTTCTTTTTCACCGCAGTGATTGAGCCCTGGATCACACTGCATTTGTTATTAGTGTTTTCTGAGTTCACTTGAAACAAATGCAATATTGTTTGATAATTCAGGTCTTCAACTCCCAGCAATGTGCAACTGAATAGAGATCAACATATTTCCCAGAAGATTAGGGAGCTGGCTGAACTGTGTGGTGACAAATTTCTGGAGAGCCCCAGATTATTTTTAAGTAGTCAGGAGTGCTTCTGTTCCTCAGAGGGTTAGGTAGAGTTTTAAGGGGAGGCAGAACAAAGGGGAAGCTGAAAGTACACTCTTCAAGGGCATGGGGGAAAATAACACTTCAGTGGTAAGAGGTTGAAAGACAGGCTTTGCCATTTTCTTCTTTATTCCCAAAGGTTTTACATTTCTTTCAGAACTCCTAAATCTCTATGTAAGAACTTTGAGAAATCAGGGTGATTCAGCCACAGGCATGATGGTGATGTTCATCCATTAAGAAGGTGGTATGTCCCATGGTGGATATTCCCACCTGGGAGGAGCCTTAAGTCTCTCGTGTTAGAACTTCATCCCTGTGCCAATACGCCAAGTTCCCCAAGACAGCCTTCAGAGACTTTCATTGGGGTTTTTATAGATAGAAGAGTCTTTTGACAGGAAGACTATGACCTCTAGGCTGAAATTTGGAGGCATTCAGGAATATGCAGGAATTGGTGAAAGACAGCCCCCTTTCACCGTGCCTCTACAGCTCTCACTAGCTTGCTGTCCATGGTTTAGACATTTGAATACATTTCCTCATAGTCTTTCCCTAAATATATGTGCTCATAAAGTAAACAAAGATGCACAATTAGTTTTAAAGGGTTACATTTCTAATATGGACAGTTATATGCCTAATTTCCACAAGTTTCTATGACTACATATACAATTTGAGTGTAGAAGTTTCAAGTGGTCAATTACGAACTTAAAAGCTGTTCACACAAGCTAAGAGCTGGTTTGTATTATGTAGTCATTTTATAAGCAACTGGTTATCTCTCTGTTTCTTCCCTCACACATTCTGGGGCTGATGCCTGTTCTTAAATCTGACATGACACTTAAAATTATTCAAACAAATGCTACTGTATTTTCCTTGTTTCTGATATTTCATAGCAAGTGAAGGAATAAATGATGCTGTGTTTTATCCAAGTAGTTAAAGCTGAAACACTGCTGTGAAGCTGGATTTTTGTCAGGTCAGCTGCTCCCTTTGCAGCAGAGGATTATTTACGTATTTACCTGCTTGCCAGAGCAATTTTAATTTAGGCATTAATTCTATGTGCTGCTGAATACCCTTTATATTTGAATACCTGATTGGTAGACCCAGTCCAGAGCACTGTTAGCCAATGTTTAGCAGTTTGTAACAATGCAGAGAGTTCTTTGCTGGTGCAGAATGTCTGAATTTCAAACTGGACTTGTACCAGTGAAACATGCTTGCTGTCTAGCAGGCGCACTGGAAGTCTGTCTGAGGCAAGCATTTCAGCCTGGTTTTCAAGATGTCCTGTTCCCTTTTGTTTGACCTGTAGTTGAAGATGCACCTATACTTGGCAGCACATATTAGCTGATCTTTTGGGTAGTCACAGCCATCTATATGCAGCATTTCATTGTGGACAGGGAGAGCTGAGGCAAAGAAAAACCAAATGATTGGTATAGGCAATGGTTTTGTGTCACTAATAAGCCAGAGATACCACTGAATACCACAAGGAGTGCATAAAGAAAAGGTAAAGAAAGGCAGCTTGAAATGTGAGAGGAAATGGAAATTTTCTCTCTCCTTCATGCAGTGACCTCTTGTTGCCTGCTTGTTTTCTGCCCCAGAAGAAACCTGGTTGGAAAAAAAAAAAAAATGGGGATCCTTCTTGGGTTTTGATAATTGGCCTTTTCAGTCACAAAAACTAAACCCTGCAGCCACAGGACCATCAGTTCTGCTTCTATTTTTCCTTAAACTTTTATTGTGTTTCTCCCTAGGTTTTATGTTTAGTTTAACTAACAATCATGTCAGCAAATTAAACCATTGAGTCTTGGTAATTATTGCAATAAATTCATTCAAAATTAGCAATTACTGCAATCAAAGACCAGTTTCTTAGGCATTTACAGCCCAAAGCAAAGTGACAATCTGGTTTACTGCTGGTAACAACCTAGTTCATAGAGGTTATTGTTAACATAAATGCTTTGGTGTAAATCTTAGGGAGGTAACATTACTAAATAAATTATTGGCTTACTTCCTTCAAAAACTCATAGGGTTAAGTAGGCAACAGGGGAAAAAAGAATAGAAAAGAAAAAAACTAAATAGAATTATAACCATAAAGTATTGGAGTTTTGAGTTCTATAGAAAAAAAATATCCTCAAGTTCATTTTATTTTGTGGTTAAGTCTTCCCACCCACAGAATGACGTGTGTGCCAGAGCTGAGGAGCTGCACCTGTATGTTGGTTTCCCCTCTTATATTTAAGTCCAGAGAAGGAGATAACTGGTGAAGTTTTAAGTCATGGCACTTACAGCCACCTTAAGTTTTTCTGATACTACTCTCATGATGCCTCCACCTCTGTGTACAGCTGAGCAATGTTGCTTCAGTTACTTCACATATGCCTTAAATTTCCCCGTGCAGTTGTAGACTCTGTGCAAGCAAGAGTCCTGCATTAGCCCTGGAAATATCCATGGGTGTGCTGAGGAACCTCACTAGCGGTGCAGAGTCAGAACCTGAAGGGGTCTTGGCCAGTAGCACAAGTTTTTCTTCATATGCTTTTGAGATCTACCAGGTGTGGTTGCTCTTCACTTTGCAAAGCTGTACCAGGGAGAAAGGAGACTTCCACACACCTCCATGCACAGCAGCCCAGAGAACTGTTTTGCTGTCTGCTCCCACCTGTATGTGCATATTCAGGATTCCCTGTGTAGGACACTCATTTGGGAGGCAGCGGGTTTGAATTCTGCTCCTGGGATTTCATTAACTGTGTCTGCTTTGCCTCTGCACAATCTGGTAACTTGCATGCTTTCCTGGGCATGCCCTCCTTTGGAAAACTTTCTTCTGGAAGAAGTTCAGTGTTATTGCGCTATAGCTGTGGTAAATACGTCTGAGTTCCAAAATGCCCTTTGGGGGTCAGAAAGCTAACAGATGAGGCTGCAAGTAAGAACTTTTTGGAGGCCATTGCAGGTCCACATGCACATAAAATCAGGCTCCTCAAAGAACTGCCAGTGTCTTCCAATCTGGTTGCTTTCCTTTGATCAGGACCATGTGTTTTCTGAGCAGGACAGGATCCATACCAGTCCTACTGTAAAGCAACATGAATTTCTGTGCTTATTTGATTCCTTTAGTCTGAAGATCTTTAATATCAGAATTTCAAATCGGATACTTTTAACTTTGCTGCACTCCAAACAGTTTTGATTAGAAGAGATATAAAACCCGAAACATGGGGAGCTTGTTTGATTTTACAGATAAACTAAAATAGTCTTCTATCACCAGATTTTATATCATATTTTTATATTCACCAAATGACCAAATGGGAATGACCAAAGTAGGTGTGGATCCTGATACTGTTGGCAAAACTGCAAAAGAAGCCAGGCTGGAATAAGAGAGCTCCAGAATGAGGAGCAAAGAAGCTTGGCTTGCCTTCCCCTCTTTCCCTGGTTACTTTAAGGCAGAGTAGATGTGTAATTCCTGACACTGACTGAAAGTGACTGGGAAGGAAACAAATTCTTTGTGACTTAATTTGTTATTGAAATTTTGGTCAATAATCATGAAAAGTAAATGACCGTGTAGCACAATATTAGATGTCTAACAAAAGATTAAAATTCAGGTTATCTTTACTGGCTGAGCTGGGACAGTACCAAAAATAAAAATCTATGAGCAGATTAACATGTTAAACAGCAGGGTGTTGGGTTCTGTTTTTATCCTTTTTGAGGGATTTGAGGGGAGAAAGGTCTGTGAGGTTTTTGGGGCTTTACTGTGTATCACAGCTGCTACTTCTAGCCAGCTAACAATTTCTGTACATAAAACAGACAACAGATTATCATATTACTTGAGCTTTCATGTCAAAACCACATTCATTTTCTGAATCAAGTTCAATTCATCAACCAATATTTGCTCAAGGGCTTTTACCAGCTACAGTGTATCGTTTTAATATAGTGTTGAACATTGGTTTTATTCTAGAGGTCAAATAATTATTATCTTGTTATTATTATGGTTATCATTTTGTAGTTGTTACAAATTTTTTTTTTTGGTTCATGTGCCATGTGCTGTTATGCTTTTTGCAGAGGTTGCTTATGTGGGTCCTAATCCACCTTTTAAGAAGATGCGTAATGTTAAACACATAAATAGTCATACTTGATGTCAAAGGAACTAACCCCATGCATAAAACTTTCCAGCACTTTGCTGAGTCAGAACCTCTGTGACCTCTTAAATGAAGACTGACTCAAATTAGCATTTAAATTGGACAATTTATACTAATGCACTGGAAGTTGTCCTCCAAAGCAAGAGGCTTCTGCAGCCATTGAAAAGGCAGAGGTAGCTCTTCTGTTTTCCCTGCCTATTTCCTTTTGACTTAGTTCCTAGGACATGGGGACTGCAGGACATATTTGAGGGTAGAGCAGGCTTCTCAGTAAATATAATCCTGGTTCTATGGAGGATTAACCGAGATTCTTGAAATGCAACTGATTCTTATCTGTGTCCCAGGAGCAGCGGTAACTCAGTGAAAAAGGTGGCAAAGAAAAGAGAAGAGAAGCTGTTCCCTCCTCCGTTATCCCCACTCTTGGACGAGCCTGTGCACCGGCGGCACAGCAGTGACAACAGCTCCTTCAGCCAGGAGACAAACATCACAAACACCTCTCAGACCAGCAGCTCTTCCTCCTCTGTTTCTAAACACAGAAAGAATGAAAATAAATCTTCTAACCCCAAAGGAATCTGTGTAAGTAACTGACCTCAGTTTTTGGAAGTGAACAAGATAAAATTAACTTAGCTTTGTTCTGTTTGATTTTTTCTTCCCCCTCAGTATCTATTTTTAAATGCTTATGTAGCCCCACTCAAGATCAACGACGAGTGGATCTTTGCAGAGCTGGTCATAGGCAACTCTTGTAAGTTCCATTTTTAGGTCAGCATCGGGCATTTACTTGGCACTGTGTATTGGTCCCAGAGCCTCAGAGGAGAGCTTTGCAGCCACCAGCTAGCTGCAATTAATCCCTTAGATCTGTAGCTATAGCACAAACTCTTCAAAAATAAAGCTTCAAGAATTTTGGTATCCATCATTTGAATAATTTCCCCAGATTCTCACCTAGAATTAAGTACTGTAGTTATACTGAATATTGTGGACTAAAGTAAACAATAAAAATCTAACAAAAAACTACCTGTCCATAGGACACTCAACATGGAAATACCTTGTCTCAGGTTTGCAGTCTCCCAGCTTCCAGCAGTTAGGTTTATTTACATCTAATATCCATGAATTATGTGTATAAGCTTTCAGATACCATGTAAATAGTTGGCTTTTTCACCAAAAAAAAAACAAACCAAACCATCATTCTGTTAGGGCCATCTCCTGTTCAAAGTTTTTAATATAGGCAATTCTTGTTTGCTTGCTTTTCACCAGATTCAGATGAGGTTTTTTACTGAAAATACATGAAAAAGAGCCAAGCCTAGAAACTGCATAGCAAATTCACTAAAAAAAAAGTAAAGTTTCACATCTGTTTGTTATCCCCTTTTAGGTTAAACAGGCAAACTTGAGGGTTTGGGCCCATTTTAAATAAACCCTCTTGAGTTTCAGACATATCATTTAGTATCAAATTGTATCTTGTCAAATTTAAAAGACAAGAGAAAATTCTGCCACAGAAAAGGACACGCGTAGCCCCGTTTCTCACAGTTCGATGCTTCGTGAGAGGTTGTTACCCTGCACTGTAATAGTAAAACTCACAACTTGCATTGGATCGTAGGTGACAAATCACTTCACCTTGTTCATTCATCCCTGTTGCTTTCTGATATCATTGTGTCACTTCAAGCTGCGAGACTAATACACATGCCTTCAACTGAAATCAATGCCAAAATGAACCGCATATGTCAGCAAATACACAATGCTATGTAAACAGCAGGGCCACTTCCTCTTGCTCCCAGCATCTCTAGTCAGATTTATCCTTGGTTTATCTATTAACCTGATATATGACATATTTGTGTTCTAAAATATGTTAGACTTCTTTTCCTAGTTCATTGGTTCATCTGTAATTTAGTTTATCTGGCTGTGGACCTAGCTTGCAAGTTGCAGCTGCCTGATTAAAAAGTTTCAGTTATGCTTCTGGTTTTAATCAGTGCAAAGTCACAACTCCTGACTTCTGCTTTCCATTCTTCTCTCTGTTCTGTGCCGCAAGGGTGAGGAAGCCACTTCTTGCTGAAATCTGAGCAGACTTTTCAGACACCTTACAGTTAGATAATAATAATATAGAAAAATAGTTACATTAGTGTGATACTCCTTGAATGAAGTCGAGTTTACATCCAGCCCTTCTGCATTAGATTTCCCCAACGTTGCTTTCAGCAGTGTTTCTAGTCAGTCACACTGTGGCATCTGCGCTGATTTCATCTAGGAGTGTAAGTTAATGAGTTCAGGTGATGGGTCAGAGGTAGAGTCGTATTGCCTAATTAACCTAATAGGCTTATGTTATAAAGGATAGAAGGGTGGTTTTGTGAGGTAACCTGGATGTAGTTGGGTATAAACAAGTGATAATTTGTGCCTTAGTCTTTTGTTTGTATGGTTTTTTTTTGTGAAGAGTGCATATGAGCACTTCCATTGTTGGAAGCTGTTTGCTTGAACTATCAAGAGTTAGTAACAGTCCTTTTTGATCTAGGAGGAAGAATCTCACAATGCACCAACAGCCAACCCTCTTCTTGACACTAGCCATCTAGAAACAGACATTTGGTCTGCAATGCCAACACTTTCCAATGGGAATTCTGAGACCAGAAGACCCAAAATAACATTTGATGATGTGTAAGTATTATTGGCGTCTGTGCTAGCTGGGATTTTTGTGCAAGCAGAGGTCCCAGTGAAAGAGATTATCTTTGATCATAACACTAGCATTGGGCACCTGTGTGGATAGTGCTGCACAAAGTTTTAATCTTTACAAATGAACTATTGTCACTGATTAATGAAGACTCAGTTGATAAATGTTTTTAGATCATGAATGTTGATTCACGGTAATTCTTTTTTTTTTTATTTTATTTTAGCTCCTCTAATGGAAACGTTTAATACTTAATTAATTTAAAATATTCTTCCTTTTCCTCTGTTCAGCAAACATTAATGGGTCCTTTGAGTATCCAGTTTCTTCAGCTAGTTATTTTACATTCTGGTTGCCCATCATATCTTTGCATACAGCAGCTTTAGATTAATACCAGGTTAAGATGTAGAGCTAAGTGGGTGTATATGTTGAAATTGCTCTTGGAAGCAGTCAGCAATTTTCTCAAACAATGTTTGTCCAACTGTATGAAAACAAAGACTTGAAATAATTGATTTTGTCTGTTTAGGCTTCACAATGCGGATTATTACATGCAGGAGGCTAAGAAGCTAAAGCATAAAGCAGATGCATTGGTAGGTTACCACGGGGGATTTTTGTCTCCACTACGGAACTGGGTGTTACAAAAATGTCTATTCTGAATGTCATCTAAAGTCTCAGAAACCAAGAGGAACCCTGATACTGGCTAAAGTATGCTTCAGATTGTACTCCATAAATACAGTGTCCACAGCAAGTCAAACCCTGAGCACCATTCCTAGCCTTTAACAGTTCATTCCCCCCCCAAAAAGAAGCTCCTTACAATAGTCGGTATCTCTTCTGAGGTGCAACAGTCACACTGTTTATTAAGGATGTAAGATAATTTCATGAAAGATGATGTGTATTTGAAATTTGGTTTCCTATTTACTTTGTGCTTAAACCAGAAGTGCTGAAATATTCCATTACAGAAAATTAAGAAAAGCCGATCACCCTCCACCCCATTATCTTGTGGTAAAACTGTTTGATAGTTCCAATCCAATTGTTTAAAATTTGCAACAATTGATTTTTAAATAGTACATTCATTTTTATTGCATGCTTTTAGGCTTTTCAGCACACTACTTCCCAAAAAGTTTTGCAATGAGGTAGTTCAATGCTGGGAAAGCTTTTATCTCATTTTACCCCAAATGAAATTCCAGTAAGATTGACCTAATTTTGCAAAGTATTTTGGTTTTGATAAAACTACTTAATCTGCCAGACTATCATAGCTTGTTCAGTCCAAGCTATTGCTAGCACTGAAGTGCCTTTAATAGCCATTTGCTTTGTAGGTAAGGACTTTGTTCCTGTAGTCTACATAGAGTACAGAACAGCAGCTCATTTAGGCAGGCTTAGTGGAACTTGAGTCCTCTCTTTATTTAAAGTAAAATGTCCAAAATGGGGTGTAGCCATTCACTTTGCCCCTCAAAATCAGAACTGAAAAAGAACTGGGTAATTATTTACCTCTCACTTTATTGGAGTGTTGCATGTATATTTTATCATTCCACAGCAGAGATTTTGTTCTTGGAAAGAAGTCTTTATCAAAAAAAAAAAAAAACAAACCAATAATGCTATGTTTCTATAAACACCAAACAAAAAGAAATTAAAATAAAATGGCTTTCCCTCTGCTGTCAGTGAGCTGAAAGAGAGTTGATCCATCAGGCTGCCTGCTTCTGCTCTCCAGGCTGCCTTTTGACTTGGGGCACGGTGTTACCAAGTGTGTTTGCAGTGGGAGGTGGGTTCAGGTTCTTGGCAGCCTGCCATGGCTATCAGTAAGTGAGCAGTCATCCCTCCCGACATGTCCGGTTACAGGAGGTGGCCTGCACTGATGCCTGCAGCCCAGCTTAGCAGAGCATGTTCAGTCAGAGCCCTGACATCTGCACGCAGGAAGGGCTGGCAGAAGCAGACTGACAGCACCCCCCACAGCTGATTGACCTTTAAAGAAAATACACATGGTTCTGGCACAGGGATGCCTGCTCCATGCTAGCAAATATTTACAGGCTCAGGCTCCTGATGATCTCAACATGCTATGTCAATCCGCTTCCCTCCGCAGCCTGATTCACTAAGAAAGTGTTGACCTGTCTCCCATCCTCTTACCTTTGACTATGCCTTGCGGAAGCAGGGGAGTTTCTCAAGCAGAACTAAGAGGAGCAGGCACAGCACATCATGCTGCTGCCTGCAGGCAAGCCTTGCCTGTCACATGCAGTTTGACACCCCGAGTGCTGTTGCAGGAATGTGGGACCATACGGTACAATACAACTTGTTGGCAGATAAAAATACCCATGAACAAAGTATCTGGTTTTTCTTTCCACTAGTTAGGTCTCAACTTCTTTTTTTTTACCCAGCCCAATACAGCTGCACACAAATTATCTCCATGTAACACATTTGCTGTGGAATCCCGTAGTGTTAGTAGTACTATGGAAACAATTGCTTCTGGTTACTCGGTGCTGACATGACAAAGCACACACGGCATTGAAAGATGTGTTGCGGTGGCTAGAAAGATAATGCATGTGACCTCAAAATGTGTCAGCAAATGTTAATGGGATTTGTGGCAGTGCTCTTTCTGAGCTTGTATGGAAAATAGATTTCTGGTGAAGGGCAGGCTTGGGGAAGAGTGGCTGCTCAGCAGAAAAGGACCAGGGGTGCTGATTGACAGAGCTGAGCATGAGCCAGCTTGTGCCCAGGCATCCTGGCCTATATCAGCAACAGCATGGCCAGCAGGAGCAGGGCAGTGATCATCCCCCTTTATTGGGCACTGATGAGGCTGCATCTCGAATCCTGTGTTCAATTCTGAGCCCCTCAATACAAGAGAGACATTGAGGTGCTGGAGTGGGGCCAGAGAAGGGCAATGAAGCTGGTGAAGGGTCTGGAGCACAAGTGTGATGAGGAACTGCTGAGGTACCTGGCGGGGAGAGGAGAAGGCTCAGGGGGGACCTTATTGCTCTCTACAACTGCCTGAAAGGAGGTTGTAGTGAGGTGGGGTTGGTCTCTTCTCTCAAGGAACAAGTGATAGAACAAGAGGAAATGGCCTCAAGCTGTGCCAGGGGAGGTTTAGATTGGATACTAGGAACAATTTCTTCACAGAGAGGGTCCTCAGGCATTGGAACAGGCTGCCCAGGGCAGTGCTGGAATCACTGTCCATGGAATTATACAACAACCATGTAGATGAGGCCCTCAATGACATTTATTGGTGAGCTTGTCACTCCTGGGGTAATGGTTGGACTTGATGATCTTAAAGGTCTTTTCCAACCTAACTGACTCTAGCATTTTGTGTCATATGGGAGTGACCCCAGGAAAACCTATCTTTGGATCCAGTAAGGAGTCAGCTAATGTGGATGGGCTGGTGCACTGGCAACTGACTGTAACATATGGAAGAGATCTTGGAGACCTCACTCTGTTCTCAGTTGAGCTGTGATGAGCTGAAGGAATTCCACCTACTCTCCTGGAGTCAGCATGGAGCAAAGGGCAGGATCAGATCCCATTTCTGGCTCAAACTGTGTGTCTGTATGAAATATGCTTGCAGCCACATTCCTTCTTTTAAATACCACAAAAAGTAATCTTTGGAAGACTTGAAGCAAGGAATTCAAAGAATATGCTGAGAAGTGGCCATTAGAATACGGAGAAAATACTTAGAAATAATTCCCCTTTTGTGGTCATTCAAGTAATACCTATCAGTTATACAAAGGCTTTATATATAATCAGTGCACAAAAGCAGAACTTGAAATTGAACGTATGCAGAGGGAGCTAGTTGCAAAGATTGTTTAGAAGTAGCCACAAAGGCACAAATACTGTTACCTTGAACCAATACTCAATGTTCTGCTTAATATGTTGCTAGGATAGGCTTCCATTTTGTGAATGGAAAACATACGCAGATGCATCAAAAATATTTTGATAGAGACATACAAAGAAATTGAAAAATTATTTAAAATATATTGGATCTCTTATATCAAATGCCACATTAGTAGGATTCTTACATCCAGCTATCAAAAATTGAAAATGTTAAATACTGTTATAAAATACTTACTATAAAAATGTCATATATAATATTCATTACACATAAAAAAAGGAATCAGTATGTCTAAGTCAGTTTAATCACAACCATTATGAGGGCTAAAACCTTTTGCAGTAAAAGCCTAGTAAAATAAAATATTTAGCAGTGCTATATTTTCTCCCTTTTTTTTGTTTCTGCTCTTTCAATCATCACATAAGTGATGAGATTATTTCTTTTGGTCAGCAGTTAACAGAATGCAATGTCTGACAAGTGACATGGGGTTGTAATTTGACATTCAAACTTAGTTCGTATGTCGAGGGGGGATATAAATTTGTTCAGACATGCTTAGTGTCCCTCACTGACTGTATAAATCGATGCGTGTCAATGGACGTACACTGTCTTTCCTCTGTGGAGCTTTGGGCTGTATACTACCTGAAAAGATCTGGTGAAAACACAGTCCCTGCCTTAATTACTGTATGAATTCATCCTTAACTACCAGCGTTGCTTTGCTTTCATCCTAATGCTAATATTGCTTTGTATAAAATGTCTCTACCTGAAAATCAAAGCTGAAGGATTTTCTTGATGGTGTCATTCCCATTTCAGCTGGAGAAGTTCGGCAAAGCAGTGAATTATGCTGATGCTGCCCTCTCCTTCATCGAGTGTGGGAATGCTATGGAGCGAGATCCATTAGAAGCTAAATCTCCATACACCATGTACTCAGAGACTGTGGAACTCATCAGGTTAATGTCCTTTCTGTGATCATTTTCATCATCTCATTTCAGTCATAATTAGAACCTGCTATGTTTTAAAAAATACCATTTCGACGTATTAATGATTTGTCCAAGGCATCTTCATCTCAGAAGTCATCATAATTAGTTCTTGCCATTTTATTAATGTCATGGAAAATTTATAATTGATGGACACTGCTTTTATAAATTATCCCCTTTAGAGGTTATAATGTGAGTGTTATAATTTGCAATATTCATAAAATTAAAATTGAAATGTAGTGGGTGGAAGTAAAGTATAGTAATTTCACTGTTTGGCAATGACACTTGTCTTTTTAAAAGGTGTAGTTTTATAATTCAAAACATTAAAGTGAGTCTGTCAGGATTTCTATTACAAACCCTGGTTTTAGAGGTTTATAACTTGGCTGTTAAAAGAAAAAAGCTGAAATTTGGCACATAAGATCATAGAGAAGAAGCTTTCTGCGTGTATTGTATTAAAGAAGTATATTTTTTAATGTTAACTGAATGTGAACCAGCTGAATTAGTTTAAATACAGTTTTGTAGGCTTAGAATATGGATAAGAGAGCCTTAACTTACTAATAAAATGTCTGAATTATTATTTTAAAATCTGCTCCTATTCCCTGTAGCTGTTTCAAAGTCTTGGCTCTGTAGAAATAATGGTCTCCTGAGTAACTAAGGGCTTGTTTGCTTTACTTGCACAAATTACCAAAGTGAAATCAAGCAGGATTAAATTTACCTATAAGTAGAACAACAAGATTTTTCCTCTTCACTGTGATGTACCTTTGCTTTCTCCAGTGTGTGCTGGGAATAACACCATTAATCTCAGCGTAATTACTGGTAGTTTTCACAAAAGAAAGAAAAAGAGGCAAATCAGGCCCTAAATGTTTGATTTTTAATATGACAAAGGTGTTTTTTTAACATGCAGGATTTTAAGATGCCAGATTAGCTAATGG
Source organism: Pezoporus occidentalis (assembly GCF_034315485.1). Taxonomy (NCBI): domain Eukaryota; kingdom Metazoa; phylum Chordata; class Aves; order Psittaciformes; family Psittacidae; genus Pezoporus; species Pezoporus occidentalis. The sequence continues at coordinate 156,783 of NW_026915280.1, forward strand.
GGACTGCCAGAAATAATGCATGGTTTACATTCTGAGTAAGCAGGTATTTACATAATAAAATGTATCAGATCTTAAGAAGCTCTTACTCTCAGGTAAATAATGTGCTTGTTAAATATTTAAAAACATGTTTTTACATCCTACACTTCATAAAGAAAGAAAGAAACTCTGAAGAGATTACTTAACAAAAAAAGTTATGTTCACTCAACATTCAGGACCCAAGTTAAACTCTCGAGAGCAGAGGGCTTAAGAAAAGGAGCAGTCTACCTCTGCCTGCACTCTGACAGCAAACAGCACAGTACTTTGAGTCCTGAACTACATAACTACAGTTGTATGGCAGGATAAATTGTTTTTAAAGAAGTAAGAGTTTCTTCATAGGAGCCCACATTATCTTTATTTTTTTAAGAAAGCCACATGGCACAGTGGAAGATGTTGTTGCTCAGCCCAGCATTCTGTCTGTTCAGAAGTGAATGGACCAAAAATCTTCATTCATTTAAGAGCCACACCAAATGCGTTACTTAACTGCGAGAATGGCAGCTCTAGGAGTAACTCACAAGTGGGTGATACCTGCAGCTCTCCTCCACCACTGGTGCTGGATGGAGTCAGCTGCATGTATGACTGCATCTTGGAGCAACTGGTATTCCTCAGCCTACACAGCCCTGCTGCCTTGATCCTCCCACCAGCTCCTGTATCAGCACAGTCCTGCTGCAGGCTCTGTGACAGATAGACATTGGCACAGAAGCAGCACCTGAACTATATTTGGATTGCTTTTTGAACTGCTTTTGGCTCTAGAAGAATATGGAGGACTTTGCTATAGTAGATCTCCAATTTCTAAAGAGCTGAAGTGAAGTGAAATTAATTCCACCACCTACCATCAAAAGCAGAGTTCAATTTACCAACTCTTGTATGCAGCATCTTGTGGGTAGCCAGTGAGATTTGCCCATTTAATTGCTGTCAGTGGTCAAACATGATTGCGCAGGTGAGCAGCAGGCTGGTACAGGTTCAAATACACTCCATGGACAAATTCACTGCCGCAATGGGCTGCAGTGGGTGCTGAATGTAGAAACCAAGAATGCAGTTGTGCACACGCACTTTCTCAATGTGGCTTCTAATGTTAATGTAGATTTTTTTACTGTAAGATAAGAAATAGGAGTCTTCTCACTTTTACTCCTCACTTTTACTCTCACATTTTAATCAGAGGCACCATTTGCCTCTTTTGCATTAGCTGTGTCTGCCCTGAGTATCTGCATCAGACACCTATTTGTGAAAGCAAGTGAAACATCAGAGATTGGGAGTATCAGAGATCTGACTGTCAAAGGTGTTTCAAAGTTAATGGTGACACTAAAAGCCCTAATGTAACACTGGAAATCCCAGAAACATATTTATTTGTGTTTGATCAGATTTATTCAATATGACTGGAACAACAGTACCAAAGAGCAGGTGAGATACGACATGAAGGAAGCACATGAGGTGCTGTGCTACAGCTGCAAGATGGGGGCTGATGACAGGGGTGGTTGGAGGAAGGCAGAGTGAGAGCAGGACTGCCTGCCTGCACTCCATTACCTCCTTGTAAATGAGAACTCATCAAGACTGCCTTAGATACCTTAAAACTTTCTTATGCAACAGTGAACCCTATTACTGATTCTAACACAAGTACCTGTGAAATTGCATTAGGGCTCAGAACAATGATTTTATGCGATGCATTGATTTTCAAGAGAATAAATGCATGGAGTGGAGTGTGCTCAGTTAAGGGGGAAAAAAAAAAGAAGGAGAGAGGAGGTAGAAATACTCAGTCTTTGATGATCTAAATGCTGGACAGCAGCGATTAAATAGAGGGAAGACCAAGTACACAAGACTCATAAATTAATTGACCCAGTACTTTAAAAAACTGTGAACAGGACCTTTCCTGTATTTAAAACCATTTTATATATAAAATACATTAAAAGCTTTGAAGAAGCATTTATGAGAAGGATTTTGAAGGTATTATTCAAGCCCAAAGTATATTATGTAAAACCTTATTATAGATTACTCTCCAGTACATATAGGGCCAGGGTCATATGCTTCTGGCCAACACTTACCATGAATGTTTACATGACCCAGCCTAGATGGCTGGATATAATATCATTAATATGCCCAAAGACAGTTCACCTCGTTTGCCCAGAAAATGGGTTGGTGATTTACTTTAGCCCTCCAGATTTTAAGTGGTGCTTTCTGTTGAATTTTACATTGATCTCATCATTACAGAATGATGTGGATAGATGGCTGGATATAATATCATTAGATAATGATATATCAATATATAATAGATATATCAATATATAATCAAATTATACCATTTTATATATATTCTATCATTATATATATATCAAATGATATATCAATATATAATAGATATATCAATATATAATATCAATATATAATAGATGGCTGGATATAATATCATTAATATGCCCAAAGACAGTTCACCTCATTTGCCCAGAAAATGGGTTGGTGATTTACTTTAGCCCTCCAGATTTTAAGTGGTGCTTTCTGTTGAATTTTACATTGATCTCATCATTACAGAATGATGTGGCCTTTAACTATGGCAGTTGGGGAAGAGTATCTATGTGTGGCTGATATTTTTCAGAGTGTCACTAATATTCTTGGAAACACCTTAACTCTCAGTTTCTTCTCTCCTTACCTTTCTGACAAGGTATGCAATGAGACTCAAGAATTTCACAGGCTCTTCTGCCACGGAAGGGGACAAGAAATTAGCAGTTTTATGGTAAGTCCCATTGCGACAATGAGAGAAGCAGCTAAAATCTTAAGGAGGACTTTAAAAGTACTGAATTACTTAAGCAGCTTACAGTAGATCATTATTCTTGTTTTCCATTAAACTATTAAAGGATAACTAATGGATTTCTTCAGCAGCTGACTAAACATTTATTCTTCTAATTTATACTCTTATCAAGATGGGATTTTAATGCTTTTGACCACTTTTTTTTTTCTTTCTCCATTTGCTTATGTTTCAAAATCTAACCTTAGAACAGAAACTGCAAAATGTCGGTCAGCATTTAGTTTTCTTTTACAGTTTATAGGTTTCATTAAGCAATGGAATTAACATAATCCTCTCGTAATTACCACAGCTACCGATGCTTATCACTTCTCTACTTGAGAATGTTTAAACTAAAGAAGGACCATGCTATGAAGTACTCCAGATCTCTGATGGAATATTTTAAGGTAATCTTTATGCTGCTTAATTTATTGATGTGAAATGAAATTCATACCAGTACTGAGAGCTTTCACAAGTGCGTTACTTAAAAGTAACACATTTAACCCCTCCCCTGGGAAATGCAGGCAGGATGGCTGCCAGGCAGTGGGGACAGAAGTGATTTGGGGGATTTTTGGATTAGTCACTTGATTCAAAGGACCATACTCAGTAATTCTACTAAAATAACATTATTCTCAACACCATGTAATGTTTATGCAAGTTTCTGTAAAGGAAACCGCTTCTTCCAAGATTTCAATGTGCAAGTGATTATGAGCTGACCCCCAGTGAGCCATAATAAAGCAATTATTTAGGCTTTAGTTAGTTGAATTTAGATTCTAAATTCAGTGAGATTTGCTGAAGCTTATTGCAGATTCAAAGATTTCTTCTTTTATTTCTGTAGAACTTCAAATTGTCTTACCTACATATGGAAAGTTTGCCTTTACCTTAAATCGAGTGAAGATCAGCTGATTGTCATCAATCAGTGATGTTTTCCTTTACCTTCTCAAATGCTATTTAAGAATGACAGATCCTCACAATCCCTAAATTGAGAAACATAATCTTTCTTCAACCCTGCTAAGGTTTTGATATTTGTGTTTTCCTGGTTAATGCTGTTGGAGGCATGCATTAATTTTTGTACTTTATTACTGCATATTGTTCTATAATTAAGTATTTATACTGGTTTGTCAGCCCATCAGTCTTTTTTCTTTTGTTGATTTTGTCAGCCCGTGTGAATTTGTTCCAGGCTTTGACAAACCAGTAAAATTTTTAACTCTGTAGTCTTAATATTTTAATGTAAATGGTCCTTCAGCTGCTAATTTCCAGTACTACCATAGCACCACCACTTAGTCCTGACTTCCCTCGTGTCCTCTGTGTGGAACTTCAGTAATATTACTCCTGATTGTATGCTTAAATTGAGGCTCTCTTGAAGTCATTAGGAGTGCATCTGTTGTACTCACAGAGTTTTCAGTCAGGGATTTGCACAACAAATTAAATTTGAACTACATGTATCTGTAGTTTCAGCATTTACCTGTAATGTGTTTCATGCACTCCAGGTTTTATCCTGGATGGATGTAGATTGTCTCTTAAAACATTTTCTGCAGAAAGTAGTGATTTCTTAAAAAAGAAGAGGGTAAAGAGGATTCTTCTTCTGTGCAAATAAGTACAATGAAGAACATATTACTACACCCTGCATAAGACCCTTTTACTGTATGTGCACAGAGAAAATGTCTTTTAATGTAAATGAAAATGAGAGAACAAAAAATTGAAACATAATAAAATAGACAAATCTGGAATGCTGATTTTAAGTATCCAATTGAAGCTGAGTATTTCAGCTAATGTTACTGTGTGTATGCTGTAGGCACTGTAACTCATTTGCTAGAAGTAGTGTTTGAGTATATACAGATTATATGTTCAGGATCTTTTTGTAGTAAAGGCATAGGAGGAGAAAAGAAAAGAATGGAAGCTATTAACTACGTATTAGTTTTGTATTGCTGCGCAATGTTCTCTGTTCACTAGCGAGAATCTGTAATACAAATGAAATAGATTAACTGTTTGAATAGAGTTGTTTTTCAAGATTTTACACAATTTTAGCTGTGAAAAGTGCTGTTTACAGCAGAGCTGGAGAGGAATTTTTTGGCAGAATTGTTCTTCATATCTTCCTTGCAAAATGCCGCTTTGTCCAAATTGAAACCATTTGTGGACAGAACTGTTTCTGATTAATTTCCAGTTATGAGTTTCGAATTGGTATTTTTTACATTTCAAAACAGAAAATAACCATTTAATCATAAAAGTAGTTTTGAAATTTAAAGACAACTTAGAGTAAAATATAACTAAAATAATAAATTGTTAAAATTGAAACCAAACTTTATAAGATTAGCAGAAGAGGCATCCTGCGATGCATTTCAACTAGAAGTTTCAGGAAGATTTTTATGGTTTAGGAAATGTGTTGTTAACAGTCATGGGCAAAACTGTTCAAATATTTTCATTGTCAAATAACTACCTCCAATTGAGAACTAACCTTAATCTTGACAGAGCTAGTACTTGTCTCCAGATATTGTTAGGAACAATCCCCAGACAGTAGAAAATAACATCAAAGCTGCTTCTTCATCCCTGAAGACTTCCCAGGGGAGTTTAGGATCTCCCTCTTTCTTATATGTGAGTGGGTGGCAAAAATATGCACTACATATGCTTCCATTTCATCTTTAATGAAACAAGTGGCATGCTGTATAGGAACATACAGGCAAGGCCAGTATCATCTTTTGGGCAGTGTTTTCTGCTTTGATTAATTAGCAAGTGTAGCTCTGTTTTAGAAATCAAGGTTCCGATTTTGCTGCCAGAATCAGCTGCGCGACCCTGCACCATGTCCTAGGCTGCTTTGTGTTCCTCTGAATCTCTGTGCCTCATGTAAAATAGTGATTAGAGTAACCAGATGAATATTGTAATAATGACGGTAATCCTTTGCAGAAAGCTTGTAAAAATTGATTGAATTCTCACTGTATACGCTGACTTCTTTGCAAGGGAGCTCAGAGTGATTGTTTTCAGAAAGCACGCGTAGATAGCTTCAGCCCTGATACTACCACTTTTTCCAGGAACTGAGTAAGATACCACCCAGTCTGAGCAAGACTGGAAAAATCTGGGCTTTATTGTTGCCAGGCAGTCTTTTTGTACGAGGTTGCACAAGGTGTTACACAGACGTGAAAGACAGAATGAGTAAGCAGGTAAGGCAAGTCAATTTGTGCAAATAAAATACATAAAACCAAGGGCACTCAACCAGATCCTCACTAGAAGTTTTATTTCTACTACTGTATGAATCCCAAGCCGCCTTCCCTACAAATCTGGGAGGGATTAATTTTGTTAAGGCATCAACCCAAATTCTTAGTGTTTCTTGTCAAAAGATTAAAGGCTCCCCTAAAGATAACAAGTCATTGAGTAAGTTTCAGGGGTAATTAAGTCATTTCTTTGTGAAATACATCTGCTTTTACTGGAACTTTACTGTATTCTCTCTTTGATTAAGTGACTTTCGAGGTATTGGTTGGAACCTACCAGTCATCCGCCAGCCATTTAGTTACAGGACTGATGTGCAGAGCTGTTCTGCTGTATGCACTGTAGCTCTTGCAAAGAAAACAGGGAGTGTTGAGCTTACATCATCAGTATTCATGTACTTGCATCACCTTTATTTACATTTTGGTTTTGTACTTACAGAACTCTTCAAAAGCCTCTCAGGCCCCCTCACCTTGGGGCGGCAATGGAAAGTGAGTATTTTCTGCTGAGTACTTCTGTCCAGGAACAAGTGGTTCCAAGAGGGGGGGCACAATATTTTGATGCCTTTAAAGGCAAAGGACAGGCCATGACACGATGGTCTGGGAGCCACGGGTATGTTTCATATATGTAGCAGCTTGAAAATGTTCTTCAGGCTATAGAATTGACCTTGTAGCTGCCTTAGGCTTGTGGGGTGGGGGGATTCCACTGGGCTAAATCAGGCACCCATGTTAGCCATCCAGTGTGGTTGGGAAGGAAGAGCCAAAACACACCTTTGTGCAAAGCCCCCTTAAGTCTAATATCAGCCATGGTGGTTCTGTGCTGAATTCTTTGACAGTTTGCTTCTCAAGCCAAATGAAGGCCATAAAAATATCTGTTAATTAGCTAGCAAGTACCATGTCATTTCAGGAAGCCAAAGTAAAGTTAACCTTCATTGCAATGATATTTCAATGATTCCTTCAGTAATGAAAGACCAATGAATATTTCATTGATATATGGTAAGTGCTGTTTAATAAAACTAAAGGCATAATAGTGGTGAAAATGTGAAGGCACTTAGTCAGCCAATTATCAGTGGCTTTATACTAATGTTAAAATACCCTCGCCTCAGATATGAAGTCAGGGCAATGCAATTATGATCTGCCATTCAGTGAAAGTGCATTGCTGCTGCAACCTTGCCTTTATTGTGCAATGTCTGTTGCCACCTGACACACATTTCTCCTGCTCCTTTCTCCTTGCCACACATACAGGTACAGGAAGAACAATGGAGAAGAACTTCACCTGTCTTTACTTCTTTTTTTAGTATGCTGAATTCTAGGTGAAAATGATTCTTGTTAATGGTCTCTTTCTAGCGGTTCATAAGAAGATATCAGTATTAGACACTCCAAGGAAACAAAGTCATAAAACTGTAAAAGGGGTTGAAGTTTAACACACAGAGAATTGAAGTTTTCAGACACACTTTGTTCTGAATCAATGCAAACCCCCAACTTCCAAAATTTTGCTTAAAAAAAAATGGTATCATAGATGATTCAGAATATTTTGGTATATATACACACACACCAAATCCCCCAAATTGTTTTGTTTATGTGTATGTATAGAGATATTTTCATATACATTATAACACAAACTGAAGTTTTTAAATAAAAGCAGAAAAGATATTTTAACACGGGAAAAGCAACTACTAAATTAAATTATTCAATATGTGTCAGTTTTTCAAAACATTGAAATGTCAGTGAAACCTTGTATTGCAGTAAATATACAGTAAGGTTTATGTAAAAATTTAGTGCCAAAATAGACCACTGGAGTGTTACACTTCTTTTGTTCCTTAACAAGTAGCTTATACCCAAAAATTTCATAGAGCAGCAGTTATCCTTTTATTCCTGTCCTATAATAGACACCATGAAGTGTGTGCTCTGCAGATGATGACATCTCCCTTGCTATTTAAAGGAGCTGATTAGGTGCCCAGGTTTTAGATTCAGTGGGTTTTGAATGGAAGACAAAATTCTTATCTGGACACAAGGTAGGCAGCAGAAACCCAGCATTTGGTTCAGCATCATTTCTAACATAATACCCAACTGATTGGTCACTTCCCTCTAACTTTGGAGATAAGGAAGTAAAGCTCTGAAAATGCATACCTCTGTCCTTTATTCAGAGAAGGAATCATCTGACATGTAAGAATAACTGAATATGACAAGGCCTTGTTATAATGGTATTATTGTGAACACCCATGACCAAACACACAAAGGCCACAGTTCACACTCAGGTCTTCTGTCCCCTCAGAAGAAAAGCTGTCCAGCTGGCTCAGTTGCCATGTATCTTAGATGTTTCCTGGTGACCCCAGGGATTGTCACAGGCCTGGTGCTGCCAGTGGCAACACGTGCTCTGCCTTCCCCAGGGCTACTTGCTCTGCAGTTTCCACTTATTCCCAGATGGGAAGAGAAGCCACGCACCACAGAGAAGAAACTAAACACCATCAGGGTATGGCACCACTGGAGGCACATCAGCAGCCTAGTTCAGAATGGGGACAAAGCAGGGTATTCTTATAGTTTTTTTTTTGAACATAGCAAATCTTATCCATTGCCATCAAGTGTAGTTTGCTTGAGATCTCAGACCACCAAAAGTCTCACCTTGGCTTATTGAGAGTTCTGACCACTTTTGTTTGAAAGGTTTGTGAACCTCTACAAAGTTGGCCTGAGTTCCAGTCTGGCAATGAAACAAAATTTCCTTGGTTTCATTACAGAAATATTTCCCACCTCTAGCAACAGAAAGCACAAAATACAGTGATTTAATAGACTCACCACAGTAGTAATGGCTGTGCACAACAGGGTAAATCCAATGAACAATGTGCTTTATTTGGCAGAAGTGCGTCAGCTTGTTGTAAGTGCCTCTAACAAAATACTCCTGGTGTCCTCAGATACTTACGATTTTTAACTGCTCCCAGACCTAATCTAGTATAGTTCAGCTCTTCTGTGCATTAAAGGCACTGCAGCGTGTCAAGTAACTAGGATGTTTTGAGACTTAAAACAGTTGTGCCATAGGATATGCTTAAACTATAAGCTGTGTAAAAAGCTAGTACCTTCTGAATTAACTTGGTCTTTACCTCTGGAAAAAGAATGTATCACAGGAGCTTCTTGGCAAGCACAGGTAATAGCAGGGCACTGCTGAAAAATCACAGAATCATAGAATAGTTAGTGTTGGAAAGGACCTTAAAATCAGCAACAAAAGCTGTTGCCATAAATGTCTTTCGGCCCAAGGCTGTGCTGTGGTGGCAGTCTGTCCTGTGGCACCTGCAAGGTATCAGCACAGCAGGTCCGTACCCACACTTCATGTTCAGGACTGTTGGTGGTGTCCTGTAAAGCCAAGAGGAGGAGCTTTTCTACCCTGGTGTTCGGATCAGGCCCATAATGAGCATGAGTGAGCTTGATGCTGTTGCACAGTGTGAGGCACCCAGTGGCAGCCTCTCAAGACAGGTTGCAGAATCCCGATCCAGAGTTTTAGGTTGGATGTTAGGAAAAATTTCTTCCCCAAAAGGGTTGTCAAGCACTGGAACAGGCTGCCCAGGGAAGTGGTGGAGTCGCCATCTCTGGAGGTATTTAAAAGCTGTATAGATGTGGGACTTAGAGACATGGTTTAGTGGTGGACTTGCCAATGCTGGGTTAGCAGTTGGACTCAGTGATCTTAAAGGTCTTTTCCAACCTAAATGATTCTGTAAATTTCAAAGAGAATAGCAGTATGTGAGCATTCAGTGCTGCACAGCTCTAAACATGAGCTTGCTGTGCTGACCTCTGCACTGCGTGCAGCCAGCAGGTAATTCCTAATTGAATTAAAGGAAAATCTATATTAGAACATTAGTGTTGCACTAAGTAGGTAACTTAAAACACTGCTCTGAACAAAACTGTGCAGTTGAACTGTAGGCAATTAGAAACAAATCTCCATATCCACTCTTAAAGAATCCTATAGAGATACTCATAATCCTACAGTACCCTCAGCTCCTAAAACTGCTCTGCAGGCTGCTTTTAAGACTTGCACTTTACTTATTGTGGTGACTGTTTTTGGAGCAAACTGTCATTGTGGTTTTCACAAAATGCTTTGATAATAAGCCAGTATTGCACATTTAGTGTTTTCTAACTGCCGTTGAAGCTTCTGGCAGCAGGTAGAAAAATCATTACAGCGATGAGATATTTCTTTGTCTGAAAGATTGCTCTATTTTGATGATAGATTTTTTTTTTCTTTTTTAAATAACAGGTTCGTTTATAGGGAGAATTAAATCCCTTTTTATTTTCAGTCATTCCACTTTATAAGCTCTCCTTTCTCATAAAACTAGGATATACTACTACCCTGACTGGGTGCAGAGTTAATTTTTCAAGTGCATTTAGGATGGCAGTGAAGTTGTGTGGGTCTCACTCCCCCTTTACCTCTCGCAGGAGCACAGAAACGCCATCGCCCATGTCCCTGAGCCCATCCCCAGTCAGCTCTGCTGGAAGCAGTGCGGGCACTGCCGGCTCCTCCTCGGCAGGGACCATCACCATCCCTCAGCGTATCCACCACATGGCTGCCAGCCACGTCAACATCACCAACAACGTCCTGCGAAGCTATGAGCACTGGGACATGGCTGACAAGCTGACTAAGGAGAACAAAGGTGCCCCACTCCGCTTCTGCTTTGTCCGTTTTGGCTCATCAGCTTTAGCTTGCTTTCTGTTCTCGTAGGTGTTGCTGGGAATTGGACCCAAAACCACCACATCTAGGTGCACAACTGAGACAGCTTGAGCAAACAGACCAAATCTGCTTGCTGGTTGCTGTAGCCAATGCATATCTTCTCTTGTCAGGCATGGGAGGGGGATGTGTAGCACACACTGAACATGGGGTTATCAGAGCAGCTGGCAAATAGTTTAACGAACGTGAGCCCCAAGTGATGAGAGCTTTTGAGTCTGCAAATTTGTTCACAGTTTCAGCTTCTCGTAGAGCACTGAGGTTATTTTCAGACTGCTCTGTCAACGGGTTTAAGACTACTAAGATGCTAGCTAGGATAATAAGCAAACATTAGAAGTTATGTTTATGCAGGGAGTCCGGTTAGGAGATGTCCACTTTAAGCCATGACCTTGACTCTCCTATGGTTGAATTGCAAATCTGCTTGTTTATTCCTAACAATAAAATGTAAGTCTTTACCACAGTCATTTCAATGGAGTTTTGGAAAGCAGTTTGTGACTGGGTTATATCAAGTGTAGTGGAGTGGCTGAGATGTAACTAAAGGACAAATTTGGCCTACTATTGACCAGCTGTGAACTTCCCCATGATAATGTAATTATTCAGATTCCAGCTTTGGGCTTACACAAATCATTGACAAAGCTTTCTTTGACACTAGAGATACAGAGCCTAACTGGGAAATATTCTCATCATGAATTGGCTCATTCTCTTAAATTATACTGAGATTTCAGATGGCTGACTTCTCCTGACAAATGTGCTCGCTGTGTGCAGTTTGATCTTACTCCCATTAATGTCAGTGGCAAATTTCCACTGATTTAGAGAAACTAAGCTTGAGATTTATAGAGTTTTATGTCTGAATAGTGGGTCATAATGATATATCCCTGGATGAGGAACAATAATAGAAGTTCTGTCCAGTCCTCCCCACTGCTTCTTGTCTTTGTTCGCATTGGTTAATTTAGTAGCAGTGCAGTCATTTTGAATATTTTCCATAGCTGCATCCATTTTCACAAAATGTGAAAGTGATTCCCTGTCAAATGTACTGCAGAATATTAAAGAGGGAATGCAGAAGGATGCTCTGATAGGAGAAAGAGATGGCGATAATCTTGTAATTAGCCCTGGGTGTTGTGGAGTTGTTAAATGTTCTACTTGGTATTGAATCAAAATAGCTCAGGCATTCAGCCAGCAGACAGAAAATGTACCCAGCCACTGCTGTTATCAGCCCTAGAGCTGGATGAGAAAAAACCTGCTGACTCTCTTTCTGCATTTCCCCCCTACACTCCTCTTTGTTCTCATTTTGATTTGCAGTCAAATAAACCCAATTCTGAAAAGCCATATAGGAATAATCTTTATTCAGATGAGCAGTCCCTTTGACTTTAGTGAAACCGGGTGCATGAATGAGGATTTCTCACATGAGCGAGACATCTAGGGTTGTGCCCTGTTCTTTCATGGCTTGTTTCACAAACTGCAGCCACGTTACAGGGAATGGGAAGTTCATGTTACTTCAGATTTTATTTAAGTATTGTAAACCATTGGAGAGAGATCAGAGTTTCATACATACTATAGCATATCTGTCTTTACATTTTGTCTGAAAGGATACCTTATTTCTAATTAAATACTGAATTTAAAGTTGCATGTTTATACACAATTAGACTGCAGTTTGAAAAATTCAAAACTAAAAAAGTATATAAGAACTGTTGTGGTACTCTGCAGCCATCATCATATCACATGATGGATTCTATTTACAAAAGTATTTAAGACACTTTGACATGAGAAATGGTACAATGTTTTATGAAACACAGCTGTAATTATTTTAGTAGATGTCATCTGTGCTTCTCAATCCAAAACACCTCTATCTTTATGGCTGAGACAGGACTCATCCCTTTCCCCAGGGCTAGCTCTAATCCACCTTTGCCAGCTGGACTGGCCATTGCAGTGCCCAAGCTCCGGGACACTGGTACATGGACTCTTGAGTTTTAAAAATGCAGCATGACAGCAAGCAGGATAGATGCAAACCCTAGACTCTGCTTTGAATCCCAGGTAAAGGACAGATCTTCTGGTCTCTTTCAGGAGTTTTGGAAGTCAGTTCATCAGAAAATTGAAAAAAAATAATAATTTATAAAATCATAATTCATTTCCCCCATGTAAGAGTGGTCTCAAAAGCCAAGCAAATAAACTCAAACCCATAAAGAAACACACATGTAAGATAAAAAATCATTTTCTTAACCAAAAAAAAAACAACCCAACAGAAAATACAAACCAGACCCAGTCTTTTTTTGGTTTTGGGTTTTGTTTGTTTTTTTTTGTCATCAGTCCTTATTGTTTCTGTTGTCTTCTGAATCACAGGGTGTGCCTTGCCCAAGAACATGTCCCTGATGAACAAATAGAGATGGATGTAAAAATGTGGCCCCATCGTTGTAATGTCTAATAGCCTTTACCTCTACATCTTACTGCTGTCATAGATGTTTCGTAGGTCATGCCCATGCAAACACAAGAGATTTCTTCCATGGTGTAGGAGTTGTGCAGCCTCCTCTTGTCCACAGCTGTCAGCTTAGATTTTGTGCTCCTCTGAGTATGCCTGCACGCTCCCAGTTTGGAGTTGATTCATGTCCAGCTGGCTCAGACCAGGAGACAGCAGCCCTTCTTGTCAGCCTGACAAAAGATGTGCCATTAAAATAAAAAGGCATGGCAAGAGGGAGAGCAGCAGAACTGTGACCCGCCAAGCTGATCTGGTTTGAAAAGGAGAGCAGGAACATACTGCTGTGTACCTCTGGTTGAATTTCCCCTGGTCAGTAGACTTCAGAGTGTGGGGGAGACTGGAAGGAGTTTGTCAAAACTCTGTAACAGGCCAGGCTAAACTGTAAACAGACCATGGGCTGGTTTGTGCCCATGAGAGATTTTTCACCATTTATAACATCAAACTCTCAGCTGGCTTTACAAAATCAGATTTTTTTTAAGTTTCCAAAGATAGCAGCACTTTATAGCAGAAAACTATCAGCTCTGGCGGGACAAAGGCCTCTTCTTTCATGCATAAATTTAATAGTGGCTTCAGTGCTTGTAGCTTTCTCAAGAAATATTAAGCTGAAATTAGGCTTTAAGGTAAATTCTCAGTGTTTAAAGCACTTACTATTTATTTGAGTCTAGAATGAGATCTCTAGAATGTAAGCAAGACAGTGCATTATTTCACTTCTAAATGTATTGATTTTACACTGGAGGAGAGGAGTAAAAGAGAGGAAGGAAGATTAAAAGTAACTGCTGGCTGCAGCATCTTAACACAACTGGTGATAGCCCTAAGCTTTCATTATGCTTGCCTCCAGCCAAATCGCTTTGTGCTGTGATACTGCTGTAGCTCCCAAGCTGACCAAGGCCAGTCTGTCAATACTTGGATAGAAGACCTCAAAGTAGCACTTACTTACTGAATAAAGTACTGATAATGATTTTGTACCTGGCATCTGCTCTTCCGAACTGCAGCCAGCACAGTGTTAGCTGGCTGAGTGCTGTGTACTGGATTTTAGATAGGGTGAGAATGTAAGGGCTCAGCCACTGTTTACTGTGACTGTTGGTTGTTATCTGAGCTCTGAGGGGCTTCAACTGAGAGCAGGCTCCACTCACCTAAATATAGTGTAAGTAAGTGTTGTATATGTAGGAGTGCCTGCACCTCAGTGAGCAAAAAGACAACTGTGGGAGAATAGAGGACACAATCCAGTTCACCACTGAAAGCAATTAGGAAAGGTCTGTTAGCTCTAGTCTTTCACCCAGAGTGCATCTAACACATGGCATAAAGTAAACTAGTGTGTCGCTTCCTAATTATGGCTCTCTGTTTAGTGACCTTCTGTTAACCCTTCCCAACAGCGGATCCGAGTGGCCTTACCCATCTTTTCTTTCCCCTTATAGGTTTCCATCTCCTAGATGCTATTTTCCTGCTGCATTCCCTCTCTCCTATTCCTTCTCCCTGCCTACCCCACACATCCTTTGTGGTCTGCAGCTGCAGCAGAATGAGGAGAGGGCCAAAGGTGCTTCAGAGGCAGAACTTGGAGGGTGGGGCAAAAGCAAGTAAGGTCCCCAGACTGGCTCTTCATGCCCAGGAGAGGGTACAGTGTAGAAAAGGAAATGCCACAGTTTGTTACCAGCTATTTAAATCATGAAGTCAGCAAACCTAGACTCAGAAAACAAAGAGTGCAAATCATCAGAGCTAAGGAAAGGCTATTGGCAACCACTCATACTACTTTGTGGTTAGCTTCCAGTATGGATAATCTAATCTAATTTGGTCTGCTTAAATATGTTGCTGCCTTTCTTTCCAACTGACCATGTGCTCTTGTGTGCAGCGTCTTGCAAACTCACTACTTGCACTGCTGCTGCTGAGTGGGAAGTCATGGTATATGTGTGTACTTCAGTACCATTGCCTGAAGGAATGACTTCCGTTTCTTGTGTATTGCAGAATTCTTTGTAGACCTGGACTCAGTGATGGGACCCTTAACACAACACAGCAGTATGACCAATCTGGTTCGTTATGTTCGCCAAGGACTCCACTGGCTCCGC
The DNA here is from genome assembly GCF_034315485.1 of Pezoporus occidentalis. Lineage (NCBI taxonomy): Eukaryota > Metazoa > Chordata > Aves > Psittaciformes > Psittacidae > Pezoporus > Pezoporus occidentalis. The sequence goes on from NW_026915280.1 coordinate 172,024, forward strand.
ATTGAGGCTCGTTTGTTGTAGTGACTGCTGCCCTGTTCATGACATCCCCATTCTTCTACCTCTACCAGCGCAGAGACGATCACTGGTGGAACTCCACTCATTTTTGGAAGTTTATTCATGTAACTTCATTTTTATTGCCTTTTTTAATATCCTATCTGTTGGAAGTAGAAGTCACCATAAATTGAACTTATGACTCAAGAGCAGTATGTGTTGTACCATCAAATAATTTTCAACAATTTTCTATGCCTTGTGTCTCCTGGATCCTGCCATCCTTATGTGCTTTATGGAACGGTACATTCCCTGCAGTATTGTTTTAAGTCCATGCTGCCTTCAAGTGAAAACAAAAAAGCACTTTGAGAAGATATGGATTCCTGAGAAATAGTACAAAGCGTCTTAAATATTTGAGGGTATATATGAGAAATCCCTTCTGAAATAAATTAGTAGAAGTTATAGCTATTCATATGATTTAAAATCATCTTCTGAACCTGAACCTAGCTTTTTGATGCTAAATTCTGGCATCATTACCTGACATAGTACATTCCTAAGGTTTCATGTTTCCTATAGGCTTAATCTCTAAAAGAGAACATTGAATATCTTACAGATACATAATGTAAGATCACCAAAGGTGTTAAGAGGTAAAAGTTTGAAGGAATGCCTCATAAAAGAATGATGACACACTATGCAATGAGGTTTTGATATGACATTCTTCCTGTTTATTGTCGGCTTAGTAATTTCATTAGGCAGCAGAATTTATTGCAGTTTTTAGGCAGTTTCCAAATATTAGCTTTCATAGTCTTATCTACCATTCCTATACTAAATCTGTGAATTTTCTTTCAGTTTTGCTGTTTAGTTTCAATCAAATACTCATCCAAGATTTTTTTTCGTAGAACAATCTCTCCTTGCATAGTGACTCGGTGAAAGCAGATTTTAACAGGACTGCTACACTCTAAGCATTGATATTGTATGTGAAAGTCCATTAATAAGTGTATGCAGATTCTTCATGAAACTCTAGAAGTTTAACTAACCAGCTACTGTTCAAACATTATAATTCCGTGTGGCATCAATTTTCACCTGTTTTGTTCATTTTAGAACATTAGAAACGAACAGTATTATCTTGCTATCTTGAAAACAATGTCAAATTAAATAAAATCACCAGATTTACCCAAAAGCAATATAACATTTGTTTAATAATGGCCATGAATACTTCAGTCAGATTACCTATTTTCCAAGCTCTGCATCTGTTTACCCATGCTGTCATGTTTCAGACCATTCCTCTAATGCGTGAATAATAATGAGACAATTCAGATAGAATTTCAAAGCAATTGTGAATAAATTACACCATTTCACATTTGCTCTTTCCTCTTCTTTTTTTTCCCCTGTTATAAACTGCACTGCTCTTCTGGTGCCACTGCAAGAAGCGCTGGTGCATGAAACAAAACAAAATGAATTTATATCAATAATTTGCAAGACTTTAAATGGTCTCATCTCATTCTTGATACAACACCTGCATACCTTACTGAACTGTAAAATCCATTTCCATAAATAGAAAATGCTCATAGCAATGTAAATATTATTCTGTCTCATCTCATTGAAATAATACAATATGTGTATTAAATGCCATCCAGATATTAGTTAATTGCAATTACCTTCTGCTATATAAACCTGTATATCCTTTAATCTGGTGAGTTATTGGATTCTACTCACTGGGTTGTAACCAGATAAATAGGAAAAATTTGCATTTAAGAGGTTCAGACTGTTATGATTTTTAAAGCAGGCCCTGGATATTTGCAATAAGAGCAGTTTGAGGACTCTGCCCAATGCATATTTAAGACAAACTTTACTGTAGCTGTTGTATATTAGCTCCCTGTAGTACTACCTTTTCTTAAAAATCAAAAATTCCTAATGTTTTGTTCCAGAAGACTGTATTGTAAATGTAGCCAAGGTGCATCATTAGAGAAATCATCAAGTTTAGGGTTGTCTGCAAAAGACATTTGCAGAACAAGCGCATCCTGTATTATCTGCACATTCCTGTTCCTGAACTGGTCGATACACCCTTATCTGTTCTCTTAGGGTTTCAGTAAGACGGCTGAAACATGAATCTGACAGCATTTGTCACAGTGATTATGACCCCAGTAGCCAATGAATAAAACCACAACAGTGAGAACCATTCAGAAATGTAGATGAAAGGTGGCTGTTGGGTTTTTTTAAAGAAAAAGAAAACAAAACACTTGAAGTACTTTATTTAACTTTTTTAACAGGGTGAGTACTTGAGATGAAGTAATGTTGGGGTGGTTTTGTCATAAGCCACTGTTTTCCATCCTTTTTGCAAGATCACACTAATGCGATTCAGTAACTATTTAGTCTAATTAAATGCATTGTTGTCACTTTTTCCTTTAATGTAGACTGAAGCCCTACACTTCCATGCATTTATGAAAGATAGATATGTCTTGAAATAGAATCTTCAGATACAAGACTGTTCAAAGAAGCAGCTGCAGTCCCTCGGAAGACAACGTATAACCTTCCCCCTGGGGCTTGCAGTAAACAGACTCCTATCTCTACATTTACCCCATGTTCACAATCTTTTGCTTAAACAGCTTAAGGAATTAGCCCACCTTATTTTGTATCCTGTGACTTAGTTTGAAATGTATGCTGAATCAATGGCATGATTATAATAAGTCCAGCAGTCAAGTCTAGGATCACAAGCCAACTTACTATTTAGCAGTCTTGTTTTAAAAGCGGCTTAGAAACAAATTAAATATGGAGAGTGAATTACCATCTTATCCCTGGAGATGATGCTTCTTTTGGGTTAGTTATTAAGGATTATTGCACTTACATAGGCACTATATTCATCTCATTTCAAATGGCAACATGTCATCTTTGTGGAATCATTTTACCCCTTAAAATATTACTTCCAGCAGAGTTAATCAAATGAGATTGTTTGTTTCAATCCATGGGGAAGCAGCATGTGTTTGCTTGGGCATTTGCTACGTCTGCTCTTAATACAGCCCACTTAGGCATTCAAACTCATGAACCAAGCTCCAAAAATTGCAAGATTGGCTTCAAATCATGGGTGGGGAGTTTTTTAAATAAACTTTTGGGGTTCTTGTATTGCCTTCTGGATACTGAGCTTTGAGACTGATTTCATGACACGTTTTCAGGCATTTTTCAAGCATGCCAAGGTCCAGAAATGACACATATGTTTTTAATAGTGATAAACTGGGACAATGATGTAATATCTTGATTTCTGCAGCTGGGATTTAAGGACACCAAGCTTCATAAAAAATTGCAAGAGCTGACAAGACTCTCGTTTGTGTCCCATGCTTCAGGAGCTTTGGAGCAATATCAGTAGTTCAGCAGTGAAGGGAACATGCCAGTAAAGGGCTAAATGCAAGCATTTGGGAGCTCCATCAGTATGAGATCCAAGAACAGCAAAGTCCTAAGTGCTCAAGCAAGGCATTTGCATAGCACTTAACCTCCGTGTCAAGAGCTGCAGCAGGTCTTAAGTGAAGCATTTGACAATGTGCAGGCAGAATATCCTGCTCAAATGCAGTATCTCTGGCCACATGATGTGTGTTGGATCTCTGAGATCAGGGACTGGAGGGAAAACCTGAGATGATGAATCCATATGGGCCATGTTCCCTCAGACTATGTCCTAGTGGACATGGATCTCAGCTGTTGGGCTCCTGTCAGAGGGCAAATAGTTCTGCCCACGCTTGCCAAACTAACAGTGTAAATGGTTCATGCTGAGTTTGGATATCTGTGTTTGGCCCAGTATTTCTGCTGTTTCGTTTAGTTTAGTTTAGTTTAGTTTAGTTTAGTTTAGTTTAGTTTAGTTTAGTTTAGTTTAGTTTAGTTTAGTTTGTTTGGTTTGGTTTTTTATTCATTCTGATTTAGCTTACAGCCTTTTTGTTGGTAGTGGTGGTGGTGAGTTTCACAGCTTGCTTCTTGTAGCTTAATTTCACTTTTTATTACATGATCTTTGGACTTTTAATCATTTAAATAGTCCCTCTGTGAATATATTGTCTCATTTATAAATTATTTCCTTTCAAAGATAGGGACAGGTCTGTTGATATCAGTGTGGGATTTTTTGAAGAATAAAAAGATCAAGATCTTCATTCTTCCTAAAGAAACAGAATCTGAGAAATCGAATCTGGACCATAATTTCTTAGATTTTTTTCATTTCACAGATTTTATGGTGTTCTATTATAACAGTTTAGATTCACTGACAAGTTTTTAGGTACTTTGGAAGAAATATTTTCATTGTATTTTTATTAGTATTTAATGCTGCCTGAATCCAGTGATTAGTTTCATGAGTGCAACTTAAAAGGTAGCAAATATGGAGCTGGTAAGGATTCTGACTTGAGTATTAATATATTTCTTTGCTTTGAATTCAGGAGAAACTCCACTACACACAGTATTGAAGGAAGCACATGTGTGTGTGTGTGTACACATGTAGATTTGGATGTGGATGTGCAACACAAAGTCCCTGCTCAGTACTTCATAGCACAGGAAAAAAAGATGCAATAGCTGTAAAGAGAAAACACTCTTACCACTGCTGAATAGTAACAGAATTATCAGTGTTCCTCTGTAGTTTGTATATAGTCCTATTTGCATCTGTTGTCTCCTTGCAGGCAATGAAGGTATGACAGGTAGTAGCAACACCTCTGTCATCTTGGTCCTGTGGCCCCTGAAGTCAGCGTCAAAACCACGTGCTGTCAATGTATTGTTTTTCAGAAGGTTAACTCATGCAATAGACCAGTGTCTTGAAATTTTAAGAAAGGCAAAAATACTTCACAAGTCGCCAAAGAAAACTAATTTGTCATTACGAACCAACTGTGAAATGTTCTATAGGTGGGCAGGTCCACCAACCCAGGGCCTTTGCCTCTCTCAGCATCTCCCCAGCCTCACTGAGTGCGCTGGGACTGAGGCAGAGGGGGTGACAATGAGAAGCCAGTCCACTGTCCTTATGACATCTTCCAGCTTTACTTTACATACTGTTTTATAAATACAAATAAAACAAGTCTTGTTAATGTTGGGAGGGCTCATTTCCTCTGTTTCTGATACTTCTGGATTTCCATGGTATAAGCAGACCACTATCACAGCAATGCATATAGGCATTCTGTATTGTCTAATGAGATATACAGAGAGATAGATCTCAGTAGATAATAACTTGATATTTCATAGCCTATGTGCAAAGGCTAAAAGCTCACTTGGTCTCTTCTTCAATAAAACCTCCCTGCTACTGAATGCAAAATGTTCCTGCCTTAGAGAGCAGCCATCTTCTCTGCAGTACTCTGCCTTTCTGGTGGACTCAGTAGCTTTATTTTAGCCATTCTGTTTCAAAGATCTTTTGTCTGTTTCTTTTGTCTTCCAAGATCAGTGATCACCTTACGCCAGTTTAAACCCATGGTGGTAGCTGTGGAAGTCAAGAGTGAGCTCAGATTTTGTGTACAGCCAGGGGAATCCCATGGCTCTACAGATAGAAATGAGAGCAAATTCAGGTGCAGGTGAGTTACTGCATAAAACTGGTGTCAGATAAGAATCAAATCTGACCTCCTTATGAGGCAGAAATGATAAGCTGTACCCAGAAGCACAACGTATGTAGCAACATCTCAGGCAGCTTATTGGCATTGTAATCATATGAGACAATGATAGGGATGTGAAAAGTGGTTTAGAGAAAATGGGGCAAGTTGGTGTGGTCTGGCATTATGAATTTAACCTGTGCATGCTTCACACACCTACTGTTGGTATGTCCTGTACCATGGTATCCTACAAAATCTGAATGTGGCACCATCCCATCCAGTTCCTTAATCCACCCCAGGGTGCCACCACATCTCACAAAGAGCTAATGCTTATCTTTGCCCTGAAGTCACCATACAGTTAAACCATTTTTCCCTTGCAACTCCAGCAAGGACCAAGCCCAGGAACAAAGTGGCTGGCTCAAGTAGCAATGTGTGTGCTCAGTGCTCTGGAGAGAGGCTGCAGAAAAGACCTGGCCTTGCCTCCTGTGGGCTGTGGCGCCACACGCAGCTCCCTGAGCCCTCACCCTGCTCAGGGTGTTGGACTACTACAGATCTGCATAACCCTGACCATTGGTGTGCAGGAGATGTGGTGGGGGACCAGCGCTGTGCCCAACAGGAGTGAGTGGCTCCAGCCCCAGGGCCTGGGTGCAGCAGAGCTATGGCTCTGCATTGCTTTTAGGTCTTGGTCCTCTGCTGCTGCAGGTGGGACTTGGATTTGGGCACTCCATTTTCCATGCACTGAATCTGGGAGCGCCAAAGGAGTTGACAGAAGCGTGCATGTGGTCACATCATAAAACTAAGGCAATAGTCACTGTATGCAGAATTGCAATTTAAATTGTAGTGTCCACAGGACCACTCGTGCTTACAGGACTCTAGCTGAGTCCAACTGATGCCAGTTATTAAAGCCATGTGAGTGGATGATGCAGCTGTTTGAGACTTGTGTTCTTTAATTTTAACTGAGTTCCCCTCTATGCAAAGTCCTGTAAGCGCTCTGTGCTGGATATAAGCTTACTCACAGTTGTGTGTCAGTTTGGTGTAATTCCATTGAAAACCCCATCAAACAGAAATAGCTCTAATTTCTAGTCAGTTATTTCCTTCTCTGAATTAGAAGAAAAGTCAGATTCCGAAGTGAATTTATTGTTTTAATGGACAACAGTAATTACAATGGACCAGACTTTGAGCTGAGCAGATGTAAAGTAACTTGGCTCAGACTGTGGAATTCATGGGACCAAATTCTGCTGTCATGGGACAATCACACAAGTGAGCACCGTTTATCAAAGGAGAAGCTGGTTAGCAGAAATGGTACATAGTCTATTGGGCCAGACCATAAATTGCATTAAGCCCATCAATTCAATGGAATTACAACTATTTTTGTTCTGGCTGAGCACTCTCACCCCACTGAAATAGTTCGATGTCTCTGGACTAGAGCTGGCATAACTGCAATCAGACTTGTTCTTCAACCAGACCTTATGTTGAATCAGCCCAGCTCAGGGAAACCACCGTTAACTTCAGTGACAACGTGGAGTTACGGACATGAAGAAGCTTTGACCCACTGGCAGGAGGCTTTTACCCGTGAATTTATAAATTAACTGAGTAGTGGATAACAACACACATGCTTTATTTATGATAGAGGTAAAGTACAAGTTCCCCAGCTGGTGTAGGCTGGTATAGGAGTACTGACTTCAGTGGAGTTAATCCAATATGCACACACTAAGGAGCAAACCCTCCAACCCCAGACTAATTTTTGACATATCTCTATGCAGACAAGCTTCCAAAGCTTTTATCATCATTCCTTTTTTACTGTTCATGCCAATGAAATTATTAATGTACTATAATCCTTGCCTTTAAGGAGATACTGTACTTCGCAAAGCTATGCAGTGTAGAGCACATCGTAAAACTGCTTTAGACCACACAGTCTGGGAAGGCATTATCAGAAACCAGATAAACAGAGCAGCTCTTTATCAGATGTCGGTGACATGTTCACTCTGCGCTTCCACCACTGAGTTTTACATATGGAGTGAATGATGGCTGTACATTTCTGATGACTGTGGGCCAGAGCTTCAGCTGATGTGCCTCTAAGTAGTTCCGCAGATGTCAGGACTTTTTTACACCAGCTGAAAAACTTGTCCTCTGCCTTTTCATACCATACTGCATGCTCTAATGTAGCTTTATAAATGCATACTGAAACTGAGTATATATTGAACTCTTCTGATTCAGCACCAGATAGTCCCTGCTAAAAGAATTGGAGGGTAATTTCTGCCTGCCATCTAGGCTTGCATGTGTTTTAGTTTTAACTGAAAAGCATGTTGCAATTTCATTACCTCTGAGTTTAAATATTTACTGGCATCAGCATTAGCTTGCATAGAAAAATGGCAAATAAATTCAAATGTGTCATAAATGCTCTCAGTCTAGAAATGGAATCTGTTACTTTAGCTCAAAGACATTGCAGCAGGCTAAAGAGGTTTTTCTAATTCAAAAGCCGTGGCAAATATTTATCTAGGCCCAGTTTTGCTGTTCTTCCCCTGAGCATCCTCATCGGCAGGTTGCTCCACTGAAAGCCACAGGAGTAACTGTGTAAATTAGTGCTGAGCACACAGATTGCAGAATCGGGCACCAAGAATGTCAGGTTGATGCAATCACGAGTTTAATTTTAGCCATATGTATCATTTGAGGACTCTTAAAAAATCTGTACATTTTATCCAAGCTGACAGTCCTTGTAATTCCATCAAATATTGTATAATTTACTCCTGTCTGTATTTTTGACATCTCTGGGTTACATATTTTCTACTGAATTTTAAATGCTGTTTTTTTAAAACCCACATTCCAGAGGCCTAGGATGTATCATCACAGAATATGAAAACAAGTCAAAAGATCTGGTTGTATTTTGCTCTGGTTTTGAGCTGTCCTTTTGTCGGTGTTCTGACTTTGGCTGTAGTACTCCCAGTATTTTAAAAGCGGCTCGATTCAATTCAAGATCCTGCCTGTCTTTTGGGGAAAAAAGAAAGCAAAATACAGCTAAGGTTGGGGAAAAGTAATCATGCAAGTTCAGTGGGTGTTTGCTCTTCCTAGTTGTCTTGATTTTTAACGCAGCCATGTTGCAAGTAGCCAAGTCTGCGTGTTCTCTTGCCCACGTTTCTGGCTCTTGTGGCAAATACTAGATTTTCCTTTCTTTTTGGTTTTTTTTTTCATTTTGTGTATGTGTGTGCGTGTGTAGAATGAACCAAAATATCAGGAAAATTTATATACACTTTCTTCTGGTTCCTGGAAATAGAGCAACATTATGACCTTACGGTCTTCCAGCAAAAGTCTGATTTAATTTCTGCATTGCAGTGCAACTTAATTAGCTATTGGAATTAGATTATGGTTTACTAAATGCCCTTTACCTTACATTCTTACTTTTTATTTACTATTGAAGTAGCCTTTTTTTTTTCCTCTCATGTGTGCAAATACCATATCAATAATCACTGCAATTCCACAAGGTGTCTTTGTTCTGAGCAAGCATGTTATTCTTGTAAAGTTTTAAGTATAAGTTAAGATGTTTTGTACAGACCAAGGTAACTGTTAAAATGTCAAGCAATTACTGAAATGTTGTATAGTTCTAAAAGTTTGATTTCTTTTGCTTTATATGTATAAAATTGTATCTTGCCTGTTTTGCTTTGTATTTCCAACGTGTTGCACAATTATGCATTTTGTTTACATTTGTTCCTTCTTCAGACAAAAAAAAAAATAACAGTAATACTTTATGTAAAAACATTTTAAATGTACTTTTGTTGGTTTTAAACACAATGTCTCTGTATAAATAATATTGGTTGAACTGGTACCATTGTGTCTCTCATAGAGGGATTAATTATACTGCCAGTGCATTGAATTATTTAAAAAAAAAAAGTTAAATAAAATTTTTATGAAAATGTAACCCATTTTATCACTATAAATTATTCTGTCTTCTGCTATTTTCTCATTCCCCTCCCAGGATACAAGAAGTATGGTACAGTAAGTACTGTTCGTGGGAGAGCTGTCATTGGTTTTAATTTTTAATCAATGTGTTTGTGTCGTTGCAGAGACTTAGAATGACTCGATGTTAGAAAATAGTGCAGTGCTGATACCAGCTGCAAGGTGATGGGATCAATAGTCTGTTTTCCCCATCCCTGAGGGGCCTCTGCTGCACAACAGCGGCCTAAATGCTGTCTGTCCCAAACCCCACCTGAAAATCATAGGAGCCAGGCTTCAAAGGCTCCGGCATGACTGAGGTGGTGTAATTCCACATGCTGACCCTCTGTGCAGGGGTGTGCTTGTCCCCAGGGGCTTCCGGGATGACAAAACTAGAACCACCAGATTTTATATCATCATCACAGCTCTGAGACGCAGTGCCAAGAACACCGGCTCAAAAGAGATATAAAAAGCTCTTGGGAGAATCTCAGCAGCAAGGCTGAGCGCTTGGTGCTACTGAGCACGGAGCAAGTGGGGTCAAGCCACCTGCCGGGAGGGATGAACTACAGCACTCCCAACACAGAGACATCCCAGGTGGCTGCCCCCAAGCAAAAGAAGCCATGGCTGTGGTGTGCTGTACAGCCCTGCTTAAAACCTCTTACCCGAGTCTGGAGAATTGCGTGCTCTGGAGATGCTGCAGGAAGGGGAGGCGGCTGGTGAGTGTCTTATCCCAGACAGCGTCAGGCATAGAGAACCCAGAATGAAGGCTGGGGTGCAGAAGGATGCCTTGAGAGGTGTACCAGTACGTATTTGTCTGGAGGCCAAGTATTTATTGTAATGTCCTGGTAAAAACAAAGGGCCACGCACTGACACCCTCCAGCTTCTCTGCACCACTCTGGTCATATGAAGCAGCTTAAAGCTGTCCAGTCCTACCAGACTATGGCTTTCCCAGTGTTCCTAATCCCACTTGTGTGAATGGTTACCTGTAAAGCACATGCTAGAGCCCCACTCCTTCTTAGCAGTAGGTTACTTCAGAAGAAACCTAGAATGGGCTATTTGGAGCTCACTGTGTATCACATTCGCCCATTTTGCATTCAAGGTGCCAGGAAACATCAGGAGTATCTCAGAGAGAGGCATCTTTAGGGTCAGCGGGGGAGAAGGCAGGTCTGATGCTTCATGTGCCATCCATTCCTCAAGTCCTTAGCATACTCTGGCTCTGCCCAGAAACCAGCTTGAAGCTTGACTTCAGACAGACAGCTCACATCGTTCCCTGCGTGCGTAACCTTGTAATCGGCTGTGAAGTGTTCTGTGATCCCAGCTATGAATGATGAATGGCTTCACATAAACCTGTGCTGTACAGCACTGTTAGTGCGGCTGCACAACACAGAAAACAGCCCTCTAGAAAAAATAAAGAGAAGATAGTTATTCACACAGCCAGTATGAAGGATTCCCACAGAAGCAAGGATGCTGGGCTGCTGACTTGATGGAGCAGTGTATCCTCCAAACATGGCCATGATGGGGGTAAGAGAAGATGGGCATTTGGATGCTCACTTTCACTCATAATTTCACGACAACCTCAGGCAAGGTACTGTGTGCCCTTTTCCACAGGCAAGGAAACATCTTCCCTCCCTCCCTGGCTGTGTGGGGCTGAGGCAGTGAAGTAGGATATTGGTAAGAGCTATGTAAGGCTCAAGACAGAGACAGAAGAGCTACAATTTCTCAGCCAGCTAAGATGATTTAACTGCAGGACTCCCTCAGGAATGAATCTGGCCCATGACAGCTGCCTTAGACCACAGGATGGTTACTTGCCAGCAGAAAAGACATAGAGGTTGTGAAGCCTTATTTATATCTGGAAAGTCTGGCTGGAGCTTCCCGTGGCCTGTGGAGCTAAGGAGTAGGAAGAGTAGCCTAAATCTTTTCACTAAAAGGCTGGGACTCTCTTCAGCCCCTCCTACATGGTCCAAAAGGAACGCAGTGCAGTATCAGCTCCACGTAATAGAGAGGAATTTTACTTACCAGCTGCATTTCAAAGTGAATTTAGATATCCTTTTATCCCTTTGATTGAAAAAGGCACATGTGTATGGGGAGTTTCAGGGGTTTTTTGCCCCCATAGTCTGCCCACATGGCTGGAAGGACTTTATTATAGCTAATGTAAACATGTTCAGCACACAAACCACATGTGAAGTTAACATTAAACAGAAGTTTGTGGTCATATGAGCTACAGGAAAGCCCCTGTTGACATTTTTAGGTATGTATGTTGACTGGCCTTCTGAAAAAGAGACTTTCTCCTGGATACCTGTGAGCATATGGAAACAGCTAAACACAAGGGACGAGTTTGTAGGTTAGACCCCAGGAACTGGACTGCAGAAGAAAAGGGAGTGTTGGCCTTCCTAGGCCAGAAGTATTCGGCAAATTTGGGCAGCAACCTTTAGGATCAGTTTTCCTTCAAGTTACATCTCATTCATGTGCAAAACCATCTTTGGGCCTGTTCTCAGCTGCTTTCTGGTTATGGTTGTCCCCTGCCCCTGGGCACCTTGTGTGTTCTGCTGGACTCAGCAGTGATTTACAGTGCTGGCATGCAGCTCCCTGAAAATGTGGCTACTGGTATTTGTAGGATTGCATAAAGAATTGCTCAAGGGCTTACATTTTGAAAGGAAAATTTAAGCGAAAGAGTACAAAAAACCCCACACCACAATAGCTACCAATACTACCACCACCATCACTGCATCCCCATTCTTCAGCCAGGTCCAGGCAGAGTTCACCTTTGTGGCTGCAGGGTGCTGCAAGAAATGTGTGTGGCTGGATGTGATGAATCCACATGAGAAGTCCTCCATTTTCTGCTTTGTAAGAGAGCTGAGTCTCGCTGCCTGGGTGCCAGGGTGGCAGCTCCCCCTGCCCTGTCATCCTCAGTGACACCTCAGTGACATCTGCTCCCATCCAGCACACCAGCTATGATCCCCTGTTAGGATGAAGTTCCCGAGTGTTTGCTGTGCAATTCCCACTTTTGGCAGAGGCTGCCAGAAAACCCGGCAAAGCCCCAGTACCCCTTAGTGCTGTTTCCAGGCTTTAGGCAGCACCGGGAGCTTTGTTTAACTCTCCCATCCCAAGGAATTTCAGCATCACAGTGGTGTAACAGGGAGCAAATTTTGCAGCATTTTTTTTCTTTTTTTTTTCTTTTGGTTGTTTTTTCTTGGCAACTTCACATTTGCTGCTTATCAAGCAGGAACTAAATAAAAAGGCTGTTATTGTGCTTTGAGCCATCAATTTAAGAGCAATCACCTATGCGTTCAGGATGTGCTGGCAGGGAATTATCTGCAATGAGAAGCTGTTGCCAATCAGCATTGTAAAAGCCCGTTGGCTTTAACTGTACCTAGAAGTGGATGCAACTCATTCAGTTAAGTGTAGCACTCAGATCTCTAATGTCCTCTATGGTTTTGCAGCTGATTAGCCTAAAGGGGCCTCCTCCAGATGGGTGTCTAGGGCACCCACGGTGCCCCAGCACTGCTGTCACCCCACTGTCCTGCTGCAGCCTGCCTAGCTGCACGGAGCTACAATGAGAGGCAGCAGATATGCCATGGGGGAGCTGCAAAATCATGACTGGGACAGGACAGGACATGTCATAGGAGCAATGTGCCTGGGAAGCTTTGACATTGGCATTGAGGAACCACAGGCTATCATGAAGGAGGTACTTTCATATTAAATGTTCCACAGTCAAGATGACATGATATCTCCGGCTTGGACCAAGCTGCATCAGTGAGCCTCTGCCAGCCCCAGGCAGAGGCATGAGTTTCTCCCTCAGGGCTGCTATGATTGAAGGTCACTTGGGTGTCCAGAGACTGGATACAGACATTCTGGCAGCAGGCTCTTTTCCATGCTACTCAAATAAACCCCTTCTTGGCTCCATTGTGCTGGTGTTGGTTGAAGGACAGACCTGTATTCTCCAGGCTGCCCCAGCACGATGGTGATGAGGGACTGGCCTCACAGACCATCTAATTAGTTCTGTTGTACACAGAAGAGGCCTCCTCTGCTGCTCAGCTTGGCGGGTTGCTCCCTTCTTTGGCAGCAATGTCCTTGTCACTGATGACATTGGGGATATGCAGAAGCCCTGCAACCGCGTCTGCCCCACAGGGTCTGTTGTTATCCCAGCTCATCCTGCTGAAGGGATGGGCTTGCTCAGCCAGTAAAGGTACATTTGAACAAGGACTTACTAGGTGAAGTTTAGTGGCCTGTTGGTATTCAGGAGGTTAAAGTAAATGACCACAATGACTAAAAATCGATCAGTTTATTAATCAGGTCACCTGCCCTCACCACAGTGCCTTCTGGAGAGAGATGGAGGCTGAGCCTAAATCCAGGTTATTTCATACTGACATGATGTGCCAAATTGCAGGGTAAATGAAATCAGATTCAGGCTTTCAGATTTGTAACACCAGCATGATAAACAATGCAGCTGCATTGAATACTCAGGGTATACACAAGCGTAACTATGATTTCACTGTCAAAACTGGCATCTCCTGTAGTGAACACTGGATTCTCTAGGCCGATGGAAATGTCACTTCCATGTCTCAAGGAGTCATTTCAATCTCAATCACCTCTGAATCAATCAATGAAAGCAGCACATCTATTTCAATAACGAAGTGCTGTGGGCCAGCACACAAAACTCCCAGTGCCTGGCACCAGGGCTGCTGATGTGGTGCCAGTCCGTGGCTCAGGCCCAGCTCTCTGATCACCTCCTCCAGCACCATCAGCCCCCCAAAGCTGCTGCTCATGTGTGATTCCAGGAGGGTAATTTATTACCCTGAAGAGCCTGACTCTTCTCTCCCATATATCTATATCTCCATGCTACATTGTTTACGTTAGCATAATCGTTCCTCACAGAGAATGTCAATAAAAGCTGGAGACAAAAGCATCACCACCACTACCACCACCACCAAAAAGCCCAACTGCTAAATAATTTCTAGAATGAGTTGTCAGAAACCTTTTATTTACTGATTCCGTGCATTTCATTTATTCCTGGCAGCAGGCCAGCCTTTCTGACAGTTAAGATTTATTGATTTAATTGCCTAGGGTAACCATGCAATAAAATCATCTCAAAGATAAATTTTCATGGCACAGTGCAGCATTGAAGTAATTTTTCAAATGCTATGGCTATATTTCTCCAGGTTACAGGTGCAAAATTTGCTTAAAGCAGAAATGTCTCATTATTGTAACCCCAGCACATCAGTGTGGTCCTTCCTGTGAAACTCCTTTCTTATTTTTCTTTTCCCCTCTCCTTTCCTTCTCTTTCTTTCTCCCTGTCACTGGCTCTTTCTCTATCTTCCCCCCCTTTTTTAAGGGGCACAGCTCAGGTCTTTCAGAAGAGAAATTATATTTCCTTAATTGGTTCATATATTCAATGCCCAGGAGAAGTGAAGCTTCAGTTTAATTAGCAGTGGGCTTAGAGGTTATTTACAATGTTATACAGAAGCATTTGTTTCCAGCTCTGTGATGCTTTTTAACACAGAGGCCTCACATGGTATGTGATTGCCATTTGTGACTTTATAGTTTATTGAATCTTTAGATCTTTTTATTTACACTGTTACAGGGATCATTATAGTTCAGAACAAGGAGCCAATTAAAATCTCTGACTAATTCCCAGGTTAATGGTAACATGTCTGTAGTCAAAGATAGTATAAACTTTTAACAATGTGAAATGTTTTCTTCTCTCTTATGAGGTATTTGGGGTGGGGGATGCTGTTTGGTTTGAGTGTGGCATTTAATGGCTTATTGCTCTGGCAGCCTTGGCAGCTTCCCTTGTCAGATCTGAATGTTTTCATTTCACTCTCCTGCCCCACGGAGGACGTTTGGCCAAAAGCAGCTCCGAGGTGCTGCCAGCACCATGGTGGTACCAGCGTTGTGCCGCAGCCACCCTGGCCTCTGTGAGCCATGCCAGAGCTAAGTCCAGCAGCCCAAACAGCACAAACTAGGGGGTTTGCTCTGCCAGCCTGGCACAGAAATGCAGGGAGGACAGCAGATAGATAGCCTTGGTGTGGAGACAATGAGCAGCCAGCTCCCAGGCACCTCCTCAGAGTGATACTATCACCTGAGACCTGCTTTCCCATCAGACCCGTGTTGCTGTGGGACAGCGGTGCTGTCTGTGTTACCATTGTTAATCCACAAATGGATCAGATGGAGGGTTTTGCAAAACAAGCTTATGTTTATTCAAATTATCAGTAATAAAATGTGAAATGGGCTTGACAGCTTACTTTTTCTGGTGGAAAAGAGTGCTTGGACTTACGGATTTGCTCAACTGACAAGGTTGTGGATCTCACATGGCAAACACCAACTTTAAAGCCTAGGACCTTTATGCTTGCAGTTTAACCTCTTCGACCTCTACCTCTCTGACTTCAGCCTTTCAGTATGTGAAATACGAAGGCAGGTTGGATACATTAAAAAGAGTGTAAGTGAGAAGAGAGGCAGTTGAATCAATAATGTCAGTAAAGGTAGACCTATTTATAGAGAAACAATGTCAGCGTATGACAAACCTGTGAGTAAACTGGCTGAAAGCCCAGAGCTTTGTACTGGTTTGGCGAGCCTGAAGGGATCTGAGCAGCAACAAGCATCATCAGTAATGCCAGGGCTCAGAAATGCCAGGGCTCAGAAACATCAGCCATGCCAACTAGGGATCAGGAAAACCAAAGAAGGGCCCTAGGGTGGGAGAGGGTGGTGGAAGGAAGAGGAGAAAATGGACACAGCTTCAAGTATTGTCAAAGGGAAATGCCAAGTCCTTAAGGCTGGGCAGCAACAGTAAAAGCAGAGGTCTGTGTTCACTGAGTAGACTGTGAGCCATGCAGACCTCCCACGCTGCAACCACACATCAGCCTCCAGGCACCAAACATCAATAGGCAGCTCCAAAAACCTGTCCAGGTATTCAGAACAAACATCCCAGAGGTACCAACTAGATGATACACAAGCCCCTCCATTGATCACCAAGAGAAGAAACTTGTCAGCTTCAGAGAATCTGATTCACTGTAACTAACTTGATACTTGGGTTTGGCTTTTTTTAAGATAAGAGACCACTCAAAGCAATCTGAACACATCCTTGAGTCTATACTGAAATCTGTAAATCATTAACATTGGCTAGAGGTAGCATCCTGCTTCTTTTCGTTGACTCCGCAGAAAGTCAAGGGAACTTTACTAGAGTCAAGTTTATGCTGCAGACACCAATCCTAAGGGTCATTGGGGCCTACTATGGGAAGTCACATTCTGAACATACTCTTGGTAACCAGCATTAGTAGAAATATTTAAAAAGAACAGCATTTCTGTTTCAGGTGACCGTTTGAACAACTTTTGTTCTAGTTTGAAGGCAAAATTTTCATTTTTTTCCCCCTTATTGTCAAAATTCTTCTTTTCTGCCTCCTGACCTCAAACACTCCATGTCTGGGGCAACTTCACTAGGTCCTTCCAAGAGCACTCAGAAAACTTCATCCTGTGGTATCAGTCTGACTTACAAAGTGTCCTTTATTTTGGTTTCATTTGCCTAGGTTCTGAGATGTCTTCCATGAAGTAGAACACACCAGATCATAAGAGAAGTTACATTTCTGCTGATTTTTTCCTTTCACAAGTCACTGCTGCTATGGGCAGGCTGACAACCCAGGGATATAAAAGTACATGAAACACGATAGACTCATGTTTGTGGGGAAGTTCAGAAATAGCAACCAAACCAAGGAGACTTCAAGTGAATAAAAACCCATTCACAAATGGAACCAGTGAGACCAGGCTTATGCCTTAGGTTGTAGGTGTGTAAAGCCAGATGTGTAGCATATAAATGTGTGGATACGCTGTATGTTCCCAATAAACAAACATCAGAGGAGGTAGACGCACATCAGAGCACACAGATCACCTGAGCCCTACCAAAAAGCCACAGTCCTGAGCCCTTCCAGGAGATCTGAGTCATCCTCGTTTGAAGTAGGCAGTCAGGGAAGACACCAGGGTAAGCATAAGAGGTGGCCAGGTTTAGAGGGTCTTGGGAGGGGTGGAGTCCAGGAGTCCAAGAGCCACATCCACAACCATGCCAGGGCTGCTGGATTTGCTGCAGCAGACCCAGTGTTCAGTCTGGAGCCACGTTAGCCCAGTTCTGGTCACAGAGTGAGTGTGTGCTAGATGTCCCAGACAGAATGTAATAAAAAGGGAAAGGGCTATCAATCATGTAAAGACCCCTACTGACACATACTGTGGTCACATACGTAGGACAAACACCTCTAAAAAGCTCATTTAAAAAAAAATAAAAAAATTACCAGCTGTTTCAAAACCCCTGCACTTTATTAACATTGATAACATGTCCTTTGACATAAACTCTTCTAGAAATGATTCAGATGAATTAGCACAGGAAAATCTTGCTGAGTTGGAAAGCACTGAATCGGAAGCAGTGGAGTCAGTGAATAATGAAAGTAAACCATCATTTTGAAGTATGATTAATGGTGACATGGTCTGTCTAGAAGAACAAATAACCAAGACATACTACTTGGCCCCAAAACTGGGCTGAACCTTTTTGAAATGACTTCACTGTTGTATGGAGACTATTAACAAAACAGGAAACCCTGCCAACTTGTGGACTACAAGTCCAATGAGAGAGAATTTCACTTGTACACAGGAGAGACAGATGATTCACTTTGTAAAAGAGCAGGACTTATTACTCTTAGAGGCAATATTAATAGATCCATCCAAAATAGCCCATGGAAGAGATCTATTGACAGTGCCAAGATCCTTAGCTGAAAAATGTGCAGAGAAACTTGAATCTGCAATGTAGAATGCTGCAGTGAAGTGATTACATTTTGTGGCACCTAAAATGCTTTTATCAAAGGATGACTTGACAAGACATCAAGATAGCTAAATGCTTAGGGCTGAATGTCAATCAAAAACGTACATGTATTATTCAAGTTGCAGACGGAGCTTCAGCTAGGCAAAGGGAAAATACTAAACTAAGGCTTATGGAGAGCGTGTTTGTGAAAAGATAGCAGGTATCTTTTGCAATCTAAGTACATTATTTTTGCTTCTTGGACTAAATGTGCTGGGTGTGATTTTACCAACTGCTTGGGGAATGAATTTGACCCATTGTGTCTCATTTAGGATGTGGGGTAAATACATTGTCTAGGCATGGTGTGGTTTCAGGACACAGAAGTTTTCATCTCAGTGCTGGTAGTCCAACAGCTGATGGCTGCCAGATGTAGTATGCAGCAGAAATAGCTGCCATCAGGAAAAGGCCTTCTCTTTCTAAGAAGAAGGCAAGAACTGAGCTGTGATTCAGATTTAGCACAATGATCCATCACTGAATGCTCCCACACCAAAGTATAACCTTCACCAGTAGGAAAGTACCCCTTAACCCCAACATTTCAAAGTCTCGAGACAAACTGAGACCACCATAACTTACCCAGTTCAGCATCCCAGCTCTGAGTTGTCCCAGCACTCACCTTCTCTGGGATGAATGGGAAATAGTCCACATTTTTTATGGTCCCCAAGGACCTGGTGAAGCTTAAGTGACTCACTCTCTGTACACAGACATGGCTTATGACCACACCAGTGGTCATCAAGAACGTGAAAGTATTCTTAGGAGCAGGATGTGCAGCTGAAACTGCCACTGACTGTTTTTCCATCTTCAGAGCTGCATAAAAGGCATAAGCCTTATGCTCAGTCCTGCAAAGCATCACCAAAGACAATCATTTTCTAGCTTAAACAACAAAGCCAATTTCATAGAATCATAGAATTGTATAATTAATTAGGTTGAAAAAGACCTTTAAGGTCATCAAGTCCAACCATTACCCCAGGACTGCCAAGCCCACCACTAAACCATGTCACTAAAGGCCTCATCTACACGGTTTTTGACCACTTTCAGGGATGGTGATTCCACCCTACAACAAATGAACAACTAGAAGAGACAATTTATCTCTATGCCTTTATGCACATACACATATACAGATGCTTTCTTAATTGTGACCACATCCTAAGGGTTACATGGCTAAGAAGCCAGGGGACACACATTATACAGTCCAAGACTTGCCTTTATACAATTCCAGACATTCCATCCACATTGTTTCCTACAGAACTCTCAGAGAATCTGACACCAAGTTATTAATTTTACTATGGAAGCGATCAAAATAGCAGCAAAACGATGTGACAAAGAATATGTCAGGGAAGCAACGGCAGCACAGAGGCCAGACTTGGGAATAACCCACAAGTGGTCACACAGAGAGGAGAAGCATATTTTCACTCTGCTTTCCTCTGTGTGGCCCAGCTGAAATATGGAGCATCACCTGAGAGAATATCAGAGTGGAATTATTGCACTGTTAAAACCAGGAGTGAAACAAAGGTAAACACAGCCTCGTGCTTGATCTGCTGTCTCCTTGCAACTGCCTAATTTGCCTTCCATACCCAAGGGGTTTGCAAGGCAAGAGTGGGAGCACAATGAGAGAGAACTGCCTTAAAGATGTTAAATATACCTATTAAGGAGAAAAAAAAGAACAAATTTTCCTATAGGGCACATGTATCAATTAAACCTTTCAATGGGAACACCTCCCTTGTGCTCCCAACATTAGCACTGGCTATGTTGTACAACTCTATTTACTCCTCTAGTTAATATGAATAACAGTTACTATAGCAATTATTACATTTTATGATGTAGATAAAATTTCTGATGGAGTTAAGAGATAGGGTCAGTGTTTAAGCTTAGCTCAGCATTTAGCAAGCTTTCCATCCTAGATGTTTTGATTACTCGGGAAAGCCTTAGCCTGTACAATACAACGAAGGACTGGAAAGTCGTAGGGTAATTCATAGGAGAAGGGGTGTGCATGAAGATACATGCACTAGCTTAATAAATAACCACGTGAAATCGCGGGCATTTAGGACCCTCCAGAGAGGAGCTTTCCCAGCTGGCTCCTGATCCCTCATACCCTGAGTAATTCCAGATTAAATCCACTGACTGTGGAAGTGTACGTGACATCAGAAACCCACCGTGTATTTCCAAAACACACATTAATTGGCTCCAGACAGCGTCAAGTGGGTTGTACATGGCTCCAACCATAGGGTTTCAGCTTCTTCATCCCCAGCGTGGCTCAGAGGGAAAGTGGTACAGTGCACAAATGGCCAGAGCTGCGGGAATGATGTAAGATGTCTTTCACTTGCATTTTATTGAGAAAGCCCATAAAATTCAAAATCCAGCTGTGCACATTGGTTCAGTCTGCCTATTAAAAGGGCGGCATTTTCTCATGCCTATGATTGATATGGCTTTAGGCACATCTGTGTACTTACTTAACCCCCTTCCCTCCACCCTCTCCATGTCAAGCCACTACATAGACATGAAAAGTGGGAATTTGTCTTTTGTACGTGAGGGTATAAAAGGCTTCTTGACTTCCACTGAAGAACAATAAGTGGCAATTCACTTTGATTCCCTCTTGATGCTAATTTTACCTTAGTTTGACTTAGGAAAAACATGGAAGCCCAACACCAGTGTTATCAGCCCTTTCTCTTTCATAACCTCAAAGGTAAAAAAGGAGCAGCCTGGTAAAATGTCCTGGACACGTGTTACAATAGACAATCAATGGCTCTAGTAAGATGCATGTGAAAGCATTTCAAGACCACATTTCAGTAAACATTCTCCAGAATCTGTGGCTATTTATCAAATATGAATGCACTTTTCAGGAAGAGAATCTCATTTCCCCCTGCTGTTTTTGTTCCAGAAATAATTGGAAGTGACAATACAGACAAAGATGATGCTTCAACTTCATGTTTAAAATAAATATAAGGCTGTCATCAGAACCGAGCTGTCTAGTGAAGATACCTCTCACACGAGTCAACAGGCAGCTCTACTGATAGAGAATAGTGTTCTATTATTGATTAGCTTTTAAGTTCTTGTTACATATTAGATTAGGATAGTTGCATGCAGAGGGAATGAATAGCCCAATTACAGTCTAAAATAGCTCATCTCAAAGTGGTTTAGGATTTTGATATTATAGAAAGAATTTTAAGCAAATTACAGGGTTTATTAAGAAAGCCTTCAAGGCAGATATTTACATTTTTATTGCATGGCTTTCAGGATGGGGAGGGCAAAATATCCCTCCTTTATGACATACAAGGCTGGTTTTAGCTCCCTCCCAATTAGCTTTTAAAAACTTTGGGAGTCAGGATTTGCTGTATTTGGGGTTTTTTTCTGCATAGAAATTACCAGACTAAGCAGCCCCAGAGTTATGCCTCTAGGGTCACCCAGTTTAAATGAGACTCCAGGGCTTGTTTTGGAGGCAGTGACAGTTCTCAGCAGAAGCTGGCATTCAGATGCTCAGTACCTTCAATTTCTTACTCTTCGTGCAGGAGGAAAATCTATTGATGGTGCAACAACAGTAACAGCTTCCTGAAGTCGGCCCTCAAGTGGACTGAGCATTGACCACAAGTAACTTGGAGCAGATTCAGCACCGCTCGAGCACATTCCAGCCCTCAGCAAAGGCACTGATCTCAGTGACCAGGGCTCTTGTGAACATGGGACCAGCACTGGCATAATACAGTGTTCCTGAGAGCACTGATTAATATACTTTAGTGTTGCCTGTTTTTATAGGACTGGAGCAATTCTAGGGATTTATGCTTCATTTTTCAAAATCCAGTAATTCAATTTTTTTTTTTTTTTTTTTTTTTGGCTAAAATCTGTCAAACTTAAGGCCAAGAAATCTTCAAAAGTAGCTTAAGCAAAACCATAGTTGATCATGTCTGGCATTGGCAATACCCCTTTTCAGGCAGGAGGTGGGACTTCAGGCACCTAGATCTCCCTTCAAGTTGGTGTTTTGTTGTCCTTGAAGACACACTGGACAGGCCCCCCAGGGTGGACCCTGGGGATTGCACTGGGGAGCAGTGAGGCACAGGGGAAACCGGGGGCTGCAGGCCAGCATGGCAGGGCCATGTCCCATGGCAGGGCCATGTCCCACAGCAGGGCTGCCAAACAAGCCGAGTGGAGCGGCACTGCATCTGAAATGCCAGACACGAGTCTGGCTGCAGGGGAGCATGAAGCAGGAGTCAATGGGCTGCATCGTGCTTGGCATGTAAGCTGTGACAGGATGGACTGCTGGCATTATTTAGGGACACCTGAGGTACCTCTGAGAGGTGCCAGCCTTGAAGACTGCAGGAGGGTGACAGAGAAAGAGCTGCTTTTTGCTCCGACCAACGCACGCGTGCACACAGAGCCATGCCACCCTCCACCTTCCCTCACAACTCCAGTTTTAGCATCAGCTTTAAAGGCCCGAATTGTTAAAAAACATATTTTATGTCTGCCCAAAACACAGATATCTTTCATGATGGTGAAAAGAAAATACACAAGAAAATACAGTTTTGAACTTAGGGGAGAGAGTACAGAAGCCCAAACTCAAACCTCAACTCTCTATATCCACTCATCACAGCACCAACAATACTGTATTTCACAGTTTTCATTCCATATAGCCACCCTGAATATTTTGGCATAGAAAATAACCACTCTCTTTCTACAGAGCGTTTCCAGCCTTCAGCAAGGTGGAACAGTTTTAGAAATTGATCTAACTTTCCCTCAAATCTGCCTAACTAGCTAATCATTCCCTTCGTAGGTTAATTTGAGGCTTGCATTGACCACATCTCCATCAAAGCATGGAAAAGGTCACCACAAATAGATTTCCAAGGCCTTCAAGGGACTCTGTGGGCAAATGGTTGCCACTTACCAACAGTGCAAAAGTGTGATTAAAGGTAAAAGGGAGAACCAGGTGGGAGAGCTGCATGACCCCAAGATCCTTGCCAATGGAAAAACCACAGCAGAAATGCGTAATGCATGTTCCAGGCCCACTGATTCACTCTTTTTGGAAGGTAATACATGAAATCTGCAGAGAATAGTTCTGCTTACCGAGTTCTACAGCACTGATTGATAGACTCATAATTGTTTTACTCTGCCGCATAAGAAGCCCAAGTTCCCTTCTTTTTTTATGCATGGCTGCAAGCAATGTAAACACCCAGAAGGCTTTCCTCTAAGAATGAAAGTCCAAGTCCTCATATATATGTGTGCACACAAGGTCACACTGGCTGATCACCTTAGATATCTCTCTCACTCCTCCTAAACAGTATGCTGAGATAGCCCTCATGTATTTATACCTTTCCACGTAAGTTCATTGAGGTGCTCAGCAGAGTAGTTTAATCCAGGAAAGTACTTTTTGAACTGAGACTGCCCACATATTTTTAAAATTAAACAGGCTCAGGACAAATTGCCTTATGCCCCACAGATGAACACTTGCTACCTGCAAAATCCAAGATACAGTCCTAATAGATACCTGCTCCACCTTGTGCATGCACATCTGCAATCTAATAGGGAAATCCATAGCTTCACGCAGGAAAAGTACATGCGGACATAGCAAGAAAGCAGGTTGGCTTGTACCTGTGCAGCAATGTTTTGAACCTGGGTCACTCCTATCTCACATGCAAGGTATGATCCCAATGAATGGGGTGGTGGACATGCCAAATGAGTCAAAATAAATTACACAGACTAAATGAGAGTGAGTAGCTGAAACTACTTGCTCTCCAATTCTTTAAATTCAAAGTGATCCTTGGCCAGGGACATCGTGTGACAAAATGCCTTCAGAAGCTCACTGGGGTTGCATCTTGCTCCCACTGCAGGGAACGGGAATTTTACCATTTGCTCCATCGAGGCAGGCCCACCATCACCACAGCAGAAAGTCCTACCTTAGTTGGAAAATCAGACTAAATCAGGTAAAACCAGGCAGTTGGTGCCTTTCTTTTTCCACTGTAATGAAAAGTAGACAAGAAGTAGCTCTGCATAGCTACACAGAGATCAGTGCAGGGATGTCTGGCCATATGGAAATGTGAATCACTAGGTCCAAGTCTAGATATCACCTGCCTCAACTGACCCGCTCTAAACTCAGCGGCTCCCTTAGTCCCTCTGCAACCTTATGCTTAAATATCCCTTTCCTTAGCCTACAGTGAAGGGGATTTCAGTTAGACAACAAAACTTCTTTTACAAGCAAACAGACCAAACTGATAAATGCATCATGGATGAGTTGAGCTCCCATAAAAGCACCGTATCTTTGGTAGTCTACATAGTCAACCATCTACATTAAATAACCTTCTTTAGTTAAACACATCCACAATACTTAGCTGTCCAAGTGGACACAGATCTTACTTGTTTCAATTATACATTTTGCAGCCTTCAAGCAAGACCAGAGTGTTCTCTTAAAAAAAAAAAACATAAAATTGTTCTTATTACTGCTGTTGTTGTTATTTTATTATTTTTACTTTTGTCACTGCTATTGCTATCACCACGTTATGCTTAGAAATGTTTTGGTGCTTTCCTTTACCTCAGTAAAGCAAGAGCAATTATGTAGCATGATGCATTTCTGTAAACAGCTATGGAAAAATCTTACTTTCAAGAAAAAAAAAGATAATTTCTTACAAATATATAAAACAAAATACTCAAGGCATTTTTGAGAGGTGTTCTCACATATTGCTGAAATTATACACAATGTGCGAAAATTTGCATAACAAATGTGACAAGATGGTTACTTAAGGGACTGAAACAGAAGGAACAAAATATATGTTAGATACCTCAGCTCTCATTAATTATTATTCTGAATGAGAAATAATGCCAGAAGCAAGAGGGATGCCAGAAGAAGCAATGGGGAAATATATTATCATGTACTTAAAAACCTTTAAAAGATATAATAATAATTAGGAAATTATTGTACTACTGATCTTTTTTACTATCAGAGCAACCACCTGTTCACACTTCTATTAATTGCTTGTCACCTCTTCCTTAAAGATGGTCTGTGATGACCATTAAAGGAAAAGCTACCCGAGTAGAAAGAAGGGGAAAGAATTCAGGTTATACAGGAAAAAAAAAAAATAATCCCTATAAAACTCATACCTTTCATTAAGAGTCACACGTGAAAAGGCAATACTATTTTAAGTACTGGAAGGCATGCTAAGGCACATGAAAAATAAGGTGGTTGGTGATAGCCAGTATGGCTTCACTAAGGGGAAATTCTGCCTGACCAATTTAGTGGCCTTCTATGATGGGGCTATGGAACTGATGGACAGGGGTAGAGCAGTTGATGTCATCTACCTGGACTTGTGCAAAGCGTTCGACACTGTCCCACACGACATCCTTGTCTCTAAATTGGAGCGACATCAATTTCATAGGTGGACCACTCAGTGGATAAAGAACTGGCTGGATGGCCGCACCAGAGCTGTAGTCTCAATGTCCAGTTGGAGAGGGGCAACAAGTGATGTTCTTTCAGGAGCCAGTGTTGGGACCAGTCTTGTTTAACATCTTCGTTGCTGACATGGACAGTGGGATTGAGTGCACCCCCAGCAAATTTGCCAATGACACCAAGCTGTGTGGTTCAGTTGAAACGCTGGAGGGAAGGAATGCCATCCAGAGGGACCTTGACACACTTGTGAGGTGGGCTGATGCCAACCTCATGAAGTTTAACCATGACAAGCGCAAGGTCCTACACCTGGGTCAGAGCAATCCCAGGCACAGCTACAGGTTGGGCAGAGAAGAGATTCAGAGCAGTCCTGTGGAGAAGGACTTGGGGGTGTTGGTTGATGAGAAAATGAACACGAACCAGCTTCAGTGTGCGCTTGCAGCCCAGAAAGCAACCGTATCCTGGGCTGCATCAAAAGGAGCGTGACCAGCAGGTCGAAGGAGGTGATCCTGCCCCTCTACTCTGCTCTCATGAGACCTCACTTGGAGTATTGTGCACAGCTCTGGTGAGGACACCAGAACAACATAAGGACATAGAGCTGTTGGAACAAGTCCAGAGGAGGGCCACAAGGATGATCAGGGGACTGGAGCACCTCCCATATGAAGACAGGCTGAGAAAGTTGGGGCTGTTCAGCCTGGAGAAGAGAAGGCTGCGTGGAGACCTCAGAGCAGCCTTCCAGTATCTGAAGGGGGCCTATAGGGTTGCTGGGGAGGGGCTAATCATTAGGGACTGTAGTGCTAGGACAAGGGGTAACAGGTTAAAACTTAAACAGGGGAAGTTTAGATTGGATATAAGGAAGAAGTTCTCTACTGTGAGGGTGGTGAGGCACTGGAATGGGTTGCCCAAAGAAGTTGTGAATGCTCCATCCCTGAGGGTGTTCAAGGCCATGTTGGACAGAGCCTTGGGTGACATGGTTTACTGTGTGGTGTCCCCCATCACAACAGTGATGGAAGAGAGTATTATTACTATTGATGCTAATTTGCAATCAATGCCCTGCCTTATCCAGCTTTGTCTTCCCAGTGCTCCCTAAAACACTGCTGGTGCAGAAATGTAGTTAAGGCAGCTCAGTGGGGCACTGCAAGGTGATGGCAGCAGCGGGTCTGGTCTCTTCCCACAGCACCCAGGGCTGATCCACAGCAGCTTCAGACAATACCCCAGGTGAAGTTGTTGCTTAGTTGTTGCTAAGCTGGAAAACTGCAGCCTTCCTGTTTTGGGAGATAATGCCAGTTAATGTATGTTTGTTGTCAGATACACACACATTCACCCCCTCAATTACACTGCTATGTGCTCACAAGAGCTGCACAGGTCTCTGCTGCTCCTCTTGTACCTGCCTGCCTGCGACGGAGATGAAATCACAGAGGGGTCCTATTGCTGGATTGATCCCTTCCCAGCTGCTGCTGTGGAAAGGGATGCTGTGCATGCCACAGCAGAATCACTGTGGGCCTTTGTGCACATCATGCCCTGTGATCGTGGCAAGCAATTTCACAAGCATTTCTCATCATTCCCTCCTTTAGGCTTTGAAACATTTATGCTTTATCTCTTCTAAAACAGAGAAATCTATTTTTCTATCAACCTCTTTCCTTCAAGCTTCCCATGGAATCCGCACAGAATTTCCCATTTTTCTCTTGCAGTCAAATCTTGTCTTGGGTTTCCACAGGGGTTTTGTCTTGGCCTTCTCTGTAATCAGTATCTCTCACAAAAAGCAGCTTTACTTAAATGCAGAATTTCATGTCCATTTTTCCCATTAGTCTCCCTGTGTTTCTTTTGTTTTTTTCTCTTGAATCTATTATCATCCAGATTCACCATTTGGAGGCTATTTCCTCACTGTCTGGCCTTGGGAAACACTATGTTCCACCAATCCCATACCATTCTTCTAGTCCACCCTCACATGGGAGATGGATAAACTAAGCTCGGCATGATCAGAAATCAAGAGAAAGAAACCTGCTATGCAGTGGCACGCCTGTCTTCACAAATACATGCTTCCATTCCTCATCCTCTTGGAAATTACTCCATTCCCTGACATCTCTTCCCACTTTTAAGCCCAACAGGTGGGACAGGCAAATTGGAGGGTGAAGAGGGTGGAGAGGGAGACAAAACCCTTTGCACAGGGTCTTCAGCTGATGCCAGTTCATTGTGCCATTGCGTGATTGAACCATGAAAGGACCCATGTCTTTGCTTTGGGATCTGTGACAGGGCTGTGTGCTCTCCCCTCCTCCCAAGACTCTTGCTACCTTGGCACCTACACTGACATAAACTCCCAGCAGTGGCTCACTGGCAGGGTGGGCATTTGCAGGCTGCAGCACAGGAGCTGCACAACTCCATATCAGCAGTCTAAAAATGGAGTTTCACTGCATCCGTCTCACACACTGAACATGAGTACAGCAGTTAGTAGAAGTTAAATCCACCTAAAATCATTTTAAGAGGGAAGATAAGTCCCTTTCTGGAGATATTATTTCTCTGTCATGTTTTACTCTGCTATTAATATACTTTTGGAATGCATGAGAGTTCCTTGCACCCAAGGCAGGTAATAACAGTCTATTAAAAGACACCATCTCTGTTTCCTAATGCTCTATCAAAAGTTCATTGATGAAAATAGCCATCTGACTGCTCTCATTGGCTTTAAGGAATTCCATAAAAGAATGAAATATGCTTTCCTCATAATTGCTTTTGTATAAGATTTATGACAATGTGAGTAACGATTAAACTGGGCACTTGCTGAACAAGGCTCAGATTTAAGATGTGCTGATGCGAACAAGGAAGAGTTCAACTAAGAGATGCATATCTTGGGAGAAATGTGAACGTGTTTGCAAAAGCCATTAAGTTACTTCATACAACTGGCTATATTCCCTGCTGGTGTAAACACCTACAGCTCCAGAGAGGCCAAAGAAACTGCATCAGCTTTCTCTAATGGTAAATCTGGGTCTTAGAGGCCAGTCACCTGAACAGCTCACAGCTCAGAAAAGGACCTTGACAGCATCTGGAATATGTCCTGGGTATACCTATAGAGTTGATTAAGCAGTAGCACAGGCTTTTGCCACCTGCACCTGACGATGCTGCATGTGTAAAGAACATCACATGCTTGGGGAAAAAGAAATAGTTCTTTAATTTCTGGCAGCACTTTTCATACTCCTGCCAACAGTAAAAGTCACATCAGTGGGAATGGACTGTGTGATTATTGTTGTGGGATAATTAAATCCCATTTGCCAGCTATTCATCTGGTTTAAACAGTCAGAGGTGCAATGGTCATCTCTGTTCCTCTTTAATATTACATCAATAATACAGTCCTATGAGCTTTTGCTTCCAAGATTACTTAAAGCACAGGATTGACACTAAGGAGATTATTTATGTGTTTCCACCTCTGTTGTGAGGTTTTGGTGTCACTTAACTTTTTTGTCTTTTTCCATCTCCAAAACAGGAATAATAATAGAACTATTTAGGTTGGAAAAGACCTTTAATGATTCCTTGCCCAATTTCATTGCCCTTTAGGAGGCAATCAGATACTACAGATCTAAGTGCTGCGTAAATACTTGTAAACATGCCTATCCCACTCTATATGATAAGGCAATCACTACACTCTCACTCAATGAAAACAAACTATTCAGTCATACACTATGAGGGTCTAAAATTGCTAATGTATGCACATTTCTGAAGTTGCTCCACCTCTGTGGATATGCCCACCAGAGTCAGCTCCAGGGTAGGTGGTAGCTCAGTCCCACATAGAAGTTGAGAGGAGGTGGTGGGCATCAGTTGGTCACTGCTAGAAGATGTGAATGACATGAAGTTAGATACTTTTTAGATTTTGAATCTGAAAAAATTTCAACCATCTGCCAAAATTTGGGTCTGTACAGACATATGTGCTCTCCAAAGCCATCTCTTTCTCTGCACATTTTCTTTCTTTACAAACATACATATTTTAAGACTTTCAGCATGCCCACATTTGGGTATTATTTGCACCCAAAGAAAGCTAATAACCAGTATGCAAAATTCTACGTCAAAGATTTGAAACTTGTCAGAGCCACAAGAGCAGAAAATAAGATGGAAAGAGCCAGCCATTTTGATAAGAGTCAGTACCACAGACACACTTTTAACACCCCAGTCATTCATTCAGCTTCTCCTTTTCCTTTTTTTTTTCCCCAGCTAATTACATCAATAAGACTTTATGGAAACCGCTGCCAAATGTTTAAAATGAGAGCAGTTCAGTTGTTATTTCAGTCCCAGGTTACTGTGGTAAATTGTACATGCTCACCTCATGCATTCATTTGTGAACATTTGACATATCAGTGATTAATTAATATTAATGGCATAAATCACTTCAAGCTTGCTTTATGCTAGAAATCACACACAATCTTGGCTCTAATCACTCAGCACATAAAGAAACTTTAATTGATAACCCAGGTTTAATATCCATCAGGAATGGATTCTGTAGGAGGAACAGAGCAATGTTCCCTGTAATCATCCTAGAGGAGATAGAAAGCTTGTTCTACCAACATCAAAGAAGATTAGGCAGCAGAAGCCTGATAGTAAAGTAGCAATTATGGAGGGTTTTTTTTTAATTCTGTGCACCTGCTTCATCAAAATAATAGGCATCTTTTAGCAAAATAACCTGAAACTCAGTTCACTGACTTTCAATTATCTGATGCTGGGAAATGCATCTGGAGAGACATGAAAAAAGGTGATAGACACACAGAGAAATAAAGAGAAAGGGGAAATTAGAATGAGGGAAAATATGAGCACCTGTGTAAGTGGGTGTTATAAATATCCTGTGCCTCAGGCTGTTTATAGAATGGGAATATTTTTGCTGAGTTAGGCTAGTGGCATCAGGCATATTTGACCATATCAGTCCCTGGTGGAGTGCCTTTGACTACAGTAAGCAGCTTGCTTACACCAGGGACAGAATTGGCTCATTGTTTTTAAGGGGAATTTTAGGCATCAAACCCTAATGCAAGCAAGGGAAGCACATGAAAACTTTCCATGAACATTTCAGGCTGTATAACTCAAAGCAAAAACGGCTATCCCTGAATTCCCCTTTATCCCCTTTATTTATTCCACCTTTATCAGGTGATCTTGCTACACAAAACTAGGAATGACCCCATAATTTTCTTTCAAGAGATGAATCTAATATTAAGCCAGAACCAGTCTTTCCTGAACGTGAGGAGGGAAAGAAAGCCCAGGCACAGTCTTGGTTTTACTTCAGGAACTGCATCCTCATTTCTGGAAAAGAATTAGGAAGACCTCAGACTTAGACTTAAGAAGCCTGCCTGGGGCTTAGTACCTACCCTTCCTTGTTGGGGTTTATGGGTGTTTTTTGTTTTTAAATAAATCCCAATCTTCTCTGAAAATGCTTTTTCAGAGGTCAGTGGGCAATTCACTTCAACATTTCATGATCTGCAGCCCTTGAGCCCTCAAAAGCAGAGCACAGCAAAGCTCTTACCAGAGAAAAGCCACATTGCCAGCCCCATTTCTGGATTGAGTTCTTGACAGGCTCAGGACAAAACCAAGTACAGCTTATTTTCACCTTTTTTTTTTCAGCTTTACATCCCTGTTGAATGCACTGCCTCTCTCATGCATATTTCTCTCCCTCCTCTATTGCATACAGCCAGTCACATCTCATCTAACTCAGAAATGATTCCCACATGAAAGCTGGGCAGGAGAGCTGCTCTCCATACTTTATCTCCTGAACCTTTGTGGCTTTGTGTTTGAGCTTCCATTTCCCTGCAGGAGCCCATGGCACATGTGAACTTGCACTTAACCAACATGCAAAATTGGACTCTGTAAGGCAGAGCAGGTGCTCTCCCTTCAGTCATGCTGCATCCTGGCACATCACACATCCAGCAGCTACTGGTCCCTATTCCAGAGGTTGAAGCATGGAGGATCATGAGCCAGCAACCACGGCTGGCAGAGGTTGATCCTTCAGCAAGAATCATAACAACATCCCACTTCACGCAAATGAAGTAGAAGTAATTCCATTGTAATTAAAAGGAATTTTTGTGTGAATTCCAAATGAACCTTTGTAACATTATCATTAGTTCTCAATACATCTCTTATTTTACCTCATTAGAATTATTGGTAATAAATGGTAGTAACTGAATTGTAATTAAATAGGAATTAAAATTTGACTTCCTAATGAACTACAGCAAAGCAATCACTATTTCAATATACATTTAATTGCTGTTCTGTTAGGAATACAAGCAACTTATTTTTAATGAATTGCTACAAATTATTATGAATATATGGCCTGAGCCTACAAAATAGTCTCATATCAGTAAGTGTGCCTGGTACATGTCAGCCAGCTGTGCAGGGAGAAGATCAACCAAAGGAACATGGGACTTGCAGCATGCTAATTCCAGTAGAGAATACACTGTTATGACATTTCCACAAAAAACGTTCTTTTCAGAAGGTTGCAATTAATTCCCAAAAAGAGACCGGAAAAGATGCCACTGGGGAAGTGGACTTCGAGGTGAGAGAAGCAAATATCAATAATGCAAGACTAGTGCACTTTTATGCTAGTGGCTCCTGTTTGTTTGATTATAATAGAAGTGCTTTGTAATATGTCCCAAACTGGTAAACTGCATATAGAAAACTCCATTTTATTATTTATTCTCTTTCTGTATATAGATATATATATAATAAATGTATGAATAAAATTTCATTTCTATGACTGATCTGGATTTAAAAGCCATAGATAGTGTTTGCTTTTTTTTATTACTGTTGAGGACGTAACAGGCTTTTGCTGTAAGAGCATGCAAGCTATGAGACATGTTGGTAATAGGGAGTACTGACTATCTAATAGAGGTTTTATATCCATATTCAGGGCAGACTTATTCTGATTTGATGGAATGGGTGGGGAGTGAACCCAAAGCATACATGAACTGCTGAAAAATCATCTTTCTGTTTTCACTGTGAAAGCCAGCAGCATGCATGCCTCTGAGCAGCCTCTTGGCTACCTTATGTCTCCAAAGTGACTGGCACTGGGCAGAATTCCATAGGCTTTCACAGCATGTAAGTTCCCCCCATTAACTACTGAGGTATTTTTTCCATCCATGCTCCTCATTTCTGGCCCATCATCACAGAATCATAGAATCATAGACTAGTTAGGGTTGGAAAGGACCTTAATATCATCCAGTTCCAACTCCCCTGCCATGGGCAGGGACACCTCACACTAAACTGTCACCTAAGACTCCATCCAACCTGGCCTTGAACACTGCCGGGGATGGACCATTCACAACTTCCTTGGACAACATCATCATCTCATGCTGTTGATTTCTAGGGAGGAGTCAGTCACCACAAACATGGGACAGCCAGTTCCCTCAGACACGGCATGAGCTATCCATGCTGATATGATCACAAGGTCTGTCTCAACATGGTTTTACATGCACTGAAATATCTTCATGGCTCTGTTTGTTCACAGCTGCCATCATTTTACCTCCCATTGTACTGCAAAGTCAGTGTCTGACTGACATTTACAATCCCTTTGGATTTTCAGATCCAGCAGGGGAAGTTCAGAATCAGACTCTGGATGGGATCTGCGAGAGCCACAGTGACACATGTGGGCTCAGGAGAGAGCAGCTCGCTGCTTAGGTATCTTTGTTATACCCACATTTAAATCACACAGATTGAACAGGGCAAGCAAGCTCACTTTTTCAATTTTGTTACCTAATCAAAACTCTGACGCTTTCTAGTGCTGGAGAGTATTCACATATCATCCACTTTCCATATCCAGTGCTGACAAAACAGTAAGGCAGGAATAAAATCAGTCGTGAGAAAACTAGTCTGTCTCATAAATCTTCGCAGAAAAGTGGCTGCTGTTTTATGTTATTGCAGCGTGTTGTTTCCAATGAAGTGATTACTGTTGGATGTATTTTTAAATTGCTTTTGGTATTTTTAAAAATACATGACTTTGAGAGTGATAGAAATGAGATTGAGTGGCGGTAGGCAGTGCCTACAATATGATTAACTTTTTCCCACACCGGCTACTTCTGAAATTAAGGTTACCAACACAGCTATTGTCAACTTTCCTGTGTCTGATAAGGGCTCATTGGAGTCTGTGAATTGTATGCAATTATCTGATGGTCCACCTAAACCCTCCTCTTGCTTCAGACACTCCATGGGCTTGTGTTCTGCTTCAAGATGTTTGATTAATAATCGCTAGTGTTATTCTGAAGTGAATGTGCATGTTTATGCACTAAAGCTCTGTAACACAAAGCCTAAAGTTACATCCCAATGTGACTGAGAAGTTGTGGTTTCTGCCATGGTGGGGAGGAGCAGCTTTGTGTGTTAACGGCTTCAACCAAAGCACACAGGCTTCCAGAAAGGCTGATCTACCTTTTAGATAAAGTTTATTTGGAAGACATTCAAGGCAGTAAATTTCAAGTGAGAGGTTTTCTCAGGTCTTTACAAGTCATTAAAACTCCAGGTAGATTTTACCTACCAAAGGCTTCACTTACGGCTTGCTGAGATTTTCCTGGATGCCGTTGTAGCCCTTCCAGCAGCTAATGAAGCCTGTAACTATCCCAGGGCCCACCTACAGGGTTCTTTGGATTGCTGTGCGCTGCACAGAGCAGGCCCTACAGGGTTAAGCTTACCCAGACAAAAGGAGACTCAATAAGAGGCAAAAGGAAAATGAATTAGAGGAAAATCAACAGGCAGCAAAGGAAAAACTAAATTACATTTCATGTACACACATGCACTCTTTTGGCTGGAGGGGCAGAAAACGTAGCCAAAACAGGGTTGTTTTTATTCTAAACAGTGCATCAATCCATTGATTAATTTTACACTTTGTTCCTTATGAACCTGGGCTGGGGCCATGAATACTGCTATGAAAAGAAGAATATAGCCAAAAAGGAACTCTTAAAAAGTTGGCAGCCGTTTCAAGGCAATGTGTCTGGCCAGCAGGAAGGAGATGGCTCCTCCAGGGAAGTGTAAGGAGCTGTAAAACCATTTGTGAACCGGCTCTGCTCAGTTTATAAGGTGTGTGAGTGACTTAAAGTCAAGTTTCTTGCACAAATTTGTGACTTGTAAATCAAATGATAAAAGTATTCTTAAGGATCATTTTTCCAAAAGGGCATTACAAGATTGGTTAAGAATGACTGTATTTCCTCACTAATATCGTTAACTTCAGAATTGTTTCCATCCATTACTGAGTTGAACGAGGAGGGTTTACTGTAAATTGCTACATACTGTATGGTTCAGCTGGTCAGCTTTATGGTATAGGAAGCAGAAATAAACCAAAATGAAATAAAGGAATACAACAAAACGCCATGGACCAGCTTCAGCCTTGGTTTAATCAAGTGAAAATGGAAATTAATGGAGTTGCACTCACTCACACCAAGGCTGACACATCTCTTGGCCACAGAGCAAAGGGAGATAGCTAATCTCATCTCTCCATGTTGCTTCCCAGGAACAGCTATGGCGAGCTGCGGCAGGCTACTAGCTCATCGTTTTCCAATTACCTGCTATCTGCTGCCTAAGTGTTTCCTGAAAAGCCTAATTTAACTCAGGATTTCCCTTCCGTAAGTATGTATTCCTTTCAGCATGTCAGGATGTCAAGGAATGAATTGGGAAATACCCCTAAAATCTCTCAAGATAAGCCAAAAGTGACATTAAGTAGGTGGAGGTCTGTGTAAGATCTCAAGAAAATGGGACAGAAGGAGGGAGAAATTCTGCCTGTGAGATGTCTTATTCCTCATCCAGGCCAATTGCTTAGTGGGGAATCAGGCTGGCAGTTTCCATTGACAGGAGGTTCAGAAACCCCGTAATACTGCTTATCTCATTTGCAACAAGGAAGAGAGAGTACAAATCCCACTTACTGACAGGGAATCTCACCTTCTGTAGAAGACTAACACAAAGCCAGGACCCCACTTAAATGCTTAAAATAGGGATCTGCAGAGGTTCAGGGCAGCACACAGGCAATCTGACCATTCCCCTGACACAGCACCCCGCAGTCAACACACATCCTGGCACCTGCCTGAGGGAAGAGTTCAGCTCAGCAGTGAATTCATGTTCATATTTGGCAACTGCAATGAGAAAAAATTTCTTTAGGTAAGTTTCTAAACCATTGGTCATCTAAGCAACAAAGCTGCTCCTGCTTATGTTGCTTGACTACCCGACTTTCAGACCTCCTCAGTGCCCACAGCCTCAGCATAAATACTCCTGAGCAAACAGGGGTTCCAAATCCCCTGCACAGAACCAATTCTTTCCCTTCTCACTGTATTTCAATGTTGTTAATTGCTAATTATTCACAGACTTTACACAGCCGCCCCCTTGCCCAAGTTTTACAGTTGAAGTTTTGTTTGAACTACTCTTCACCCAGCTGAACAGTGCTTGAGGGTCAACAGAGCTATGTAATGTGCTGTGAAAAGTGATGCTTCTTTTAAGAGGCCTCGTTATTGAAATAACTTTAGAGTTAATGTT
This sequence comes from Pezoporus occidentalis, assembly GCF_034315485.1. Taxonomy (NCBI): domain Eukaryota; kingdom Metazoa; phylum Chordata; class Aves; order Psittaciformes; family Psittacidae; genus Pezoporus; species Pezoporus occidentalis. The sequence goes on from NW_026915280.1 coordinate 208,133, forward strand.
TGGAAATAACTTTGAAATGAAGACTTGCACAGATTTGTTTTCTTAGTGCTGCAATTAGCTTCACGAGCAGTTACTGGCTACAGTACCTTCTGCCATGTCTGACACATTAAATAAATTATGCACTCAGTTCATTAGCTGGAAATACAGTTTGTGTTACCTGCCGAGTTACAGGACACGCAGCAAAGCCACAGATCATCTCAAATAGAAAAATGAAGTCAGGTTTTGCTGCTCCCACATAAATAAAAAAAGAAGGATGTGAAGAAAGGTGAATAAGAAAGACACTGTTGTTCTTACCATGCAGCTCAATCAGTTTCTTTCAGAAAACTGCCCCTCTGCCCTGTTCCCTTTCAAATGATCAGATTACAGTTCTCTCCTTCCCACCAAGTTGGACTGCCTCAGCAAAATCTCCCATTGCCTCTGGTGGAAATATCTTCAGCATTGGTTAGCTCTTAATGAAAGTACGATGTTACACCCTCAAGAAACAGCTTATTATTTTTCCTGCCAGTCCATCTCACTGTTGCAAGCAAGATCCTTGCAAGTCTTCTATTTTTCAGGCTTTACATGAGCAGGCAGCAGCAGCCAGACAACTTTGTGCAAAGGTGGAAGCTGGGGCAAGGAGAGGTGTGGGCTGTCCTTCATGCTTGCTGGTCTCTACCTGATGCACTGGGACATACAGCACTCACTACTCCCATGGGAGATGGAAGAAGCTGTGGGGACCGCACCTATTGATCTAACAGCTTTTCACCCCACATACCTGTACACAAACGGGTCCATGGCCAGATCTGCAGTTGTGATGGATGGACTAACTTATTGTGAGACTGAGCTGCTGACACCCTGGCTCTTGAGGAGCCCAGTCCGGGTTCAGAAGGTGGAGCTGGACCTGGCTGAGAGCACCAGGGCTTTTCACGAGTAGGTATAAGGGCACTGACTAGAGCCTGCAAAGGGCCACCCAGACATATAGGTCTTTCACCTGCATTACTGTCCAGCAGCCTGTGCAGTCAGGGCCCTGGCCTGGGGTGATAAAACATACAGGATCTTACCATGCAGGGTATGACATTTAAAGAGAGTAGGGGATTTTTAAATACCAGTTAGCAGCTGAACTTAATTAGACGTGGCAGGGCAGGAGGATGAGGAGACCTTTGGAGCCTTACCCTGCTTCTTCCATCTTCATCATTCAAAGCAGCCCTAAAAAAAAAGCCTAGATCCAGCAAAATTTGGCTAAATCCTTGAGCTCAGCATTTACTCAGCCAAAGAGAGAGGCAAGTCGTCCTTTCCTCAAAGGCACTAGAGCCAGTCACCAGACAGGGAACACCATCAATGAGTGGGATTCAGGCCAGAATGCTGGGATGAATTTTACAGAGACAAGAGACTGTACTTAAGCTCCAAAATACATATTCAAGCATCAAAAAGGGTGATGTGATTTTGCTAAGCAATGGCGGTAGCAGAGGCACCAAGGTGAACCCCAGTACACGTGGCAACCATGTGCTCACATCCAGCAGAGCTGCCAACCTAAAGCAGGCTGTGGATGACTTGATCCTTTATTTTGTTCAGTCAGATTCCCCCAGGTAGAATTAAAAGGCTTAGACACTGCAAGTCAGCTGTACTCTTCCAAATCACATACCATGGATGACACAGGTCTGCCCTGCAAAAACATGTTGTGTAAAGAAGAAGAGAAAGGAGAGAAGAAATAATAAATACTCCATTATTTCCAGCGCATATTATGCAAAATTTGGCATGAAATCTTTATCTCATATAAATGTGAAGGTCACTTATTTGTTCATTAAATTCTCCTCAGTCTACATCATTATGCTCATAGTTTTTCTTATACTTAATGTAGTAAGGGCCTGCCAAAATCATTAGACATCAGCTGATAAATGGATTTGAACTCACAATCTGTTAAAAATCACATAGGCACATTAGAGCAATATTTCCATGGCTTAGAGACTGTATACATTTAAATCTTCCCAGAGAGGGTTTTGAGCATTTTTGATCCAGTGCAGCAGACTCAACACATAATTCAAGTCTGCTTGCTGTAAAAATTTACAGGCTGGGATCTTAGTATCACTAGTCATAAATCAAAGCTGCATGCTTAAAAATGTGGTAGTGGCAAAACTGTTGGATAGGGCGTAAACATCATCAAGCTCATTGTCATGCAGCATGGGCACTGGAATAATAGGGGGAGATAAAGCTAAATGTTGCATGTATTTTCTTTCTTCTGGTGGAATTTGTACATATAACATATTACTCTCAGTAATTTCCAGACTGGGCAAATCTCTGGATGAGGAAGGGCTGCTGAAGCTGTCCTGAATTCTCACCCTCATGCCATGGCTTCAAATAAGCTTTTACATGAAACACAGACAGAGGAGGATATGGGGCATGTTTATGCTGTAGTTTACTTTTCACTTACTCATTGCTGTTTATTGTAATTTCCCCCAACTGATGATAAAATGCTTATAAAGCATTGGGCTGATAATTTGCAGGCTCTCCTGCTGCTCTGTTTGTTATAAAGCTACTCATGTCTCCAGGAGAGTTTTTCTTCTTTTCGGATTTATGAGCCTAATGAACCACTGTTATTCTCCATCACAGGAGCCAGTGATGCTGTGACATTATAGCAGGAAGATTTGAAAACTTATGAGAAAGCACTTGAAACAAACTGCTGCTCTTAATAAGTGCCTCTTGTCTTCTGTGTGGTCTGAGGAAGATCTAAGCGAGCTAATGAATGAAAAGAACAGAGTCCTGCACTAACCCTGTAAGCTCCACTGCAGAGTAAGTAGTGCTAGAGAGACAATCTGCTGGGATGAACAGTATTTATCAGTGGCAGAACACTGATACACAATTCCACCAAAGGGCTCTCTCAGCACACAAGGAGCCCCAGTCCTCAGGACTGCTTAGATTTTCCAGATCAGGGATGTTGGATCTACAAGACTATACACAGTTAAAATGACCTGCAATTAATTTTAACTTCCACCTTACTGAAGGGTCATTCAAGGGAGCTCAGATGGCTGACTAGACAGCCTTTTGCCTCCTAATCACTCTGGATTCACTCAAACACATCTTTTCCCCAGGCTGTTCTTGTCAGTCACCAAATTCAGATAATTTCAAACCAAAGTAGTGGAAGTGTAGGAGAAGGGACCCCTTCCTGCAGACTAGCTGTGCACTGCTGCTCTCCTCTTTATTTCCATAAGGGAGCACATTTCTGCTAACCATGGCAAGACACAGTGAAGGGAGAGGCAGTAGCATGTCTAGGCCAGGCCCAGGCTATTTAAGAAGTTATAGGTCATAACCCACACCTTCATCTCCACCTGGAGACTATTAGGAAGCCTGTGTAAAGCCTGGAGCACACAGTTCATTGGCTCCCAGTGAGATGCCCAGAATTAAAAGCATGTCCTGTTTAGAGCCCCATTATGTAAGCTGATGCTATCAAAGAGACAGTTCTTGGACCCCAAAAATTTACTTCAGCTAAAAAAGTGTGGGGAGCTAAACAGAACCAAGTTGCCCAGTGTTAAGCAGTAAGTCAACAGCAGCGCTAGACATAGAACCCAGGCATCTTGGCTGGGAGTGCAATGCTGCATGCTTTGGCAAGGGTTTTGCTGCCTTTGGCTGTTGTGCTGGATTCCCAGAGACAAGTAGGTTGAGTCAGTTGAGCCATGCTGCTTGTTGGGGCTGAACTTGAGATGATGCAAGTCCCTCCCCATCCTCAATGTCCCTGCCTGCAGAGCCAGCTGGCACCTTCCAGGCTCAAATCAGGGTGTCAGACAACACCTCTGCAGCCTGGCTGGTCGGGGAACTTACCTGTAGGGTGACGCCCAGCTATGGGCTTCTGTGATAGTTTTGACATACCTCTTGTTGTCCAGGGGTGGCTGGAAGTTATGTTTGCAGGTGAGCAGTCTTGCCAAAATAATGAGACCTCCCACCACACATGATGCTTAAGCACGCTGTCAACTCTGTTTATTATTCATAAAAGCTCTGCTGTTTTCAGTTGCTCTGTAATCATCACATCTTTCATCATGGCACACATATCTCAGCAACTGTACTCATTACAAAACCACCAAGGCATAATAGGAAAAAATGACATATTCCTTCTTTTTTCTGTGATACAGTGGGTTACAGAACTCAGTGCAATGCAGGTCATTTAGCCAGAAAAATATTAGTAGAAGATGTATGGCGACATGCCAATCAGTGCTTTGAAAAGCTCAACCTAGGTGACTCTGTTTGTTAAAAAGTATTCAAAAGCCTCAATTACAATCAGTTAAAAGCAATAAGCATGCAAATTGTTTTAAAACAAACTTTAATTAATTTCAGCATATGTTTCACTTAGGCTGATTAGTCAAATCTGATTTTCTGAAAAGAAACAATAAACATCTGCTAATGATGATTTACATATCACCGCTCACATGGCCTGCAGTGTGTGCTGTGGCGATGGAGGTTCTGTACAGCACAGGGAAGCAATGTCGTGCTGTGCCAGCTACCCCCAGCCTGCAGCCATCAGGCACAGAGAGTGACAAACACAATTCTTTGCTAAAATAGCTAGATATGCCCCAAAAAAGGATGATAGTGTTTGTATAAACAACTGTCCCAGTAAAAGCTTTTGGTTTTGATAAGCATTCTTTGGATAAGAAACAGGTAAAAGAGCCTGAAGCTTGGGTTTACAGGGCCCCAGGCTGAAGCTCTCCACAGCCTGACTTTGGTACAGACCCATACCCTGATATGCCAGGTGAGAAGCTATTCAGGCAGTTGCATTCAGAATAGCATGAAGAGCTTAATCTGTTGTTTAGAAGCCACTTTCCTCTAAAAACAGTGGAAAAAAAAATACCATTTGCTATAAACACGTAATTTAGCCAACACAATCACTTATTTTCTGTTCACTATATAGGGAGACAGGATGTGATAATCCTGAATAGTCAGAAGGCTAAATCCCTCTTTACACCCAAGACTCCATCATGGAAGGCCTGAATACAGCCCCCTCATACCTTTGGGCCTATAGCTCACAGTAATGTAAATATTTAAAAGTCCACGGCATTATATATCCACAAGGCTGATAATGGAATTGTTTTAATATCCTTACAGTGCCAAATCCAGATTAAGGCAATAATAGTGGCTCCCAAGCAGTTTATTAGCACTCACTCCCAATATGCAGTAAACCTAGAGGGGAAAAAAGGGAAAAAAAAAAAGGTGCCCTGCCAATGTATACTGCACACCAAGCTGCAGGATGTTGTATTCCAAAAGCTATTTCAGTTGTAGAAACCACGTGCCATTACTTGGCATGAAGAGAGGATAAAGACAGAATGGTCTATGACAGGTGTCGCTTTAAATATTTTGAAGATATGCATCAGGAATAGTTCATAAAAGTGCTTCCAAAGTAGCTCTTACACCCACTGGGCTTGGCAGTCCTCACTCTTAAAAAACATGAACTTGGCACAGTAGTCTCCTAAATCTTTTAAACTAGCTTAATCTTCTCAGAAATGAAATGTGCACTCAGCTAGATGGGTGCATTTATCTGAAACTCACTTATTTACAAGCAAATAAAACATGAAATTAGCTGGTCCCAGAAGGCAGCTTTGTGCTTCCCAACTCTTCTGCTATCATAAATCAACCCATTCAAGAGGGTGCCACATTTGTTTTTCCCATTCTTACATTCTGTACGAACAATCTTTCCCCATTTAATGCCGAAGATGATCCTGTGGAGATGTCTCTGCTCTATTATGTGATTTTTGGCTTCTGTGGGACTAGCGGTACGTGTGTGCTGGCAGACATCAGGAGGTTTGCAAAATCTGGAGTTCTGGGAACATTTCAAAGGACATTCCTGTACCAAACAATGCTACTGTGGTGCGGGCATCAAATGTGAGTGCTAACAGTGGGATCAGCTATTTCCACCAATTATCTCTCTGCAGAGTGCAATCCAGCAAGCAAGAAATAGAGCTGTACTTCAAATGTATACTCCTTTTACATCCACATTACTGTGGTAGTGCCCAGACAGACAGCTAGATACACTCATCACAACCACTCCACACTTTCTGGGAATACCAGTTCTGAAGAAGGTTCTTGTATCTCCTCCATGGGGAGGGAGAGCAGCCTTACTATGTTAAATGTGAAGAACCAAGCTTCTACCCAGCTTGGTGAAATAGAGGATTTTCCAGGATTCCTCACTGGCATAATTGGTCATGTGCCCTTGCTCCACTATGCTATTTCTGCAAAGCAAAATATTCAGTGATCAAGTAGCACCAATATTTAAGGTATTTTCAGCTTTGGGATTCAAAATTAGTGTTGAATCTTCTCCTTAGGGAATTTCTTCCAGAAATTACACTCCCCCAGCAGAAATCACTGGTTCATGACTGCAGAGAATAACAACACACCTTGGAAGGAGGAAACATCAGAGCAACAGGAAATCAAGGCTCACAACTGGTAGCTGAAAATACCCTCACTAAGCCAGCCAGCCAACTACAGAGCCGCTCCAGGCTTCATCTCTGACTGGAGCATAATGCAGTCGGCTTCTATCAGGAAGGTAAGCAGCTCTTGCAAGGTTAAAACATTTCATGCAGAGTGACCTGAAGATCAGCACTTGCCTTTTCTTGTTCTTTCACAATGTGGCACTTAAGACAGTTAAAAAGAATACTCAAAAATACAAAGGGTGCTTTTCTTACTTCCCTGAGAGAATGGTATATTCATAATACACCTTCATTTGCCTTTTTACACCAAATTATCACCTGTCACCTGATCATTTCAGCCTTTCAGCTACTATAAGGACTTCCCTTTATTCTGGAACGTTTTCAAGTACTGGATTTAAAACAGCACAAAGAGCAGCACCAGGCTTGAGAATGCAATCAGGACCACAGAAATAGGAAAGAATCTATTTCCACAGAAACTTTTAGAAAGGAAACAGCAACTCTTCATTCATTCCTGTATCCTCTTTGAGATCTGGAGTAAAGATTTGCTGGGAAAATGAGTTACATGTGAATATACCAGATGATGAGTCAGAAAAGCTCTGGGCAAGAATTCAGCAAACCTCAGTTTTACCAGTGTTCGTATGTTTCTAAAACAAGATCCTGAGCAGAGTGTTGTCAGGCACAGGAGAAACTAGGCACGCTGATATGTGGCTTTTGTCAGCCAGCAAACTGGATACATGTGTGAGATGGAGGTGGCTTCTCATAAATTCTACTCTTCCCTAAATACAGGGGCCCTCAAATTTTGTTGGCCAGGGAACAACTGTGAAAAAAGAAAACATTCTGCCAGACTCTCAGGCTTTTCTTATCTTGTCTACATCAATTTGAACGTTTTAATTCCCTGGTGATACAAGCAACACTGGAGGCTCTCGAAGGCGACACAAGAAGCCTATGTTGTAGGAGATGGGTTCTTTTCTGACAGGTATCAAATAACACTTCCAATCTCCTCTGGAAAAAGTGAAAGAGGGGAACAGAATAAAATATATAATGTGATAGCAAAGCTCCTTGTCTTTGAGAGTAAAACTCCCATCCTGTGTGAAGAGTATGAAGGAAACAGATGTTCCTGTGTGGAGTTTAATGGCTAGATTGTTAAAGGGATAACATAATTTCTCCTATCTGCTTGTGCCTTGATCAGACTAGTACAGCAGAACCTTTTCCTCCTGATTAAGGACAAGATTCTGACCAGTTCCAAGATAAATGAGCAGAAATTCCCTTATGTCAGTTCTTCCATAAGCACCCTGCATTAGAAAATGAAAAATCAGCTCATGTGCCCAGGGGAGCACAGACCCCCTTGCTCTGTAGGTTTCTGGAAGTAGGCATTTCTTGGCAGGAATAATCCTACCAAGGACAGGAAAGAGGTGAACGGGTTTCTGGGCAGCCTCACTTCCCAGCTAGTGACTATAAGCAGTTATGTTTTGGGGTCCACAAGCTCATGTCACTTGCAAACCCCAGTTATGCAATTAAGTTTCCACTAAACTGATTTTGAAGTGTCCTGACTGCAGACAAGTTTCAGCCCCCAGCTCTGAGAGCCAACCGAGACTGCAAGTCTCTCAGATCCCCTGAAAGAGAAAGGTGCACCACACTAAAGCCTCTATGCCACGGTTCCTCAATAATCTTGAGGCATTAATGGACATTAATTTTCCTCTAGAAAGTCACAATTGAGATTTTACCCCCAGGCCAGACACTATCTCTTGGTTTTACACTTAAATTTCTGAGCAATTGTATTTGGTACTTTTCAGGTCAGCTCCTTTACTCTTAAATTAACCCTAATTTCTGTCTACAGATAAAAGCAGAGAACACCAAGTACATTGCTGGGAAAGTCAGTAGTTAAGAATCACCTACATGACCACGTCATGTCCATGAGAGCTCCTAGAAAAAAGGTCACCACGTATTTATCTGGCTGCACGCTGGGTAGGAAGTGTGCTCAATAAGAAGTGCTTTTAGCAATAGTTAACATTTTCAAGACAATATGTCAGCTAATGGTAACCTTTGAGAGGAGGGTTCGAAGAAAGGTTAAGGGAAGTTAACCTAAATAGCTTAGAGAAATAAAGAAAAGTGTGGAGGTAATTAATACTTGAGAGGAAATAATGCAAAGGAGAAGAAAGACTTATTTAAGGCTGGCCAAGTGCATGTACTACAAGAAGTAATGGCTTTAAATTAAAGAAGGGCAAGTTTAGATTAGATAACAAGAAAAAACTTTCCAACAGGAACAGTAATTCAACAGCATAGCAGTCTGAAGAGAGAAGCAACGCAAGCACTATCAACAGACACATTCCAGCCGACACCAGCTAGCACTCTCAGCGGGAAAATACCTGGGATAAACCACAAGAGATCCTGGTGATTTGACTCAACAATCCATAAAAACCACTCCAAACCCAACATCTATGATCCTGTGATTAACACACACATCACCTATTAATCTTACATGTTTCAATGGCTACCACTTCCCATTTAGAGCGTACCCACCTGACATAGATAGATGGTGGATTGTGGAACCATAATGTAGCCCTACAATGGATTACTGGTCTGATCTTCCCCTCAGCCATGCATCACATCTCACCTCATATATGTTATGTTACAGTAAATTTTCAAAGACCAGTCCCCTCCCCCAGAAAAGCCAGATGCAAGAACCAAGTTGGAAAAGTTAAAAAGTGTTTAAGGTATTGATTTAGCAGCATGTTTAGCTGACCACAGTTTGTAAATGTGCTAAAATGTTTCAAAATGAAAATGATTGGATTGGCAGCAGCTCCAATTTTATGAGTTTATTTGCCATGATTTTTATAATTCTAAAAGATTCATATTTCCTTCCTCCATCTCATAATTTTCCTTCAGCCTACAATATCATCTGTTAACCTCTTGTTTGCAAGGGCAGTTGGTCAACTGAACTTCACAAAGATTTGACGGCTTCTGGCAGGGAATAGAAAATACAAGATGTTGCATAGTCTGAAAGAGGAAACAGCATAGGATCTCATCTACCACACAGTATACCACATAATTAGCAGAAGCATTGTTTCACTCTGATTAGAACCATATTCCTCACAGCACAGTTGTTCTGCTGTGCATGACTCAAGACATTCCCTCAAGATTAAAACTTCTCAGAAAAGTACAGGGAAGCTGAAGACATCCCACAGAAAACTAGTAACTGCCTCTAAAAGTACCATGGGTGCTCTCAGTCAGGGTATCAGTAGGGCAAAGAACTTCAGGAGTAGGGCCAGATCAGCTGTGATATTTATGTGCTTAGCCACCACTGGAATCTGAGACACAGAGGAGCCATGCTGGGGTAGAAAGACAAGGTCCAAATCACAGCCATGAAATTACAGCTCCTGGGTTTTCTTCCCAGCTTTCCCATTGACAACGCACAAGGTTGTGTGCATAATCACAATTTAATGCAGGCTTGCAAGGGTTAATTTATGGACTTTGAGCCACATGGCTTAAGGTTAGGTTATGGCTCTTCCTGCACCTGTGAAATGAAGTAGAAATAAGCCTGAAAGGCAATGCCTGAGGGACTTGGGAGCAAGATCTGCCGTCTTGATTCTCAGCTAGCTCCAGAATCACAAAGGTTCTCACAGGCTGATACAGCCTGCTGAAAGTAGAGGTTGGATCTCTGAAGCAGCTAGTAACAAAATCATCAGTTAGTAACAAAAACTAAGCTTCTGACAGCCACCTGTCCTCAGATGCTTTCTCAGTCAGTGGTTGCATAAGCCACCACATGAGCAAAGTTTGTGTCATCTTTCTCCTCATGGGCTGTTGTTCCTCATGGCTATCGTGGGTGCAGATTCCCCGCTTTTGGGCAGAGTTCTGTGACGGAACAGGGCAGCCTGCCCCAGAGTATGTGCTGAAGGGAACAGTTACAGTTTTCTTTACAAGAAAAATTTTGCTCAGAAGTTAACAATACAAAAACCTTTAGATTTCCAGAAAAGCAAGCAAAAAATACGCTTTTCCATTATTATATTTCCTTGGGAAACTTTAATTTTGCTTGCTATTGAACATACATTACTATATGATCTTATACGAATGGACTTACAGATACAACTAACTATATGTGGCCTACAAATCCATATCCATCCTAATTCTGGGGTGGATAAAGAAATAAGACTGGGAATTCAAGTGATGGAAATTAAACTCAACATGGGAAGATTATCTCTGTAACCGTTCACGTGCAAGTTTCCTACATAATATCCTATTATTGTGTGTATATATATATATATATATATATATATATATATAGAAGAAGCTTGGAGGGCAAGTGGTCAAATACAATTCTGCTATTTTGCAGCTACAGTATTCTCTTAACATAGGTTTTAGAGATGACATCTATAAATCACACATATCCTCAGAAAGCTGCCAAATATAGGGTCTAAAATAGTTCTTCCTAATGTATTTATCACCCAGTCTTCTTACTTCCCTGCTTACCAAACCTAGATATGATTTCCTGAAAGGTTTGGGTAGTATATCTAGCTATATTAGTCAGATCAAAAGATTAATGGAGGAAAATTGTCCAGGGTTCAACAACATTTAATCTCATAGCTGCGATGTTGAGGTTCTCCCATCCCTCCTCTCAACAGGTTAATTCATGGAGGTTTATCGATGGCGGGCTCAGAAGAGGCATTACAAAAAAAAGGGTCACTTAAGGGGAACTTTAAAAGAAAAGGAAGAGAAAACCATTGATTTATTATGCAGACTCCCAAATAGACTCAGATCCAGATGAACAGAACTCAGCTTGCAAAACAGAAAGATCTAAGCTGAATAAAATTATGTAAAAAGTAAGTTTCATTCCTGCAAAGAAACTCATGGACCACTGCTACTGGCCAAGACTATTTCAACACAGCACCTCATTGCTTGTCTCTGCTAAAGAAATTGCTGCCTTTATGACTTGTAGTCATACACACCTTAGAACAGGTGCCACATCGTACCCCAGACCTGTCAGTCCCTGTGGTGTATTTCACATGCTGCTGTTCATTCTCAGAGCAACTAGAAGACTTCACAGGAAAATGGAAAAGGAGAAAAACACAGCTCCAAGTTGTTGTGGCAGGACAGACACACTCCCTGATGTGCTCGGGGAATCAGAAATCAGTGCTAACATACGAGATTCTGTCTGTAACTTGAATTTCCTTTCCCCTGAGGAAAACGAGTTGCAGAGAGTGGTATTAAATACGGTTGTCTTCAAAGACCACATGACCATACATTGGCCAAAAGTTCAATAGACCTAAGCTGGCTATAAGGTGGATATGTGAAGAGGTTTCAGCTTATCAAAGGAATAAGATATTTAGACACAGCTGTCTGACAGGGACAGGAAACCAAACCCACTTTAAGGTGGGGCTTAATAAATGAATTAGAGAAATTGCAGGATTGACTTATCTGTAACAAGATCATATTTGGGGAAATAAAGATTCTTGTAAGTCATTGATTTGCTTCCTGGCATCAGTTTCAGTGGTGTCTAGCAATGTTACAAGGTGACCTGAGATTTCTAAGTGCTACCACCGTTCAGGTTTAAGGTTACAGGTAACACGGTCTTCCAGAATAAAATCTCTATTTGTAGTTATAATCCATTTAGATTTTGCTTATAGTTTTTCTGGTAGTTCTTGTTCTGTCATCTACCTCAGATGCTAAATGTCTTGCACCTCACAAATGAAAGGTAGGAGACAAACAAGCATTGGCTGATGACATTTCAGGTTTCTTCACAAACTGTCCCAGCACCCACAGCCACGCACCACACCTTGGATCTCCAGCCATCCATCCCACACTTCCCCACTTTTGCCCAACAGCAAAAGCATTTACCCAGTTCTCCAAACTGGCTGAGGCTGAAGCTGATGAGACACTTTCTCCATAACTGCATTGGGCATTGGCTTCAGCTCTTCCATCCCAGCAAAATGGTGGGAGTGACATGACTAATTTGTCTGCTATTCCCAAGCACAACCTATGTTTGGGTGTACCTGATGCCTGCCCAGCATCCTGGTGACTTCAGTGGAGTGTGGGTGTCCATGGCTGTCTGTGTGCCTCAGGGCATAGCTGGTCGCAATAGCCTGTAACACAGTAAGTAGCAGGACACTCTTCTGCAGCCCTTGGCAGTGAATGTACGTAACACATACGTACACCTACATGTAATATTTTTCTAAACGAGTGTGATACTTTGCTTGTGCAGTCACACAAGGCCTTGTACTCACATCCCAAAGAGCAGCTTGCAGAGGTCTGGAGATCAAAACTCACCCACTGCCTTTAGTCCCCCACCAGACCCCAAAGGCATTCACACTCCAGAACAGGTTTCTATGAGCCTTTTATTAATCCTGTACATTTCTTGGGTGACTGAAATTACTCAATTTCTAGCTTGCTGTCTTATAACTCACAGGGGCTTATTATTAATGGCCCAGTAAAACAATATACGGCCTGTTGTATCCTAATTCAGTAGTCAGTAATGAACAACTTAGAGAAATCATTTTAGACCTATGGGCTTTCTAAGGCCTTTTGAAGGTAATGGCAGTAAAATATGCATATATTAATTTTACTTGCAGAAGGCAGAATATAGTGGCAGTATAAGCAATAATACAGCACTGTGCAATAAAAATTGAAAATTCTTTTCCCTAAGTGTAAATATAAAATACCTCTGGGGGACGTATCTAAAGGAAGAGTGTTTCAATAACACATAGTTAAACTCAAAATTATATTTTTCAAAGCTATCCAAGTATAGTCTAATAAATAAACCATAAAATAAAACAACATTTTACAAGGAAGACTCATACTGTATTTCAAGCTTTTTGCCACTCTTAAAATCATTATTTAATACGGACAGTTTTAGTCACAAAATTTCAAGAGTTTATTCAATATCTTTTATGTGCTTTACAAGGTTATTAGAGAATTTATTTTCTCTTTCCCTTACAGATTGGAAGGTGGGCAGTGATATATGAGCTTTCACATTTTATTTATTCACCAAACTGTTCCAGATGTGATCCCATCATTTATCCACTGACACATCAAACCTGCTGCGTGACCTTTACAGTGACCTCTTTACAACATTTGCTTTCATGCTCTTAAAGTTATAGCAGCTTAACAGTGCTTGCTTCAGTGGGAAGACAAGAGAACCGATATGAACGAAGGGGGGGCTATAATTTAAAAATAATAAAAATTTAATTCCTCTCCTACAATATGAAAACTAAGTCCAGGTGGTAAACTAGCCAGTGGAGTTATATTCCCAGAAATGTTTCAACCATATTTTACTCCGAACAGGATTTCACTGCATGGACTTGGAATGTACCAGATTTGCACAAGCTAAATTTAACAGGCACTAAGTCTTTCTCCACTTATGATTTGTCACAGCAATAGGCATTCTTGGGGTGATACGCCTTTCCTTACTATACATTAGCAAGTGGAATGAGTGTCCATCTGCAGTTTTCCTTCTTGAAGGGAAAGAATTGCTTATAGTGCATGCAAAATTTCCATTAGCTAAAGAACATCCACATCATTATGACCTTAGCATTATGCAAAAAAAAGAATTTTTGTGTCATGTCTTAGGGAGTCAGTAAGTACACAGAATTATTTCAGGTACAGATCATTCATTCTAGCCAGCTCCCAAAGCCAGACCTGGCCAGCTGGGAGTTTCCAAGTCTGGTGAACTTTTCCTTAGTACTTTTTTGTTTTATGTACTTCCACATTTGGGCTGATACCAGCAGTAGAAATGCTTCTCTTGTGGTTCATGCAATATTTATGGTCCAAGAGGTATCAGGGACTATCAAGAAGCAAGCACACATAGACATACATACCCCCACACACATGCTGTCTGAATCCAGGAGAGTTCTAGCCAAGGGATGAATCTTTGATAGCATGAAAAAGATGCTGTATGCCTTCTAACAATTCCCCACACTAATTTCACTTAGAAAAAAGCCCACCAACTTAAACAGAAGTGCTCAAGTATTACTTGAGTAAGTATGAAATAAGTAAAACCTGGGAAAAGCTGCAGTGAGAACTTCTGGATGGCCTCTTGGTTTCCATGTGCTCAGCTCTTTGCTCTACCCACACCCACTGCAGATTCATTTCACAAGAATGTCTGAATTTTTGGATTCACATCAAAGCAAAATATGCATTGTGAGGCAACGACACCCACCACCACCACTTTTTTCTTGTCCTCTCTTCCCTCCCTCCTGGTCACAAAGGCTTGAACTGGTAGCACCCAAGGCAGACAGTTGACCAGTTCAAGGTTATCAAGTCACCAGAGCCCATGTTGCAGAACCACCATACAGAAATAAGAGGAGGAGAGTAACCCCTGCAATTGCTTTCCAGCAAACCCTCTCCAGAGCTACATAGAGACACCTTCGGTTAACCTGAACATGGGCTTCTATGTCAGTGACTTTTAACGCAGACCTTACCACTGAGCTGATCCTGAGCTTGTAAGATTTATGTTCAAAGCAGAGAATCAGATTTACTCCTGCCACGATTTGCCCCCCTCTGTAACACCAAGTTCTGAAATTGGGGTTTACTTTTTTTGTAGAAATAATGAGTTTTCAGAGTAAGATCTTAAACAGCCTTTTTTTTTTTTTTTGCAATATTAGTTCATCAATAATGGAAAAATGACATCAAAGAAAACACACTTGTTTCTTGAGGTGTAAATCAAAACACAAAGCAAAGCTGGTAGAAAAAACAATGCATTAACCTCATGTGCTTTGAAAACAGATGAAGAGTACAAATAGCAGATCTGAAGATGCCAGCAGGAGAACATTATGAAGTTATCTGGAAGTACTGTTTCCAGGTTAAGTGATCACAGAAAGATTACAGTGACACACCACCACTAAGTGATTAATCCTCAGAAAAAAAAAGAAAGGTGCAGCCCTGTTTTGATCACTTCTGTAGTTCACAGACTTTGGTTTCAGCTGGAGTCATACTTTAAATAAACAGAGCTGAGATTTGAAACTTTTAAAATAACACTCAGAAATAAAATTCAAGCTAGCTCCCCTGCTCGCTTTCCATCACTTATCCCTGCTGGCAAAGGAAGCTCAACTGTTGGCTTTTGAAAGCCACAATTTGCAAGGGTCTGGGGCGTGAGCTGGCAGGAGGCTCAGGCTCCTTGATGTTTGTAATTGAAAAGGACATGAAGTAATGAAGTAATTTCCCTGTCCCTACTCTCCATGTTTATCAGAGGCCTGTCTGCAGTGGAGGAAGGGTGACAGGGTAATCTGAGCCTCCACAGAAAACCTGCTTTTTCTCCAAAGTTATTTAGATTTCCATGAGCGCTGGCAGAATTTTGGAAGGAGTCCAGGAGAATGAAGGAATTTGGCTGCTCTGAAAATATCATACAGGAACTTTAAAAATTGAACTGATTTATGCCCTGTAATGTTTTCAATACTGTATAAATTAAGTTTGAGTTCCTAGCCTGGATTTTAAGAAGAAATTTTATATGTTATGAACCATGAAAGAACTAGAGGGAAAAATATCTTATTGTATGATAATTCCACCTCTCCTATAAGAAGTGCCAGACTTTGCATATATAATGTGCTCAAACGAGTAATATGGAAAATGCATTACTCTGTACTATCAAAGGATGTTCCAGAATACCTTGAGGTCCTGACAGCTATTTAGAGTTTGCTAATATCACACAGCACTGTGAAGTATATAAGGTTTGTACATTCTGTTCACCACTGATGAACCACAGAGCTGGGCTTGGGAACACTGTAGGCTTCTAAAATACCACATCTAGAAAGTGTAACCTAATCAGAGGAGGGAAATTATCTTCTACAGAGGAATGCTTAAAGCCACCTTTAGTCTTTCATGTGTAGACTGCAACATCTGGGTTTTTTTCCCTTGTGGACGAGCTAGCCTATGTCAAATACTCTGAGCAATGACTTCCATGGCATAGTCTCAGGAAGTCCCCTAGCGTCAATAGCCATGTGCTCTCTGAGGCCTTATGATAAACTGTGAGGCTTTCGAAGGAACCGCAATTTGCACATCTAACAAACATAAACATGTTTATCCATAGTGCCTGGTCCCCAGTCACAGGGAGATACAGCTGTAAATAGCTAAATTTATTTTCCTCTTTTAATCAGCTATGGACACAACCTCAGCTGGGGATCTAAAGGTTGAGTCACAGTTGATCCTTGATTTGATTAATCACCAGCCTCCTCTGAGGTTTGAGTCTTGTTTCTGGTTCAGAGGTCAGGGTGTACAAAAGGACATTACCAATGAGCCAGCTACCTCTGTGATAACAAAGACTGAGTGCAAACCAGTGCTGCAACTGTAAACTGGAGAGCTACAGAATATGTAACTTAGAGCTCAAGTTGATCTTCAGCTTTGGGCACTAACGAGTAACATCAAGAGGCTGAAAAGAGCTAGCTGCCATTCAGAAGTGTGAAAACAGAAGCTTAGGAGAAGATCACTTTCTTCAGGAGCCTGAAAGAATAATTGGGAAGTTCGCAGAAACTGACAGTCACCTAAGAAGTGGAATTATAAAATTGAAGCTGTGCTGGCTGCCAAAACTCCCTCCAAGAATTCAGCAGAGTGATGCAGGTGAGGGTCCATTCACCAGGCAGCCAGGAAAGAATAAAAGGTTATTTGACAGGCAACTGCTTCATAAGCAGATGTGTACCTTCATAATGCAGATACATGTGGTGCTGTCACTGTCATTACCTACAGAGTGGAAGGGAACAGGATCTGTTTCTATTGTCTGTAATTGCTTTGTGCACCACCATTCCCCCATTCTTACACTTTTGAGTCATTTAAAAAAAAAAAAAATTGAAATCTTAAAAAAATTGGTTGCAATCTTCAGTCCATGATTACTTGTAACCAGTGCCATCACCTGGCACATATTTGTGTGCAATCATCCAGCTCCATGCCTTTCCACGTGCAAATGAGACAACTGTTGTTTTACCAAAGCTTTGGTACAAATGATTGCACATGGACACATTACAATGATTTGAAAAACCAAACCAAAACATGACAAAAAAATAACCCCACAAAAGTGATGCTCTTCCAGGACAGAATTTCTCTTTCTCTACTGTGTGCCATTCACCATATTTAAGATATTATCACACAGTCCCTTGAATCAAGGCAACAACCCCTCTCTTCCTGCCTTTTGTGACATGAATATCTTCAACCCACTTTTGCCTTTTGGGACAGGCAACAATCCCAACCTTTCAGCAAGCCATCATGCTAAGAATGTACCTACCTCTTTTTCCAAAATGTACAATTTCTCTCCCCCCACACTACATTTCTAATTCTGGCATGCCTAAAGCATGAACAAGAATGAATGCTGGACCAAAACCACCTTTTATATCTGTGAAAACAGAACAGCCATAAAATCCAAAGCTGCTCTTAGTTCTGTGGAGAAACCTAGAAATTGAACCTATTGGGAATGGGTGTTTCCACAGAGGCTCCCAGCAGAGTGGAGAAAGCTCCAGATTTAGAGTGTAGTTAAAATTAAATTTTTCCGCTACATTTTCCACTTTGTGGCTTTTTCTTTCCCTCTGCTGTAGTATTCTGCAGGCCTTAAAGAAGCATCCCTGTATCCTAGTACACAGAGGTCTTGGGATATTACTTGAAAACAGTACACCAAGAGGAAATTGTGCAATCAATTCCATGAGAATGCCTCCCTCAGCAATAAACACTGCCTGTGCCAAATAAATGGGCGATGTGCGTCATAAATTTCCTTTTCCTGTCACAGCAGCCACAAGAAATGGATGAAGTTATGCACATTTGTATAAAAATAAAAATGTGTTATTTGCTCTCCAGCACACTACGGACAGGGTGCTGCAAGCACTAAGGAGCTGCAGAGTGCCTTCTTGGGCTTCCATCCTGCTCAGAGCTCCTCACACACAAAGGAAAACACATCCAGTTTTTCTCATAGTCATAGTATGCTAGTTCCAGCCTAACTGGTCACAAATGATGAAGAAATGCCTGAATTATTTTGGCATTCGACTTAAGCCCCTCTCAAAGACCTTTTGTTGTTAAAGAGAAGGTGTTTACCACTTGCTGCAAATCAGACCTAGGCACAGTCTTGGCTGAACAGCCCACGCTGGACAGTCCAAAACCACCAGCTCCTGAACTGAAAAGTCAGGATCTTTCATTCTCTTTTTTTTTTTCCAGGTACTATTTTCTCCACTGACTGAGGCCACAGAGTGAGAAATTTGCTTTGCATTTGCATCAAAAGGACATAACCCATCACCCTTACACACTAAATTCAGCCCCTCATCTGGCGTGGACAAGCACAGGACACCAACTTTAATGTCATTTGGAAAGCTCACCAGATTCAAACTATGGCAACAACACAATTTTGGCCTCCTTTATTCTATTTATTTTTCTGTTCTTTATTCCACCCCATTCTGGTTTTGCTCCTAACTGCAGAAGAGTGTTATTCGCTGTGATCAATGGTGAGACCTTTTGACCCTAAGCCCCTCCATGTATCATCTGCATACTGATGCAATCTGTATCCTCTCACACACCTCCAAAGACCATTCCTGCCAGGAGACACACTGCCAGAAAGTGGTTTCAACTCTGCCTCTCCATTGCATCCATTCACATCTCTCCTTAGGAAATAGCTCTTCTTTACCAGCCACTTCCATAGGATTCTGGGCTCAAATGGGGAAAGAGAGAGCTGTCAACACAGATATATTAGAAATACAATCCAAGCAGCTGCTATTTGTGTTTATTTTCAGACTACTTTATTTTTTCCCTCAGACTGATCTCAACTTCTATAATATTATTATTTCTCCCAGGTCAAACAACATCTGTTGTTTAAAAAGCAAAGTAAACTCATTTGGATTATCAAGTTTACATCTTTCCATTTGTATTTTACCATAGTTGCCTCACTAGGAATTGCCCTGCTCTGCAATCTGATACTTCATGGGCTACTGTGCCCATGAGAAGATTTTGTCGTGACTTTAGCATCTATAACCACTGCACAGGCCTTAACCTGATAAATCACATCTGCTCCACAGCAGAATTTACAGACGGTGTCCCCAGAACCCTGAGAAGCAGGGAGCAGAGCAGCGACAAGTGCAGCATCCTCCTCCCATGCTTGCTGCCTGTTCTGTAAGTGCAACAGGCTGCATCAAACACCTACCATCTCTGCTGCTGCAGAGGGCTCACTCTGTCCGTGAAAGAAGTCGCTGGTGATTGCTTTTAATAGTCAGGATAGGCACAACTATAATCTGTCAAAAAAACATATAGTGACATAATGTCAGCAACTATAAATTAACGTAACTCTAAAGTATGCTGTCAGCTCTGCCAGCAGGGCATCTAGCCTGGGCTGGCTGTAGTACTGGTACCAGTGAGCAAGGGTGCTCTGTCCTGTCAGGCCTCACAAACAGTGAAATCCAGAAAGTGAAAATCAAGTTCCTACATCCAAACCTGATTTAGTCCAGCAAGAGCAAAGCTATTTAAACTCACAGAGGGCTCTGCAACACTGGCTCTGTCCTCTGCGCCTGAGGACCACTGGCAGCACTCAACGTCTTTGTTTCACTCTTCTTCTTCTCGAAGAATAGAGCCAGAGGAAAAAAAATTATATAACAGGAAAAATCCCAGCTCTTTGGAGGCCCAAGATGAAATCAGTGGCAATGATTTGGTCCCAGCTGGTATTTCATATACTGAAACTCCAATCTCTCCCTCTGCAAGACAAAACCAGCCAAGAGTTAGAGCAGGCAGGACAAAGAGAGATAATAACAGTTGTCCAGATGTGTTCCTTATGAGCAAAGATGTTATTCTTGTGTTTGGTCACTTCTGGGAAAAGCAATTTGTTTAGCCATCAGAGGAAAGATCCACACAAGAGCCAATGAAGAAAGGAATCTGCTGCCAGGAAGGACAGGTAGGGACCCCAGGAAGTCAAAGGAAAACTTGAATGAAGCCCCATCACTTTTCCTGTGGCTCAGACTTGACCTTTGGTGCTTACTTTCCTCCTCTGCTGTTAACTCTGCTTTTCAAGCAATAACAAAGATCAGAGCTGTAAGAGTTTCCATCAAGTCTTTCATGAAAAAGCACTTGACTTTTCCATAAAGCTTTGCTCTAAGAAAATGACAATTTACAAACATGAAAATCTTTGCTGGTACTTCCTGAGGTTAAGTAAAAAAAAAAAAAGACGACTACCTCCATATGTTCACATTTGTTCTTTTAGGTAAGTAGGCAAGTTCCCTATAATTCTACTAAACTGCTAGGACATGGATTTCCACAGCAGACTTTCTCCCTGGGAAGACAGTATAAAGAGCCCAGAAAAGAGCATGCACTGTGAATAACCATGTGAAGAACTGATTTTCATTCTGGTTTGAACTTTCAGTATATTTCTAAGCAGCAACAAAACCTTGATTGCTGATCATGAGAGCAGTAATTTTGCCAGCATACAGCTGGCCACAGGCTCAACCTCAGAGGAGCACATAAACACCCCTCTGAGCCCTCTTCCCAGGCACAGCTCAGGTAGGAACATGAAGTCAGCCTAATTTCACTTCCAGGGGCAACGTGAAGGACTGAAACACAGTAGTTGATCCTCACAACGATGTTCCATTTGTTAGACAAGCTAAGGCACGTTCTGTGCGTGAGGGTGCAACCTGCCTGCCATCTGGCTGTAGCATGGGTGGCACTAAGTGGGAGAATGGAAGCTGCTCGAGGGTTGCTGCCCAACCCACCAAGTGGCTTATAACCAGACAGGTGAAGTCCTGCAGTCCTTTCCTTTACCCTTTGCCCAAAGGCCACGTATCTTGAATGGTTTGAGTTGGAAGGGACCATAAATATCTGCAAGATGTAAATATTCCAACATCATCTCTTTCACCTTTCATTGACACTTGACAGGGAACAGTCGCTTTCTTTGCAGCCAGTAACATCCTGTGCACAGCACCTGCCCCTTGGCTCCACTGTCAGCTCCATCCCCTAGCAAGACATGAATCTCCAGACTGTTGTCACCCTCTGCCAAGACACTCCAGACACGAGAGGGGGAGGTTTGGAGGGAGAGTATGGGCTTGCATCTATAGCCTAGAATTAGTGATGCCAGTCTAGAAAAATAACTGCTGGAAGTTGAGACAGATTTTGGGATTTTGTACAACGGTTTGAACAGCTGACGGCTCCCATCTAGTCAAAAAGCCTCACAACAAGGGCCTGATTTTGGAGCTTGAAGTATTTCTGTTCCCAAAGTGCACTAGGGTATGGAAAATCATGCCATAGTTTTTATGGTTAACTGAACATTTCTTTTCAATCTCTGAAGGGTTTGGGGTTTGTTTGAATTGTGAATGATGGCTCATGTCCCAGCTCTGTGTGTGACATACTCCTCTAGTGACAAAGTTCACATGCTGAGCCTCAGTCAAGAATCCACACGTACCCTGAAAGCTGCTGGCACCCACAGCGTATAATTAAGATCATATGAGACAGCATTTCTTTCCTTTGCTGAGCTATATCCAAGAAAAGGGCCAAATGACTCTCTTGGCCCTTAAGATTTGGAAGGTAAATCCTATCATTTGGTTTCTCCTTACATGCCTTCATTTCTAACTGTAATTTCTATTTAAATGTTTCTTTACACTCTCCACAACAACCATTGTCATGGTACATTATGGCATGACCATTTCCCTCAAGATAGCAAGGCAGTATTTTCAAAAGCAGCTAAAAGAGTTAAAAGCACGAGTCCCCAGTCAAAATCTTTCTAGGATGAATGATTCTATGAGCAGGGAAGTTACATGAGCAGCATAGCATGGATCCGCTCCTCAGTGGTGCCAAGAGATTATTTTGGCAAGTTACTTTAAAGACCTGCATTTAAAAGGATAAAAGGTTGGTTTGGCAAGTTGAAATAGCAAGGATAATTCCACAGATTCTATAGCAATAGCCAATTCTGCTCTAGGGGATTTAAACTGCAAGAATAATAACAGGTTTTCCTTTTCTTAATAGACACCTACTTTATCATTTTGTCCATCAGCCTGTTGATTATTCTGACAGTTAATGAAGAGGAAAAAAGCACTATTTTAGAGAAATATTAATTGCTGTTATTTAAGGTGCTGTCATGATTGTGACTTAAAACTAACAGCTTGAGATACATAAACCCAAAATGCTCAGCCTTCCTCTAGTGGTCAGGGCTGGTTAAGTGAGGAGCAGAAGAAATGGGCATTATGACAGTTTGTCAGGTGCATTTCTTACCTGGCACAACTGTGTTGTTTTGACTGGCTCTGGGCATTGAATGACAACCTTACCATAATCCAACAGAAAGCAAAATAAGGTTGTGTCTTGTACAGCTCAAATGAAATCAGCTGTCCTCAATAGCTGGGTAAATTCAGAGCAACTTGCCAAACTTGCTTTAAATGTACACCAGTGAAAACAAAGGTAGCGAACTGTTACAACTGGAAACAGCCATAACATTGCAAACTGCTTTGAGTGTGGAAGGAAACCCACATCTTAGAGTTTTGAGGGTCAGTTTGTGTAATATTCCATGCTCTGTCTCCAGTTTGATTGCTGAGTTTCTCCTCCTCCACAGTAATGACTTTGGTATCTTTTCATTCAAATCTATGGGGGAAAAAAAAATATTGTTCATCCTGCTGCACAGTCTATAAACCTTGTAGTATTTAAAGTAACAAGCCTGCCATTGGGAATGGGGCTCCTTCAGTCAGAAGAAGCAAGGTGACTAAATAGTCTTGCTTCCCAGGTGGAGAAGAAGCAATATGTAAGGGAAAGACAAACCACACACTGGGGGCAGGGGAGAAAGAGGGAAGAGGAAAAGCTTAAAGCGAAAGAAGAGCTGGAGGGAAGAGAGCAAGAGAAAGACAGAGAGAAATAAATACCCTCGAGAAAAATATAGCTGACTTCAAGATCCCCAACCTCTGCTAGAGCTTAAAGGAAACTCTGTGCTCCTCAGATTTCCTCTTTAGATGATGAATGGGCAGGGTAGGCAGTAGCCTGTGGAGGAAAAACCAGCGTTCTCACCTCTGTTCATGGGCCAGGTTCTGCAGGGCTGATCTTTGTTGCCTTACGCTACAGCACATGGCTACAGTGGCCAGCATCACTGACAATATTCCAGGTGGGAACTGATAACTTTTACAGCAACAGACACATCTCCTCTTTACTTTTTTATCCTGTCCATCCATTAATGCAGCCTTGTCTCTTGCTCTTTTACTATAGCTGTCATGTAGGCAGACAGTTCCAATGACTTTTCCAAAAGAAACTACCTGCTCTGATCAAATCCCTCTCTTAATCCCTCTGCTGAATGCTTGCTCTGTTAACACATAGTCCCCAGTCTCATTCCCTGCTTGCAGATTAATTATTTCACATTTCTTTGCATTGAACTCCATTTTGCCATTTGTTAGCAGAGTTAGAGATTTCGGCCCTGGTGAATCTGCTTACGTGGTGCCTGGTCTTGGGGAGATCTTACACCACATTATCTCTTGCCTCAGCCCACTGCAAAGGTGGACTAACTTCTCAGACATCAGCAGCTTTACATTCATACAGTGTTCCTGAGGAGCACGCTCACTGTTTTCAAAACCCAACAAATACACTGCTCTGAAACATGAAGCAGCACAGTAGCCCCTTACCATGACCCCAGAGACAGGGTGACTCCAGACCATGCTGACAACTGTTTCCACCCAACAAAGGCATAAAAGGGCTCCTGGCTGATCAGGCTGTCAAATCAGAAGGGGGTCTAGCTAGGATGCTTTGCTGCCAAACCCAGGCTGCCTTTGCTACATGAGAATGGTGGGGCACCTTTGTGCTGTCTGGATTACACACAACAGAGGTCCTGAAACAGTCCCAAGAACAGCCTTCTGCCAGCTTGAAAAGTTTTCATCTGTGCCTATTGTCTCATACCTGCCCTTGAGCTGGTTTTGATCCAACAGCCTCTCTTACCTCCTCTTCCTTTACCTTTTGCCTTAGCTATTAATCTCTGATGTGGAACTTTGTGAAATGCTCTTTGAAACTCTAAGCGCACTGCTGAATTCTCCTTATCTAGCCTGGCAGTAATATCTTCAAAGAACTCCAGGAGGCTAGTTAAGTATGACCTCCTCTAGCTTCAAGCTCAGCTTCCCAGCAAGCCCTTCACTTCATTGCTAGAGATGATAGGAAGAGGACGGGGAACTCTGGGACAAAGAGGCACATTGCTGTTACAATAAAGCCAGCAGCAGACAGAGCATGGCTCCTGCTGCCCAGCACGTTTTTAAATTGCATTGGTGACACCTCACTCTCCGACTGCACCTTCTGTTTTAAGAGGGCCCAATGCAAATTGTGTCTCACAGGCAAGCTGCCACTACCCACACGGGAGGACTTTCACAGGGGCACCGCACCAGGGATGTCTGAAATAAAGCTGAGGATGCAGTTGCACATCCTGCACCTTTGAGTACTCTCTCAAGCCCTTTCAATGCCTGCCTGTTGTCAGGTTCTCATCTTTCCTGCCCTCCAACCATGCAGCCATTTTTGACGTATTTAATGCTACAGGAAATGTTTTCACCATGAAGGTGCTCAAACACTACAAGCCTCTCAGAGAGGTATCACCATCCTTGGAAATAGCTGAAAATCAGCCAAAGTCCTGAGCAACACTACCTAAATTCAGACTTGGTCCTGATTTGATAAGGAAGGTGGACTGCAGGATATATTAGAGTAAGGCTTATTGCTGATTTTTATCTTCCCTTTGGACCCAGCTGCATCTTCCAGCTCTCAGTTGGCGAGTCTAGGAACTCAGGATGAATTTTAAGCTGTCTACTGCCCTTCCAGAACCTCAGCTGGGATTAGCTACAGTTTGGTGAGTTCCCTCCCTTCTGCATCAGCTTAAGCAGTATTTAAAGTTTATCTCTGCGATGAAGTGAGTCCACGTTTTAATTCCATCTCCACTTGCAATGTGCAGAATTTCCCCTTGCACTGTGCTTCCTGCTCCCTCACACAGCACCTTGCTGTGTTTCCATTCACACATCATCTCTCGCTGGTTTCTCATTTACATCATAATACTGGAGTTGCTGTTTACACTGAGCTGCACAAAGGTATGTTTTACATCTTACTGTGGTGTGATCATTAACATCACACCGCTGGCCCCCGGGAGTTTCATGACTGGATTCAGATCCATCTGTCCTGTGTTCCCAACAGGGGTTCCCCCTGCAGGCCTGAATATTTTGCAGGAGACAATTCAAAATGTGCAAAACACTACACTGTCAGGCAGAAGGTGTTACCTTAAATGATGATCTACATGAATGTGCTGTTGTTTTGTATCTTACCTCTTTAAAGAGCAGCCTCTTCAGAAATCATGGCACAATCTATGCTCCATCACAATAAAAATACTACATATACCTGCAATGAGGTAAGCTCTCTTAATATTTTTAATTTATAAATAAAATTCCCACAAAAGAATAAAAAAAGGACATATGACAGCTTTCCTTACTTACAACTGATACAAGGCTAGTAGGTTTGGTGCATTCTTTTTAAAGGTTTGCATCTCAAAGCTATATATAATGTTTCTACCACCCCTATCTACACTGTCTGAAAACTAAAATAAAGGCTCACGTGGTGATGCTTCAAGTTTAACCCACAGAGCCACAGAGTGACAAAGCTCTGAGTGTTAATCATAGGTGTTCCAAATGTGCTCACAGCCACACTGTTCACAGGCAGTGGGCTCCAGGTAGGGGGAAAGAGACATCTGCTTTGGAAGCAAACATCCACCTGGCAACCTAGGTGAAAACAAGAGCTACAGAGGAAAATGAGGATGGTGAACATGTCTTTCCCTTATAGGAAGTCTTTTAGAGGTTCTGTCACTTTGAAGGTTGGTTTCAGTACGAGATCCTTTTCTATTTCCTCTTGGTTGTAATTACACCTAGGGTGTAATTACCTACTTCCACAGTATCTATCTACCATTTACTCAGTGACATCAGATCAGATCCCTCAAGATTAGATTTTAAGGAACACATGTAGATGGAGAAAATCCAATAGTTTTTTATCTGCAAGTATGAGAACAGAACTTAGCTCTCTTTCTGCCCTTTCCTCCTCTATGTCCTTGGAGGAGAGAGACACCTTCCACTGCCCTGATGGGAAATGCCTCTTCAGCTTTGAGGACAAAAAGTCATTCCTGACACTTGGCACAAAGTAGACTCAAAACTACAGCCTGAAAGTGGTTCTGTGAAGGAAATATGAAAAAAAGGGAAAAATTACTAGTGGAATAATAAATTTGACAGAACTTATCTTAACAACAGCAACCTCTGTAGGCTTCTCAGAACTTGCAAGGCACACACTTGCAAACAGAAGTGCCCTCAGGAGAGCTCCAACAACACAAACTGGGCCCCCAGGCTGGCTTTGGGCTGCATCCTTTCATCTGTACTACACAGCTCAGGCTGACCTTTAACTAGGAAAAATAAAAAAGGGAGGTGACTGTTATTGAGTCAGAACAGCAGAAGGGAATAAATAAGGTGTGAATTACGATGGGGAAGAATGAAGAATACTTAGAAAATCCTAGGAGGCAGAATATTTTGATAACACTCCTGGATGGGGCAGACACACTTTTGTTTTTACAGCAGTGGCTGCTTTGGTGCAGGTTTGCCACTGGGTTTCCCTAGGTTTTCTCAGGATAGATGCCTGAAGTCTGAGATTTCAAAATTCACAGGCACTTCTGAAAATCTTGGTTCCTTATATGTTCCTATTCCTTATATGTTCCTTATATTGACTGAGCATTAAGTGCTGCTACAAGGGTCATCACAGGTATTTGTCTAGGACGTTGCTGGATCCAGATCTGGCAGCTTTAGGCAGGAAACTCCATCTCACACTCTACCCCACTGCAGGTAACAAGTTCAAAGAGAGGAAAATTCCTTTGCATCCGCCCAATGCTTGTAGAAGAATAAAAAAATCTCAGGATCATTCTTTTTCCTTCAGTGTAAGGCTACAGAGTTAATAGTGTTGCATGGATGCCCCAATTGGCCTTAAACAAGCTGCGGTAAAACCAGCAACATAGCAACAACAGTAGCACATAGGCAGGATAATAATCATCACTAATTCGTTCACGCTCTTGGTTGAGCTTTGCAATCAACGGTGCCTGCTGTCCGTCCTTCACTGGACAGACATACACAGGTATTGCTCACCGTACATAGGGTAGGTGGTTCAGCTACACTTGTACCTACCCATGCCTACAGCAAGAACAGAAAACCCCTCCCAGCTGACTTACCTCCACCCATAGCATCCTCTTTGCAAACTCAACATCCCTGCCCTCACCAACAGGCCCAGTGCTGTTTTGCTTGGGGCTGTAGAAGAGCCCAGAGGCTTCACCTGCAGGAACACAACTTTGTGCCAGTCGGAAGAGTCGTGTGGAGGAAGGTGGAGAAAAAATATAAATCACCCAGAATTAATCAAGCCATCATCGAGTGCAATAGCTGTACAAGGAAAACAAATAAATCAGCCCATGGTTAAAAATAGCTCTTTTGATTACTGTCTTCAGTCTTCGTCTAAAGACAGCGTAACGACATAACGTTCTCTCAGGAACAAACCCATGTCCAATATTTTACAGCTCCTGCCCTTAGAGCTAGTCAATATCTGCAGAAGATAGAGAGGTAGATTGATTAGAGGTAAAAGATACCTGTACTGTACACATTTGCTCCTGCTGGGCCCAGGACACTGCCCAAGGGTTCCCAGGAAGGATCCCCAATGCCCACACAGCCTGATGGCTATGCACACGCTGGCCTTCACAGCCAAAAACCTGAGTCAAGTGACTTCAGTGGTCAACCAGCCAGCCAGAGGCAGTGAGTGCTCATTTTGGACAACTGACCTCTTAGAAAACACTTATCTTGATATCCTTGTCTCACAACAGGAACGGCACTGCTGCACCTCTGTGTTAGCTGTATCTGTAAATGTCTATCAAACACATCTCCAAGAAGCAGCGTTGTCTCTGAGGCAGCTGTCGTTCCTGGTGGTCTCTGCTGATGTTCAGGTTCTAGTGGTGTTCATAAGATAGGAGAAATAGAAAATATATAAAGCAAGAATACAAGTAATTGTCAAATTTTAAACTCCTTTAGGTTCACTTTTAAACGTTACAGTACCCATAAGAGAAAAATCACTTTTCCTCACATTATAATTTCTAGAAGATCCTCAACAACATTCTCCAGCCCCAGCAGAAAATACAGATTTAATGCTGAAAAGCAATCAGACCAACGCACCCGATCTTGCACCCGCGTTAACGGCTGGGATCCGCCTGCCTTGGTTGCCTGTCCGTGCCCAGCGCAGGGGGCTCCCCGTGCAGCGGGCCGGCGGTACCGGGACAGGGGGCGCACCGGAACGGGAGGATCAAGTGAGGCCGCCCCCTGCTGGCACCGCCCCGCACTGCAGGCGCCGCCTCCTCTCTCTGTTGCTCGCGGGGCTCACGCCGTCGGTGGACGCCGAATGTTACCTGCCAGGCCCCGTTATTCCCTGTCGGTGGAACAGCGCAGGACATGGAGGGTATTCCCACTTCCCACTGCCCAGGTGAATCCTGCCTGGAACCCTGCACGGCTCGTGGCCTCAATTAAATCGCGAGGCAGTTAACTGCACAGGTTAATCACAAGGCTCGTTTCTGAACACCCGGGTGGCCTTGGTTAATTTTGAAATGTGGCATCTTCCCATTTTAATATCTTCAACAGGAGTAACCAGTGTGGGCTTTCATGCTACTCAGCATTCCTTTATTAATCATCCCAGTTATTAGCTGGCCCAGACTTTTCAGTTTCTCCTCCCTGGAAAGTTTTCCCCTGAAACCAGCTTCTGGTTAACAACCCCCTGCCTCACTATATGAAATGTCTGTCATATTTAACATAAGCTTACTAGTGCTAGGGATCACTGTGAAGTACTTCAGCCACACTGACCGAAACATTTGCACTGCCAGACCTTATGCATCCCATATGGTCATTTCGGAAGTGCAGTCCTTCCTTCTCTGCACCTTATTCAAACAGAGTCAACTCCTCCTTCTATTTAAAGAGGAAAAACCACTCTGATTCTGCTCCTTGCCTGCAGTTTGTGTTCGATTGCTCCAGCCTTCACCTGCAGGTCAGTGTTTAGATAGGATACACAACTGGTAAATCTAAGATATGTTTATACAGAAAGATGTTCCAGGAATGCTACACATAAACAGATGGCCTCAGTGTAGTCTGATTCATCCAGACTCATTTTTTCAGACTTATGACCTCAAGTCACTTGCCCAAGAATGTTCTCATTTGTTCAAGTACCATCAACACTGACAGCAACAAGTCCTCGCCCGTTAACTACGTGCCCTCCTGCTGGCACCTGGCTCAAGGAGTCTCTGACAATTATGAAGAATGAGTCCTGGTCCCCACTGGAAAACCCTGAGCACTGGGTAGCTCTTCCGAAATCATTTTCTTCTGATGCACTGGACAGTGAGTCACTGACGTGGCCCCACAGGAGAACCAGCAACCACAGTTCTGCACTGCCCAGACCTCCTTCAGCAGCTCAGCGCACCATAGCCTCTCAGCATCAGCAACCACATCCAGCCAGAAACTCCCTACCCAACAGCCTCTTGATCCACAGAGTGGCTTAATTTTCCAATGGTAAAAATGAAGAGACAGACCTCATCCCACCTCACAGGGCTTCTGTAAAGAGAAACTTGCTCAAATCTGTGATGGTAATGGAGATTCTGTTGATTTTTGGCTATTTCCTTCACTGGTGGGCTTATTAAAAAAGATCATGAAGGACAGAAAATACAAACATTTATCAATATATTCCCATTAAAACCACAGAACATGACCAATATTTTTAGCTATGTTAAAAACAGCATGTGTTTCAGAGTGGGATCACGTCTCCATCTTTATTAATAATTCCCTATTGTGAACAAGAAGAGTATCATTCTCCTTACACCTTTAGGGAACAAACGATTTTCCCGTTTTCTACTACACTAATACACTTTTAATGGCTGTAAATTGTGCACACATAAGAAGTGAAAGATTCCTATCATTTCAATCTACACACAAGTTTCAGCTGCAGCATTTACCTTATTCTGAGTCACTGATTTTAAAATTACATAAATGCCCCCACAGATCTTTTGAATTAAAATAAGATACAGCTTCTGGTTTCAAATGTGAAGTTAGCCTCCAGAGGCAGGCAAAGTAATGCAGATTCCAGAATTCTTTTCACATTGAAATGAGCATTTCTTGAGTAGTACCCACACCCCACATGTATCAAATGATTTGGAGCAGGACATTGATTCATCACCACATCAGGCAACAAATTTCCTTGTACAACACCAGGAGCAAGGCTAGCTGACTCAGAAATGGAGGACTTCTGAATGAACACATCGACCAGCAGTAAAGGAGAAAGCAGCAGCTGTGATGATATTCAAGGCTAAACCAGTCCTTCTCAAGACCACTCTTACATTGCAGTGTAACATTCACACTCTTTGTCAGAATTAATATTGCAGTCAGTGGCCAATTTAGTGTCACAAATAAGTGACCTTATTTGTGACAGTAGATCTACTGCTGCAGTCTACCAACCAGCATTAGCACACTTCTATCTCTGCTGGCTTTCTGAGACCTAATGGTGAGACACCAACTGTTACTAATCAAATTATTAGTAGCTGGAATAATTGCACAGGAATGGCACATCCCAGGATTTTTTTCTATCAGCAAGACCTTGTTGGAGCAGAGAATGTGCAGCTGTGTGAGCAATTATGACAACATGGATGGCATGTCGCTACTGAGCCTCAAGCCTATGGTTTCCAAAACTTCTGCTAACATCCTCTTCCAGGCTCCATAGCATGGAGCAACACGCACCCAGAGTGAAGAAAGCAGGTACAGGCTATTTGCACTCATTGCTCAAAGACTGAGCTTCTGCACTGAACCTGTGCCCATTTATTAAAGGTCATTCATGACTGCAACGTTGAAACACAACTTGTCTTCTAACCTGGTGGTACAATTATGTCCCAGATGTACCTAGGAAACCTCACAGTAACTCTGGAAAAGAGCGTGTTCCATTTTGTAGGGAAGAAGAAAAAGAGAGGCAGAGAGAGCTATCGCCACGCAGCAGATAAATTCAGAAGGTACAGCTTCTGGAGGAGAACAATACGTTAATAATACAATTATGGCAGGATGGGAAAAAGACTGATAAACTAAATAGCCTTAACTTACTCCCCGAGTTCTAAGTGGTGATGTGTTCACTGGTTTAACTTTCCACGAAGATTACAGCTGTGTGACACTGGAGCCTATGAATTTAAATAGCTCATTGGTTGTAGGAGACTAAACACGTACCCGTATCAAGTATGTTTTCAGATCCGTCAAACATGAGGAGAATTCATGTAGAGTATCATGTGCTACTGCCGCCTGCAGTCTCTGACGCAACTCTGAATTCCTATTACAGCTTTTATACATAACTTTCAGACTTCATTAATTCTGGTGGAATTATGATTCGTCTTTCACTTTTTTTAAGGTTATGTGTGACAAAAAAATTATGCTTTCAATTTGTAAAACCAAATACCTATGTGGGACCTGTCGCCACCAACAGAAGCTCCAAACAATCACACTGATGGGGTTAATTGGCATTTTAAAATAAATCACTGCCTCCAGATTGATTTATTTCCCCCCTCTCTTTACACAACATTACTGCATTTCTCTATAATTATTCAATGCTAAGTTCATGGTTTTGAAGCAGACGACTGCAGACTTCGGAAATGGTGTTTGATTTGTTGCCATGGAAACATCTTGCTGTAGATGTACTCTAATCCCATGACAACTCTGTCTCTCAAGAACCATTTTTTCTGACATAATAAAAATCTGATCAAGGTCAGATTTAATAACAATCTCAGTTCCCAGACTTTATTTCGTAAAGGTTTAGCGGAGTTATTTTTTTCTGAAGGGATTCTCTGGAAACTTTGTTTGTTTTCTTAGCTGGATTGGAATTTATTCCTTAAAAATACATAAACCTGGTGTGGTGTCATGTTAATTTACAGTGCACCTTTTGTTATGGTATAATTGCATCATTAAAAGAAAGTTGCTTAGAATTGTTTATATTGTCTTGACAGATGTTAACATTTTACATAAGACTGTTCCCACTAATACATACATTTGGGATATCAATAATGCTTATCGTTTTCTAGCAACTGGTGTTTACACAGTAGCAAATGCCAATGTAGCTTAACTTTTTGTTAAGCCGCATGTTTTGTAGTATAACATTTTCCTGAACTATTTATCACAGATAAATTCAAACCTGGAGGACTGGAGACAAGTGCCAATGCTTCATGCATTCTGCCAGAAAATAAAACCAGCATACATACAGGAGAGTCATATTTACACAAAAAAGTGCCTTGGCAATGAGGAACTTGTCAATAACTCAAGTATGAGTCTGAGGATTTTTTTCCCCTCCTTGGCACAACTGTATTTGTCTTTCAGCAGTTAGGTATCCACTGAGGCCTTTGAACAGTAATAGCTACATAGGAAAAGAGACTCTGCTAGTGCAATTCAGTTACACACTTAAGGTTGGACTTTCAAAACACAGGTAGCTCCTGACAGCAATGATAGGCAAACAAAGAGATCTCAGGAACATCTTTTGATCAATTCCTGTTCAGCCCCTAGGCAACAGAATCTTTAGGATTATGTGGTCCCAACAGGGGCAGGAACCAAACTTAGATCTACAGTGGGGACTTCTCCATTTATGCTACTTGTCCAGTATGATTTTGTAGCCCTAGAGAGAGATTTTACGTGTTCATCTGACTCTAAGGCATATACCAAAAACAGAACAGACAAATCACAGCCTAGAAGAAACATCCTTTCCCTTGATTTTGAAAGGAATTCCAACCTATCTCAGAGGCAATGGTCTCAGATCTTCTGCCCCAGAAGCACTGTCTGCAAACCAAGTTGAAGATAGTGAAGAGAACATCTGCAAAGAATACACCTTGCCTACAGCAAGAATTTATTTTCCCATACCTATTTAGCCTTATTCCTATCTATGGTTCCATCAAAGAAAATATATAACTGACTCATTCTGTCAACACGAGTAGTGGTCCTGGAACTCCTTAATACATTGCATCGCCATTTTTTGCGTCACAACTACCCATATTTCTTCTTATTCCCCAAGGCACAACTTCACACATATAGATGATCTTTCTGTCTGTATCTTTTTAACTATTCAACACCAGGCTATTTGATCTGCCCTGGAAATTGATATCACATCCCTGTAAATGGCATTCACCAACCGTATGACAGAATATTTGCTTTGGATCCACTCACAGCTCACAGTGGGTTATACAAGATACATGGCAGAGAGTCCTCACCTCAGTAGGATGGGTGATGATCTTTGCCCAGTATGGTATCTGACAATCGAGTTCAACCCGTGAAGTATCATGGCAAAGACAACGTCTGGAACCATTGTAAAAATGTAAGGAGTTTGTTCAGCAAACATTTATATTGTCATGCAATACTGCCACCAAGATATATGAAGCCACAGAAACTGTCATTTAAAGCAAGGATTGTAACAAATTTTGTATGTTATTAACTTGTTCAAAAACAACAGCTTTTCCATACTGATTTTCAAGTGTGACACCACAGGCAGAATATAAACCCTTCTTATACTCCTGGAAAAACTGAGCTACATCTGTTCTTTGACATTACAGGTGATAAAGCATCACTTTGATGGCTCAGCTGAGATCACAGTACATCCTGGGTACCACATAGACATACACTAAGATACAGCATCTACCCTGCAGAGCTTTCATTTTAAGTACCATAAGACAGAGAGAAAAAGGAATTATTCATATTCCTGTACTACAGGTCAGGAAGCTGAACCCTGGGCTTTAAGTACAAGATTTTCCTTCTTTTTGCATTATCAGTATAAACAAGGATTATTGACAGTATTGTTGTGACCGAATAAGAAAAGCTGAGACAGCTTGAGTGCAGATTATATTGTGGCATACAAATTATTTAAAGCATACATGTTTGGCTCATAAGCACGAAGCCAGAAAAGACTTACTGTTGTTATACTGTTGAACTTTAAGGTGCTGATCACAAACCCCACGCCCTTTCTGCTAGATATTATAAACATGCATACATTTACACACACCAAAAGGTGGTTTCTGTTTTGGAAAGCAAAGGGTCCCATGAGATTACAGCTGCAAGACCCACGCATCAGTAAATACAGCATCTTTGTGCTGTCAGTCTTGCGGCATTCAATTGCCAGGTGAAAATGTGATCGAACAGAAAAGGCGACCCCGCAGGATGAGTCACTTAGGCACTCTGCAGCAAAGGGAACAGTAAATCCCATTCACCCAGGCTGCCCTGCCATCTCCTTCAATAGAGGCAGCTAAAGGATTTGTGCTCTTCTTGGTGCTTACCTTCAAGCCTAGAGAAAGAGGTTTTTAGTGACTTATAGCAGTGAGTGGACCAATAGCGTACAAAAGCTAAGTGGTGTGCAAACATAGAACAAAAGGACACTGTAGAAACTAAAGAGCTCAGAAGTTGCTTCTACGTTAAGATGATCGATGTCTTTTTCTCCCTAATCTGCCCTGTTAAACACTAGACCTTGATCACTAACTTATCAAGAACAAGTTACAGACAGAAGCATCAATTCCAAATATTGGCTGATTTTCTATTACTTCCTCCTGGAAGGAATGTCAATCCTTGGCTACTTTGTAAGCAATCATTTTCTATCAAAACCCAAAAATGATCTAAGGAGAACTGTGTGGGTTTGTTGTTGTTTCTGGGGAGGGTGGGGGAGAGAGGGGGTGGCAGGGAAGGAAGGGATTTCAGAGCCCATATTTGGAGCACTAGTAAAATCAAAGTTGCCTTGACAACTGTAGCCATCTTTACATAGAAAATCCCTTTGCAGAG
This sequence comes from Pezoporus occidentalis, assembly GCF_034315485.1. Lineage (NCBI taxonomy): Eukaryota > Metazoa > Chordata > Aves > Psittaciformes > Psittacidae > Pezoporus > Pezoporus occidentalis. The sequence goes on from NW_026915280.1 coordinate 243,261, forward strand.
TAGAAGGCTGCCTTAATTCCTCATTTCTCCTCTCTGTCTACAAGATGACCCACTTGTTCTCCCAGGTAAGGTTCTGCCATGTACACACTGTTTTTCCATCCGTGCATACAAAAGGTTACAGCCTGATCTCATTGACTAAATCTGGAAGTTTAATAGATGTTGTTTGACTTTTAAAAGCATTTCATATTAAGATTTTCAGATTTAATTGGCAGATATTCAATTTCAAAGTCCTGCTCTCCTCTTCATAAATCACTAATGGTATTTTATCCAAAACAGAGCTGATCTAATAAACAGATGAAACTTTGTTGTCATTTCAGCTGCTCGGAGCTCTGGGCTGTATATAATTGCTCTTTTCATTTTACAGTTCTTCTGCTTCAGATTAAACTTTTTCAGGATGTTGCAACGCCAAAACATGCATTCCAACAGGAAATCAGCATCAAAGGTAATGGGCTCACAGACATCTTTGATGCTTTGAAACCAGAGGAAGAGAAGTAACTGTTTAATTTACAACAGTTTTTGCAGAGGAACAGAGAAGGGGAAGGAACAAAAAAATGTGACTAACGGATACAAAAGAGAATTCAGCGCGGATGCTCCGGCTCGTAACTGCAGCGGCAGCGCCCGCCTGGCTCAAGGCGCGGTCAGGACGCCCTCTAGTGCCCGCTGCAGCGCCTGCAGCCGCACGGGTCGAGGCCCAGCCGTGCCTGCCCTGGTTACCCCGCGGCTGCCAAGCCTTGTCCGCGTCCGGTCCGCGCCCCCTGCTCCGCGAGAGCAGGCGGAGTGTTGAAGGCCAGGCTGGACAAGGCTTTGAGCAACCTGGTCGAGTGAAAATTGTCCCTGCCCGCGGCATGGGGATGAGCTTTAAGGTCCCTTCAAAACCCAAACTATTCTGTGATCCTATGATGCCCCTCATTTCTTCCGCAACAAAATAAAAGACCAGCCAAACCAAATAAACCTTTACGATAAAAATTTCTCATGCTGGTGGTTGGAGGGGCTTCCAGTAAAGAACTGGAAATTTACAGATAAAATGGACATTTTTCACCAATGCTTTGCTGTACTTTCCCATTCAGTAAAAATGTTTTTCATGGCTTGCCTTTAAATAGCTTCAGTTCTTACAACAGCACCCACACATCTTCATGCTCACCTTTACAGAAATCAAAGCATAAACTTCTAACACAAGAACCGTGGAGATGGATGTTAAATCATGGAGACTCCAACCTTCCAGCAACCCTCCTCCAGGAAAAAGTACTGATGGCAATTTCTTTTACACATGCAGAGTCACTCAACCAAAAAGCCAGATGCCACAATACATGGGTACACACTCACTTCCTCCTCCACCTCTGACACCCAGTGGCAGTGCTCTGAGAATGAATCTGTACAAAATCTGGCCCTTCTCACCTCAATATGCGGAAGTGGCAAATTTCTTTCTTCAGTTTAAAGGTTTAAGGCGGATCCTTGTGGGTTAGCCAAGTGAAGCAGGTGTTAGGGAAAGGATATTCAGACCCTAAGCAAGTGCAGACATCGGGCACCTCCAATCAAATTCACCTGCAGGGTACTGCTGGATCCCCAAGTACTGTTAGAAGAAGACAATGAGGCAATGCTGAGGAATGCAGCCGACATAGATATGAGTGTGCACATGCTTAAACACAAACCAAGAAAGAGACACAATGGTTAAGGACATGAACTTGAAATGGAATTTTAAAAGACTCAGGAAGAATTGTAAAATGTCCTGGTTAAATACCATTTTAGTTCAATGAAATATTTTATTGCCATCAGATTTTGAAGGAGCAAGAATTTATTTATGGCATTATTTTTTCTCAGAGTGAATATATTCATGGGCAAATAAGTATGCTTATATTTTTATAATCTTTTTTAATCACACTTTAAAATGCTTGAAATAAAGACTGATCCCTATAATTTCTTTTTTTTTTTTTGCTTTTGAAAAAACACTTTTGTTTAGGGTCAGTTCTGTCAAGTGATGAAGTAATCTCCAAGATAGCCTGAGGCATCATGACCTACTGAAGCTTTGACTCATATGCAACCTAGTACATGTAGTAACCAATCTACTACAAGACACCTACCACTGAGCATCATTTCCCCTTGTTATAAAAGGTTACAATGACTCTGTCTTTAAAAAGTACTCCAAGGTCTGTGGATGAAGTAAACCATACGATAATTGCCATCAATCAGAGCAGCATCCAAGCAACTAACAGCAAAATGTGGCTCATCTCCCAGATTAGTATTTGGATAAATATACATAGAAACACACAATCAGACAAGAGAAACCTACTTTCATAGGAATCACATGTAATAATAAGGATATTTTTTGTGCTTTCAGGAGGACAAAAGAAAATAAAGACATGTGGACACACATCTAACTTCTCTTGTAGAGCTGCATCTTGTTTGTAAAGTCAGCTGCCCCTATTTCTTCTACTCAGAGGAATCTTTGATAATTCACATGTAAAATTAAAGGCATCTTATTTATTCAGTTATTTATTATTCTCTGTAAAATGAGTTAGGAATTTGTCCCTGTGAATAATGTTAGCCATAATAGTTAATTTACTCCTATTCATTGGCAGTAATAAAAATGTACAAGGGGATGCAGAAACATTATTATTTCTTGCTTGAAGTGCAATTTCATGTGGTGAGAAAAACATGCTAATATGCTGCAAAGTGCTACAGGAATTTAGTTCTCAAAGGAATGGCGGTATTAAATGTATTCTGACAAGAATGGTCTTTGGAAGGGAAACATTTATCTTCATAAAGTCATTAAATTTACTGAGCAGCACCGCATTCTTACTGCAATCTGCTCACTCCATTAAAGGCAGAGCTGTGGAACGGTCTCTCCTGTATTAGGAGCATCTACATTTCTTGAAAATTGTAATAATGGGGGAAAGAAGACTCAAGGAAGGGGAAATAATGTATCCTGCTTTAAAGGAACCCTCTGCATTAAAAAAAAAACAACTCAGAAATCACTACTCAAAAAGAACAAGTTTCACTGCCTACCTCTGGAAAGAAACATGTTACAGGGGAACTCTGGAAGATAAGACTTTAAAAGACTGAAATGAGGACTAATGGCTTTGAAGGCATTGGCAGCACATAACTGGCATGTGAGGGATGCTCAAGGCAGAGGGGTGGGAAGAGCAGCTTTGCACATTCATATTTGGCCTGTAACTACCTGCCCATGTTCAGGCATAGGGCAATAAAATGGAATGAGAGCAAGTAGATAACTCTTGGAGACGCTGTTCTTAGTGTCATTTCCCATGCAGTTAGTTACTTTATTTCTTTCTGTCCTTGATAACTAGGTATGTTTTAAGTAAAAAGATAAAATCTCTGTGCTTACTGCAGTGTTTCAGTAACATTTTAGGTGACATTTCAGACAACACAATCCACAGGCCTGGGTCAAAGTGACACCACAGTGATCTCCATAACTGAAGAAGAAAGTCCTTCATCCAGAGGAAGCAGGGGAATTTCTCCAGCCAGGAAAAAGCTAGCAAGGGTTATTTTTCGTAGAGAACTTAGCACACTAACTCCAAAGAGAAAACAGTCCTGAAATAAGTCATGCCTTAGTTGTGAAAATGGTTGCATGAAAGACACCAGAACCAGGAGATACACATTGTTCTTTTCTAGTACCACCATAACGTTATTGACTTCCAGTGCATCCCTTGGAGAAGGGAACTACCTGCGCTAGCTCTGATTACAGCAAATATCAAGCACCCAAAGCTAATTAAGCAACAGTCAAATACAAGAGTAACACTGTAAAACCATATTTCTGAACAACAGCCAGAGACGGCAAGAACATCTTTACTGCAGGCTTTTTATATCAACATCACAGGGTGCCAAAGCTCTCCAGAAAGTCATTTCAGAAACAAAGCAGCAGCAAACCATAACATTAACAACACAAACGCACCTGCCCTCCTAACCACAAAACGATGCAGCAACAGAAACACCTTGGCAAGAACAACTACAGGAGCATCAGAATCTGAACCTCAGGCTCAGCATGACTGAACCTATCTGAAACAAAGGAAGAGCAATATTCCTAATGCCCCTATTCACTACAATAGGGAATATCATACTTCCTTTAATTGATTTTGTTATCACTACATTCACAGGCTCTCAAAAGCTCAGAAATGTTTTTGCCTGACTCATGAAAGCAAAACAAGATGTTGACAGAACTAAGCAACCCCATTTTCACAGAGGTTTAATGCAAAAGGTTTCAAGTGGTGCAAATAAACTTCTCTTCAAGATTTTCCTCTGCAAACAATCACCATCAAGGCCCAGAAGACTAAGTATTCACCTATTTCTGGAACTAGTAGGTCTGAAGGATTGCTTTATAATGGCTTTACAACACAAAGTGCATGAATTCTCCAGATTAGCATTCTCCCACACTTAACATCACCTGGGTTAAAGGTCTGAACCTCTTGGCTTTGCTTTATCTCTAAATGTGCTAGATAAATATAGTGGGTAGAAGTTAGATAGCCTGCAGAATAATTGTGCAATCATACCAATTTCTAATATACCTCTAGCCAGTTGCAACCTTGCTTTAAAACAGAAGAGGGGAAAAAAACCTACATCAGGAAACCACAGACTTCCCTAATGGTATACAGTGCATAATTGAGTATAAAGAATAGTTATTGCCTGAACTACAGTTGAACTGAGATTTCCAGCTTCCCTAGCAAATGTTCTGCTACTGCTGCTAAGCTATAGTAATAATTTCTAATTGTGTGGGGTTTAAGTGAAAACAGTAAGAAATGTTGTTCGATTGGTTACCATAAACCATTCCTTCCAAAACTACCACGTCACTGGAACAAGCCCTGGAAATCATTTTTACCTAAACAACACTAGCAGAAGCAGGAAACTAATGAAGCAATGCTGCAGCAGCATCACGCCCATTACACGATTAGAGGGACAGCATTGGACACTAAGAGATTGTCACACACCTTGCTAATGAACCATGTTTTACACACATTTAATTAATTAATTACAGCTGAAGTCATTCACTGCTAGCCAGCAACTGCTTTATTATACACAAACCTGACCACCTTACAAATACCACACTGGAGTGCTAATGAGCTATTAAGTGGGACTGCATGTTACCAGCAATTTTGTGGGGAATCAAGTAATAAGAGATCAAATATCAAATAAAAGAGCTTTTAATCCAAGTGAGATAATTAATTGCACCTCCTGTCTCACAGCTTTCACAGTACTTTAAGAAGAAAAAAGAGCTTTCTCATCAAGTTAATTTGATGCTATTGCCAAAAACTTTTTTAAATTATGAGTGCCATTTAGCAAGTATGACAGGAATGACTATTATTTACATAGCGGTTTTGCTTTGGGATTCTAATATACTCCAGAAACATCATTCAAACAGCCAGGGAAAGATGATCAGTTAGGTCAAAGAGCTGAAGAGATGAGTGAGAGGAAAAAGGGAAAGGTTACAGTTTCTGCATGGGAGCCAGTAATACTCCACTACTTTCCCAGATCTCATTCCTTTTTCTGCTATCTGCTTCTCAAAACCATGGAGAATATAAGCTGGGTGCAGAGAACATCCAAAAACACTTTGCCAAAGGCCGGGAAGAACCACAGTCCTTGCACTTACGGCAGCCCTCAAGGGCAGTCAAGGCATGGAAGCAGGGTAAGAGCCTGCTCCTCAAGCATCAGAGCTTGGTAGGCTCTGCACAGAACAATCTACAACCACCTCCATGACCTCAAGTCCCCCTACACCAGCATAACTCTGTTGACCACAATAGGACTCGGGTCCTATTGCCCCTGAACATTCCAACCTGGAATAAGAAGGCATTCATGAACACATTTCCTCATGAGCACATTGCATTTAAAAGAAACCACTACCAACACCATCCAACCTAAATTTAGGTGCTCCCAGACTAGCAAGAAATGAACTTGGCTCTGCCTCTATTTTTCCCTTTATCATATGGATAATCATAGGACAGTACAGAAGATGACTAGAACATTTGAGGAACATTAAAGCAGATTATTTGCTTAGAGACAGGGAAATCAATAGCTGTGAAGGCCTCAGCTCAGTTTTGTAGCCTAAATAGCATTCTTCTGCATTCTACTTTGGCTTGTGTATGTGTGAATGTGTTATAAATCCCTGGGGCCTTGATAGAGTTTTTCTTCTACAGTTTCAGTTAAATATAGGTTGGCCATGACTTCCATAACCCCATAAAGTGTCTAAAGTAATGTGATGAAAGTGTACCTCTTTTCTCCCTGGATCTCCAGAATTAAATGTTTACTGTGCTTAAAAGTCCTATTTCAGTTCACTGCTTCATACCATTCTCTCTGTTATCCAGTTATTTCTTTTCTACACATTCCCCCCCCCCCCCCCCCCTTAAACCTTCTGGTCTTTCAGCATTCTACAGCCCATCATTAGTTAATTCCTGTTGACTTTTGTCATTTCTGCTCTCCCTAATTGATTTGTCACATTCTTATTTCTTTTTCATTCCCTTTCCATTTTTATTTTCCTACATTCTAACTTCCTCCAATTTATTTTCCTCCTTTATAACCAATGATTTTTATTGATTCTGAATGCAGCCTCCAGGCCAAAAATAATAGTCAGTCCAAAACCAAGTGACCATAGTTCTTCAGCTTTTCACAGATTAATTTCAGAAAAGAGGTTCTATTTGGCTAAATTTCCTTTTCTATATTTCTAGCTACTGAAGAAGCTGCACATACAATAAATATTTAATAGGAAATCCCCTCCAGCTGAATTCAGGCCCCACAGCATCTCATTACCATGTCTTGGAATAGCATCCTCATTGTCACTTGCTTAATTATGCTAAGAAAGAGTTCAATTGTGTGGCTGTTGGGATCAGAAAGTGATTAAATTCACTTGTCAAGACTTTGGATATCTCATTATGATCCTCATTTAGCACTTCTAATTAAGTCCATTTTTTAATTTTTTTTTTTTTTTTTTTTTTTAGTTTTCTATAATCATGATTTGGGAAAATCTTTCCAACAACAGCAAATATTTCCTTAACTTTTTGCTTCTTTAATACAAATTTCTGCGACAAAGAAATATCATGTAAAGATCAAACACGATTTGATGTCCGAGTGCACCACTGATCTTTTTGAATGTCTGTCACCCTTACAAAAAACTGAACTGAAATTCCCTGGAGTAGACATCTAATTTCTGGTGGACTTCTCTTTGCTATGCACTAGCACTTGCTGAGTTTATTGGCCTCTATAAATGATCATCAATGACAACTTGCTCCCAAGCGATCACTCTGACCACTACTCTCCAGCAGGTTTTTTGAGAGCTTGCTTCCTGATTTCAGTTGGGAACATCAGCAATGTGAAGATGAGGATGCTGCTGGGAAGGAGAGCATTTCTGCTTTAAGAGTTGCTACCTCACTTGAAGGAAATTCACTTCTGTGAAGTAAACTAGCAGAAGAGCTACATATGATTTCAATCACAATTAATACATCAAAAGATGACTCAAGTGATGCACAAGTGCCAGATCCACAAGTGCACAGGGGTTAATTTCATCCTAAAAATGATGACAAGAGGGTGCTCTATTAAAATCAACATACATACAGTTTACCAGCATAGATACAATTCTCAATATTAGTATTAGGAAAGCATCTTAATAGCATTATAAGCCAAACTCTCATAGCAATGGCTATATACAGTCAGAAATAGGTTGTTCACAGACTCTGATTTGGATAAAACTCTCCAAAAAGAGCATCATGAAAATACACCTGTGTGGATAATGTCTATGCTTATTGAATCCTATCTCAGTGCAGAAACCCTGATGAAAGTATCTTCCTCACAGTCAGACACAAATAGCATACCTATAACCTCTAAAATTAACCATCACTAAAGAATAAAGCAATTTGAAGGGCAAAACAAGGACTGGGTGTTCTAGGACTTCTCCCACAAAAAGTAATACTTCCTACAAACATCTTTAGCAGTCCTTCCAACCAACCAGCTGAACAGTGGTTGCGACATCTTTGTTTTTTTAGATATGTAGGCAAATGAAGGAAGGTACTTTAAGAAACCCTGGAGCAATTCTGCTGCAAGAATAAAAGAAAGAAGTAATAAGAAATGGGAAATCATGAATCATCTCAGCATCCAATAACGCAGGCACATAAAAGATCATTTCTCTTTAATATATGGAAAAACAGAGATGAGAAAAGGTTACATGACTTTGCTGGAGCTTACATAAAAAGGCCAAGATGACCCGAGAAACAGATCTTTAACCAAACACTTGTCCATGCAGAGCCCTGCTGGAAGACACGTGCTCTGATTCAGCTGAGCACCACCACTTTTAGTCTGCTCCCATACCTGGCTTGTGAAAGTGGCCAACTACCCCCTCCCAGGTCTCATCCAGAGAAGCACATCACAGAGCAAGGGTACTTAATTTTTCAGAACCTGATCACTTTTCTCTCTCTGATCCCTATAGAAATACTTATTTTTTGCAGACTCTCCAAAGCACATGTTCACCTTTTCAAGAAATAAATCAATTTTAGGGCTTTTCTTTGCAGGCATGAACTTCCCATCAAAAGGCTCAATGTCTGTTCAACATAGCCGAGAATCTGACCCTTTAACTTTCAGCTCAATTGCCACAGAAAAATCTGTCTCGAAAAGCTGCATAAAAATGGCCTAAATGCATCCTCAGCTTCTCCAAAACCCAAGTTTTGGTGATAGGTAGTCTTACTTAATTTTGTGAACTACAAAATATTTGCAAGCATAAACATCTCTTCTACCAGTTCTTTAAAGCTTATTCAGAGAAACAAAGGAAAAAAGAAATGGCAGAGAAAAACTTAAAGCCTCAAGGCCACCATCAGCCCAAGGATTTGTGGTTCTCCTGAGTGCATTTTTTTTAGTGTCTCTGTTCAAGCTGGTAGAGGAGATTGACTTCTTAAGGTTGATGGTATTGATTTAATTCACAGCCCTCTACTCATTTATCATGATTCTTTAATCAATAGTCTAGCTACTTAAGATACTAGGAGTTTAGGTCCTTATTTATCTAGATGGCATTTTGATAGCACCTATCTCCTTGGGGGCTCTTGTCATTCAGGTCAGCACTTCATTTCACCTCATCTTTCCCCAAGGTGTGTAAGCAGTGGGAGGACATTAATGTCACTTGTCCCAATGTATGTTTGGGTGTGGCAACACCATGTTTTGGACTCCTCAGCAGGTATTTATCATCGTAGAGGCACACAGGTCAGGTGCTGAGCTGGTGAAGACTGACAGCTTTTCAGCAGAGCCACACTGATTTTCACCAGCCAGAGCTCTCTCCTTCACAATCCATACTGGCCCCTTCTAACACAAAAGGAGCTGATGAAGATTAACCAAAATACAATCCCAAGTACATCAGACCTCACTGTTTCATCTCTTCACCCTATTCCTCCCTTAGCATTAAGCATCAGGAGAGTGTTTCCTGTCAGCCTATTCAATAACTGCTTCAGTTCTCCAGGATGAACCAGCTTGTTTGGAGCACTCACAGTTGATCACTAGGTTCTCTGTACCCCTGAAGTTATATCAAAATACATACTGGTAATGAGATTACTACAAAACCACATTCATGTATCTAAGCACAAGTTCAAGTTCCTGGGCTCAGTTATTGATTTTAAAACATTGATGGTTTTTGTTAGGATAGAAGATTTTTGCTTTCATTTCTAATGAAGGAACGAAAGCAAAATGAGGAGGAAAGGTTAGCTGATATTTGCCTTTAGTTGCAAAAGCAGCGCACCTACACTGCAAAAGACTTGAACACTTCAGTAAAAGCAAACTAGGAAAATAAAGACAAACTGTCTCAAGCTTGGAGGAGTCAGAGAGTTGTGCGTTGCAGCCCCAGTTCCACTGTCCAGCACTGCATCCTCAGGTGCTGTGAAGTCAGGGAAGCTACTTCAGTTTCACTGTTGAACATCTGGTCCCCTTCATATGAGCTTTGCATTCCAGTAGCTGAATTTCTTTCAGCCATTGTGTTATGCAAAATAAAGAACATAACTGATAGAACTCTGAGCCTTGCAAGTGAACACGGCTGCATAAGGAAGCCCCTCAAAATTTGCCTGTTTCAAAATTGCATTCAAGCATTCAATGTTTTGCGTCTCTCAGAGTAACTGAGACACATCCTTCAAGCTATTCCACACCTAGGCCCAGCCTTACCAACTGCTACGTAAGGAATTCTCTCTGACTGATTTCATGCAGACCACTGTCAACACTTCCTAGTCTTGAATCTTGTCCAAGACCAGTCAGGAACATAACAGCTTACTCCCAAAAAATAGGATCCAAAAACTTTCAAGGCATAAAAAAAAAAATGCTGGAAGTTACTTTACCTCCAGAACCCCCCTGTGCAGAGTTCAGAGCAATGTGTTTTCATGGCTCTGTGAAAATTCACTTTACAAACTTTTGCTATAGTTTACAGGAAACCATTGCTCTACAAAAGAATCCCAAAGTTACTTTGATTGGAGACATGTCAAATAATTACAATTTACAAATGTAAACTCACACACAAAGATAAAGATGATGATGATAGTGCTGCTGTCATACAGACCACTACTTCATTTTGGAAGTAATTCTACCTGTTGCAGTGAAACTCCTAAGGAAGCATGGTGGTGTTGAAGTCTGGAGCTATGTGATTCCCTGCCTTTCTCCTGCTAGTGACATATCTTCTGACTAGAGTATGGTTAATATCTGCATGGCTGCTACTGAGTTTTCAGTATATCATGACGTTGGCTGCATGCCACAAAAGGCTCACTCAGTGACAGTTCCACTGTCACTATGACACCTTCCTATCCCATAAACTTGCTTGTTGAACCTCACTGTTAATTATAATCTCTTCTCACAGCAGTAAGAAGACTGGATTTATCTCCACCAAGGTCTGTGAAGTTACACTGGCACAGTATGGTCATGCTGCATCCAATCCTCATGTAACTATGAGCTTCAACTTGTTCCTTGAAAAATAAATCTCTTTTACTGTTTTAGAAGAAGCAGCAAAGGTAGTTAATTCCCACTAACAGATTTTCCCTAAACTCACCATAACATTGCAGATGAAATCTACTGTACACAAGGTCTTCCCATTCACTTCCACCTTTAAGACAGGTTTATCTAGAAGAGAAGTGGTTCTTGAAACTTCTGCTGAGATTCTGTACACAGGGGTGAATTTTACCAGACTGTTTACCCAAAGCCACTGCTTCCCAAATCAGTAGAACAACTACAGCTGCTCCCTGACACACAGAGAAATGTCATCTTCAAGAAGATCTGCCACAGCTTGTGTCTCAAAGGCAGAATAAGTAATGTGGGGTGACAGATGCTTTCATAGCTGTTTTTGCATTGTAGAACTTACATAGCACATACATAAATATATCTACTACACACGCAAGAATGACTTTATTTACACATTTCCTTCTTGTCATATTTAATTCATACACACTCGGTCTGCTACATTCCAACTTGGCCAAATCCTTGTTCACCAAACTATCTTCCTTCAGCACTGCAACATCCTATGGGCACATAACTGAGAGAAGAAGGAAAGCCTATTAAGTGACGAGGATGCAATGTTTATAAAAATTAAAATGTGTGCTGGGTGCTTGGGAAAGAATGAAAAAAAAATAATTCAAGAGCTGCATTGAAGTATGCTAAATAATTTTAAAATATTAAATCGTGGCCTTAATTACCATGTCTCTAATCTCATACAGTCACACTTCACTTTGAGGCAATTTGTGATTAAATAATAATACTTTAAGGCAAATAACAACACTTGGCACTTTCATAATGCCTTTTGCCTAATTAGTTTGGGATTAGTTCCTTTGCATTGGGTATGGGGCTTTGAAGATATAAAGTGCTAAGTATCATTATGACCTGAGAATCTCAAAGCATTTTACCCATATGCATTAATTAAGCCTCAGAGTACTCCTATGAGGTAGGTAGGTATTTCTGTATCCCTCTGTGTTTGGCAGGCCCAAATGGATAGAGGATTGGCCACCGTTTGCAAACTTGCAGACACATTCTGCAACAACTTAAGTACACAAGTGCCTTCCTGGACTGAAGACTCCTCATTGCCCCTCAACCTTAAGTGTCCATATGGGCATCTTCACATTTGACTGTAAGGCTCTCGTATCAGAAAGCTCTACAGGGATGGCTGGGCATGCCCAGAACTGCTGGGAAATCAGATCATTACTCAGGAAAAGCCATACAAATTCATTTCCACCCGAATGAACCCCAGTGAGAAAGCTACCCTCACTTTCCTGGTCAAAGTCTTACAGACATAAATAGTGAAACTGAAATATTCCAACAACTCAAATCCAGTGACTTACGTAGTGGAGTCAGACACAAAGTCCTGGTCCCCATTTCAGGTTATATGGACCTCAGGCCTTCTCCAGGAACATAACTTTCTTTTCCTTTGTTTGTTTCCTCCCTCCAACAGAACTTGGAGGCAGACTAGGAATAACAGGCTGTTACCAAAGCAAAGAAAGGAAATGTCTTCCTTTTTAGTTCATCCATTATGAAAACATAAATCAGCAATAAGGAGCTACAGAATCTTCATTTTATTTATAATTAATATTGTACCTGAAGCAGTCACCTGCAGAAGAAAGAGGTATGAAAGGATTTCAACTTACTTTGATAATTAAGGGTATTTAGTGTCCTTTAAACATAAAGTTTAAAAAAGAGGAAATCCACAATCTGCCTGAACATTCTTAGTTCAACAAAGTCTTCTAGTTGACAGCTAATAATTAATTAACAATGAACGGTGTCTTTCAGCCTGTCACCATGATTGACACTATCATCTTCTGAAAAGTGAAAGATTTGTTAATGTGGCAGACTACAGTCTGGGAAACATTAAAGTTTCACAATTCCCACTGCTTTCAGCTAAATGCCTGAAATGACAGGTGAGCTAGCTTGAAAAGTGGAGGAGGTGAAGAGAACAGCAGCAACCTCTTCTGGCAGAGGCACGGCTTCCCCTCTGAGCAGTGATTAGCCCACAGACAGACAGGAAGAATTAGGAATGGAAAAAGAAATGACTGACTCTGAAAATCCAAACTGTGGGAGGCTGGGAAGCACTAAGTGTCAGAGTGCACAGTGCTGGTGGCTGGTCCTGGTTGAACCCAGTAGCAAGCAGAGGTTGGGCTGGGTTCTGGGCAGACCCCACTGGACGGGCTGCTGTGATCACCCTTCACTCTTCCAGAATTTCTCCACTCAGCAGTGTGATTCCTGGTTTACCCCAGCATATTCACCAAATAAATACAAATCAGCTAAGGCAGTAACTGGGAGCTGGTTTTCAATTATATGTATTTGTTGATTTTTTTTTTAATCCTATTTTTACAGATACTGCCAAACATTATGAAATAATGTGTTCTAACTTAAAATAACTGACCTAATTAAACAGAGATACTTTATTCCAGTAAACAGAGTCCTGTCTTCTCACCCACTCAGTATTGCTACTGTCTACCACAGATCCAGCTTGTCACGAACCTTGACTCTCTCTTTTCTTAAGTTGAACTCTCAGTGATGGCAACTTCTGTGCGGATGAGACGCCTGCACCCATGGATGCCCATCTCCTTGGTCTCACATCTGCAGGTCTGCTTTGACTGAGGCTGCAGAGCCCTTGTTCTACAACTGCCTCTATTAGCACAGTCTGCTTTTTCCAGCTCATTCCACTTCATGTCTGTCAGCTTTTCCACAACTCAGTTGCATCGGGTGCTTAGTACACAGCAAAAACTTCTGTTTGCTTTCATCCCCCTCCTCACTGCTTTCCTTTCTCTCTTCCATTAATAAGGTCTTTCTTACCTTTTCACACTTCACGAGGCCTCATTTTCCAAGCTTCCATCCCAGATCATCTCCATTTATACCACACCACCACTTCAGCTCAGGAGAAAGCAGCTCCAGCAGAATGTGGAGGCCAGAATTACTTCCCCCATCAGTTTCTCTGGCATTCCCCTAGCTTTTCTGATAAAAATAAATCCACCTCCATAATTCATTCTGCCTCCTATTCTTTATCCATTCAAGCTTTTGCTAACTTTCTACCAAGAAAAAGAACAAAAAAAGGACACAAGACTGTTAGGCATTTGCACATCTTACTCATCCCCCTGCATTTTCCCTCCTCCTTTCCCATCAGACACAGAAATTATTTTGCTTCTGCTCCTTTAGTTCTCCAGGAATTATTCTCATCCTATTTCCTCTGTGTCTTTGTACACCCAACATTACCATATTCAGTGTCTCCCTGCTCAGAAAGTCCCCACACTGACACTGCTCTCTTCTTGAAAAGAAGTCTATCCATCCCTGCTTCGGTCTTCACATCTCCATTTTGCTGATTTTGTCTGAATAATGGTGTTCCCCCATCCCTTGTCCTGTGTCATGTGTGTCATATCCTCTCACACACACATTTTTTTACGCAGGAACTGGTCAATCCTGCTGTCACATCATGTTCTCTCTGGCTTTCCTAATGCAATCTTCCCCCCGTACCATTCCTGACCAAACCATGTTGCAAATACCTTTTTATTAGCTCATGTGTTGCTGCTTTCCCCCTTCCTCCTTGGACTCTCTGTTCTCTATTATTTATGGATTGCTTGCCTTGAGTTTTGAGGCTGTTCATGATTTACTGACACATCCTGTTTCCTCTCATCTGCTCCCAAGATGTCAGTTCTTGCCTCCAATCACCAAACCTCTCTATTTGCTACTTTTAAAAATAAGGACTTTCCTACTTTCTTTTCTTCTCCCCATATTTCCTCTCACACAGGAAACAACCTAAAAATTAATTCATTCTGTTTTTCAAAAAAATCTTCTTTCCATTAATGTCTACAAAGAAACTGACAACAATAGATAATTTTTTGCCTGGATCTCTTCACCTGAAATATTGTTTCCTTACACTATTTACACTGCTGCTTACCAGGAATGGTCAAAATCCCAAAGAGGATCTTCTGGTTGATATAGAAATATAAATACTAAATAACAAAAAGAACTTGGAACTAGAGTAGGCAAAGTACACACAATTGATACCATTTGCTTCTTGCAGAGAAAACTCCAGAGAACACCGGCAAATAAACTAACAGCCCCACATCCCTAGCAGGCATCATATTGATGATGGAGGATCCTCAAGCTCTATGCACTAGTTTACCAGCCTCCTTCAGGTGTTTTGTTTCTTATTTCAAAGAAAGAAATGCAGGGGAGAGAAGGGGAAGAGCATTACAAGACATCCCCCCTAACATACAGTCTCTCTGAAGAGGAAACTTCGGGAACCATGCATTAAGTATGCTAAAAACACAGCAAGCTAACAGATGCACAGGAGTACAACTTGACTTCTGTGGGACTCCTGCAAACACAGTCTGCTTAGTAAACGCATTAATTAACAATTTTGCAAAGGACAATGAGATTATAACAATTATTCACTGCAGGCATCCTGCTTTTAACTCCTCCAGTCTCCAACATTTACTTTAGCCTGCATTCCAGATAAATATCTTATTCTGTGCAGGCAGAAGGTTCATTATACAAGTGACAAAGAGAAAGCATCAACTGCCATACCCACAGATCCTAATGCACCTGGTTAATGTAGTTATAATATGTCACTGCAAAACATCTTGTCAGCATTTTGTAATTAAAAAAGAAAAGCTAGTGCAATAGTAAAGGCAAGGCATTTAACAAAGACAAATATCACATGTAAGATGCTCTTTCAAAGCAGAAATAGACATTACCAAAGTAAAGCCTTGATAACCTTGCCCTACATACTTCAGTACCCTTGAATGCTCTTTGGCCCAATAAAGTACCCTTTTCCTCTCTACAATAGCACTATTCAGATAAGTAACACTGACCAATCTACAGGGCTGCAACATTTTTCAAAGGACAAAAAGCATTTCTTCCCCATTGAGTCAGCAGGATATTTATTTCCTTGTAACAAAGAGTTTTCTGAACTGCTGAGAGATTTGTCAAAACGGAATCACAAGTGATACATTAAACAACCAGAGGGGAGAACTTATTATTAGGCTTTAAAAAAGAAAGCTGCAAGTTTATAAACAAGAATAAGACTGTGTACTTGACTCAGTTAATGAGAAATCAAACATGAAAGGCAAACATTTAATCTAGAGTAAATTTAGTCATTTAAATCACAGCCACTCACAATCCTGCTGTCTTACACTTTATAATACACAGTAAAGGGCAGCTAGCAGGGCACAACCATGTGCTTGCTGAGTGCTGGGAATATGCTGCAGTTATTTAAATATGAGTTATCAAGCCACCAGAAGGAGCTTTATATTAAGAAAATGCCAGCTCCCTCCATTGCAATCCAGCCCATAATAAAAGGCAAGCCACTGAACTGGCCTCAGTAGTTCCTGCAGCAAGACAGCACCTTACCTTTTCCAAGGACATGCCCTGCTCACAAGGCTGGAAAGTCTCATTGCCTTCCTCTGGCATGATGAGTCCTGGGTGGTTGGTTAATTTCAAATGCCCAAAAGGCCACAGCACACTTGGTGGACTAGTGTTTAATACTAACTCAAGAGGAAGGAAAGGTGGGTTTACATTGCCACAGGCCAACCACCGCATCAAGTCTGGGCATCCTGCACCCCATGAAAGGAGAACGTTTCTTACGTACAACTGGAAAAGACCTCCTAGGTCACCAAGCTTACAAAATCATAGTACTGGAAGACACCCCAGAAGACCATTTAGTTCACTCTTCTATAGATGGCAAAATCAACTGTAAATATGGCATCTGCTTTTAAAGATCTCTAGTGATGCAGACATCACAACTTCCCTGACAGTCTCTCTCCATCTTTTGCTTGTATTCATTCCTATCTATCTTGAACTTTTTTCTTCAATTTGAGGACACCACTTCTTGCTTTGTCTCCACGGACAAAAAGATATTTAATACCGCCCCCTCCCCCCCAGGGCTTAAGCAAAAAATCATACACCTACTTTCTTCCAAATTTGACCTATTAATCTATAACACCAAGAGAGGAATTTTTTTAGAATTAAAACTCCTTCTTGTTTTCCAAACAAGTACAATGTGGCATGAAAACATGAGAACGTGATGAGTATCTAAGTGGTTTGTGAAAGATTTTTGTAGAGATTTTTATTGAGAGGAGAACTAGGAAGGTGATTCACACTTTTTCCTCATGTTTGCTATTCACCTAACTAATGATGTTAAAAAAATTAAAGATAGTAAAGTGTCATGCACAGCTTAAGGAGGAAGATTAGCAGTAACTGAATTGTTACGGTTCTTGAATTGAACAGTTTCTTTCATTCAACACTAAAAAGGGACCCTCAGAATTTCAGCCTCTGTGATTGAACCATGTCCTGGATTATTATGCACTAACACAATTATCCTGCAAGCAGTCAAATGTAAGCTTTCGTCTCCTTTCCTGTTCATCTGTCATGTACATCCGGGAGTACACATGGCATTCCTCTGTAATTTGGTATCCTCCAGCACAAGCAGTTCTTCATCCATTACTGCAATCAAGGCTGATGAGGGAAGACAAAGAGAAAAAAACAGTACTGGAACTCAAGGAGAATTAGTCTATGCTGTGAACACATATTGAATAACAGGAGGAATATATTGGTCTTTATTGCAATCTGCCCATGGTTAGTACAGCTGAATGGTCCCTGCTACATGTATATTTTCAGTGTTTTATGACTTTAAGAAGAGCACTGGTAAGAATACACAGACAATTTCAACCCAGGAAAGATTCATCTAATAAAGTACTAGGCCGTGGTAGCTGGAAACATTTCCCTGATAGGCATTCCCTCTGTCCTAGGTGTTTTACTTGCTCCAATGACTTTTCCTGCAAAGAATCCTTGGCAGGGTTTTTTGGGGGGCTGTTGTTTGGGTTGTTTTCTTTTTAATCTAACATGCCTCCATAGCAGCAGAAAGTTAATCTTTAACTGATAAATGCAAAAGCTTAGACAAACCACAAATGCACTATTCAGTATGTCAGAATTAAAAAGGAAGTTCTGGTTCTATCAGGTTTCTACACCATATACAGCTGCAACATTGGCTTGTATTACTAATCACTTGCAGTATTTGTGTCTTGGGTTGTAACAGATGGTGTTTGTGAGGCATGCAAAAGCTTCAGATAGCCAAATGGTACAGCAGTTGAGATAAGGAAAAAAAAAAGTCCTCAAAACAAAGTACCCATCCCTGCTGCGGAGGCTGGAATGTGAGCAGTGTTTAAATTATTCCTAGTCTCTGCACGCACAGTGGATTTACAAACTCTTAACCCTAAATAGGACTAGATTCAATCTTTCATATTTTATTACTCCCGTAAATCCACACAATACCAGCTAATAGACAACACAAGACAAACCACAACAAAGGGAATTTGTGCTCCTGATACTTTGAGAGGCCTGAGCTCCAGGTTACACTAGTACAATTTGGGTGTAGCTCACAGATGTTTTGGTAACATCTCAATTCTGATGGCAAAAAGTAGCACCCCATATGCTAGGGCACTTGAAAATTCAGTATGATGCACCATTAATTCAAAAGCACATCTGCAGTATGTAGTAACCTGCCCTATAGCAGCCCAATAAGCTATAATTCCCAGTGCTGAGCTATTGGCAGGTAATATTCAGGGGACTTCTATGAGCCTCCACCTCTGAGGAATTGTTTTCAGCTGTGAGCTTTTTTTACCTCCATGCTGACCTGGCTTAATAGACAAGGAAGGGATGAAGGACACAATGAACATCTTCATACCAGCACTTAACTTTCTGACATCACAGGAGATCTCTCAACAATCTCATATGTTTAGCAAAGATAGATGCTGGAGCCCAGAGCGGCTGCCAGGCCAGACTCCCTAGGCTTGTTTTGAGATGAAAGAATAGAGACAACAGAACTAATCCCTGCCAACTCTTTGTTGCATTCAAGTCAATAGTAGGTCTTTCTAATAGCATTCTCAAATCATGCAGTAATAAAATTATGACTGTTTGCCTGTTGCTTTTGGTTAAGTAATGACCATTCAGCAATATAGCATGGGTATTAGGTGGGGGAGAGGAAACATACTTTATAACTAAGAACTGTAGCTGATTTTGTACTTTTTTGGACAACAAAACAGCCTCTCACCAATTTCTTTCATTCATTCTTTACCTTCCTTTTACATGAAAAACATAGGAACAAGATTATTTTTTTTTTCATTCAATAAAAGAGAATAGCTCTAAAACAGAATTCAGAAGTAAGTATTTTTGTAAACAAGACTTTTAGAAAATGCTCTGACCAGTGCTAGATACCATTATGCAAAGCTGACTCACATCATACTGAGCACAGCTGGGCTCACTTATTTCTCCATTTCTAGGGACTGTTAGCACTGAAAAACCAACCTGCATTGCTTTTAAAACTCATCCAACATACAGGCTTTAGATTCTCTCAATGCTGGCCAGTGGGCTTAATTTTATGGCAATATTCATGCTACCTTTGCTTTTAAAGCTGCCTAGTTTCATTTAAAAGATGATAATGTTTAAGCACAATGCCAGTCTGAACAGTCCTTACTACAGGTTTACATGACCTTGACATGCAGCAGCACTGACATTTATTACCAGTGATACCTGAATGATGTTTTTGATGTCCTGCTATCAAATTTGGAGTCACTGAAGGGAAAAAGATTTTATATTACTATTCATTGAAGCAGGACTGATTCTGTGGAGGGTTGCCCAAGAACATCACCAAGGAATCTTCTCAGTGCAGAACACAAAGAATTAATATAGCATTAAAATACAGAAAAATGTGCTTGACTGGGTCATTTCAGATAATGTACAGGCAGAAGTGGAAGACACCATTCACCAAGGATTTATATGAGCACTGAACAAAACAGCTGATCACATCTTTCTGTAGCAGCAAAACTAGTCACCTGCCCAGATAATCAGCACTTGCTTTCCTTCCTCAGCACATCAGGCTTACAAAGGAATCAGTAACCTGATGCTTCTCCGAGTGCTTTCAAAGAGCCTGGTCTTGAAAGATGCAAGTATTTTCTCAGGTCTTCTCTCATAGAGGCCGGAAGAGTTGAGACAAACCTCAGCACTGCACACAGCAGGCACACGATGTGGCTCTAATTGCTTCTGCTGTACCATAAAATCATGAGAAAGTCAATGCAAGTGGGGAAAAAATGGCTCAGCAGCATATATAGCCCACAGAGAGACCTTCAAGAAACCCAGTAACTACTCCTAGTTGTACCAGAGACCTCATGGACAACCTTGCAAAGGTCACCTTTTCTCTTCCCCAGGTCTTCAATTTGTCTAAATATAAAATGATAGCACCAACCATCAGCACTATTTTATTTTTTAAGCTATGAGCATTACCACAGCACCTTAAAAGGATTTACTTGTTTCCTTTCATTGCACAACACAGCCCTGGGCACAAAAACCAGAGGCATCCTCTGTCAGACACACAGAGAGACCAGTGTTAATGCTACTCCTGCAGCAAGCTTCATTGCAGGCATTTAATTGGCAATTCTCATATCTAGCTCCTTCCCAGTCTTTTTTGTTCCACAACAATCAGAATACTTCAGTGGTTGATGAGGCAACACTTCTGTAAGTCATGTCCTCTTACTGCTACTTTCAATGACCAAGTGAGCATATCAAATTTGGGCTGAAAAATCTGTGCTTGTGGAGCTGAATCTGTAACTAACCTTCTGCATAGGAACACAGCAGATATTGAACTTGAGGTTGTTGGCACTAAAAGCAGAAGTTCTGAACTGAAGGCCTTCCCACGTGGCAGCCATCTTGCAGCAGACCCATCAGCATCTTAGATATAGCAGCCATTGGAGGTGTAAAAATCACATGCTACAGTAACATAAGCTACATTTTTAGTATTATTAGGCAAAATCCTGGGTCACTTGATTTCTATTACTGGCTAAAGAAGGAAACAGTTTCTCAAAGAGGCAATTAGTCCTGCTAAAGTACATGAGCATAAACTGAATCAGAGCTGCAGAAACTCACTTTACATTTCATGTAAAAATAGAAAAAGTAATATATGCAAGAGACATTAAAATGCATGTGCATTTGTGTGCAAGTTCTCTTTCTTCTCTTCCTTTCCTTCCCAGCTTGATAACTATATTGTTGATAGGAATAAAATACCAGCCTTTACTTGTACACATACCCAAGATCTTGTAAGTCATTACAACGTGTTTTTGAGATTTGCCACTTCACTGCTCTATAAAAAGCTTCCTGAAAAAGTATTAACAGATGGCCTCTTACTCTCTGAGACTGTTCGCAATACACCAGATGGCAACCTGAAAGAGAAAATCCAACTTACATTTTCAAAACTGAAAGAAATGTGACAATATCCTCACAATAAATATACAGTATGAAGGTAGCAATAAATGATCCGTTTGAAGCAAACTGGCTTTCTTTATTTAAGCAGCAAACCCAGCCCTCATTTTATAACATATTGCAGAAAGCTTCATAACCAGTGCTGGAAGTAATTTCTGATGCAAGCAGAAAGTTTGCTTTAAATGAGCAACAGATTTACGAGAGGCAAAGTTATTTGAAAGAGTGAAAAAATGGGCCAATAGCCATGGGGGTTAAGACTCTGTATTCTGGAACCCTGGTATCTGGTTTGTGTCTGAGAACTAGTCAGTAGGTTGCAGTGGTTTTGCCATTAGTTAGAAGTATTAAACCAAATTTGCCAGTCAGGTTCTTGTTAGGGGAAGGTAATGACTGTTCCATACACTTAAGGCTTTCAAGCTTTCCAATTCACCTGCTAGACAGCAGCTCAGCTCACAGGAACTGGAGGGCTCTGCTCAGTGTAATCAACCATTCTCAGTGTCCCCAGCTGTTCTTTGGGACTGGGACTATCACTTCGATGAATCAGGATATCCTTCAGATAGGAGGGAGTAACCCCCACCCAACAACAAGTCCCACCAAAGCACAACCACTGATGGGGTTAGGGATGTCTTCCAGCACACATCAGGAAACCTAAAAAGAGGTCTTTGTACTTGCACAGTACCAGCATGATGGGGGTTCTTTCTTGGATAAAGCTTTGAGGCATCTCTGAAATTTCAGTAATGTTCATCTGAATTGTGATCCTGTTCCTAACAGCAAAACCCCAAGGGATTCTGAAGAGATTAAAACAGTTCTTACACAGAGGACAGGTAACTTTCCAACCATCTCACACCACAGATCAGTGTAATTGCTCCTAGCAAGTTCACGTTTCACATGCAGGAAAGGTTCACCTGGAAAGCCCACTGATTTCTTCCTCCAAAGTGGTACCGAGAGACTGGCAGTGGAAACACAAATGCCTACACCTGCCTTCATGGAAATAGGGCTCTCTGTTGTGCCATCAGGCTTTAAGCAGAATTCCCTATTGAAGTCAATATGCCATAGCACAAAATTGCCTGTAGGAAAAACTAGAAAATTACAAATTAGCTGTTCTAGCATTGCCTGTAAAATGAAATTATTTCTATAAAACTGCTATTTATTATTAATAATATGAAATACTGATAATGATACCAGACGTGTGAAAATTGTCACAGAGTTTCCACTCTTTGCTTTCTCATTGGCAATAAGTCCATTTTCACAAGCTATAAACAATAACAAAGATAACTCTGGAGATGAGGCAATAATAAGACTAAAGCTGTGCTTCTTGTGCAAGCATACTGACACGTAGCTAAAAGACCTTTTTTGATAGTCCAGGACAGTAAATGTATCAGCAGATTGGAGAGTTTCAGGGAAAAGAAGGAATCTGCTAAGTTCCAACCTTCTGAGGTCAACATGCCTACAGATTTTACCCAGAGCTGGAGCCGCCCATTCACCCTAAAACAATGGTTTAGCTGCTTACTAATATTGTACAGCTTTACCATTTTCTGATTAGACTATAGATCCATAATGGTAAAATCTACACGGTACAAAAAATTCAGAACACAGAATAAAGCAATATCCCAAAGTGAATATTACTAATGTGCTTTCAGTTGTTCAAATCACCAGCACGATGCTTAAGTAGCAGTGTTTAAATAGTCTTTTGTATCTGACAACAAAAATCACCATGTTAGGATCTTGAGATTGCCCAATGTGGAAAGTGATAGTATCAAATCCATCCCCCCCCCCCCCCCCCCCCCCCCGTTTATTACTCCTTAAACTGCTGTTCATGATATGAGCTCATTACATTCAGTTCCCATCTGGTGCTCATCACCTTCTGGAATCAGGCCAGACTAACACCTTCACCCCTTGCAACAACACCCTAATGCACATCCTCTAATTGCATGACTACCTCCATACAACTACCACACTCATTCCAAAGCCCTGTGTAAGTTTCAGATACATTGCTAGGAAAGGGAATGGTAATTGCATTGCTTTCATCTGCTGTCTTCACATAGGTGCTAAAGGAGCTGTGACTTAGGTCACATGCTCCTTCCTGCTCTGGCACTCTAACTTCTTGGTGACCTAAATCAACAGGAGGAAAAAAAAAAAAAAAAAAAATCACCAAAAAAAAAAAAAAAACACCCCAAAACAAACAAACAAAAAAAAACACACAACAAAATACCCAAGCAGTTTTTTGGGGATACCAAGCTGAACCAGCTCCCAGGGAATGAGACATGCACCAACAGAAAGGCAAGTGCAGAGCCAGCCCCAGCTGTGAACACAGCAGGACGGTGGGACCACCTCTGCACTTGGCAGTCAGCTCAGCCACAGCAGGGGGAAGGCTTTGTGCTGTGGTGTCTAGCACTGAGAATGGGAGATATGTTAACACTGAACATTTTCTAGTAAAAGCCTCACACAGCACCACTTAAACTAGAAATCTACCTTTGCCATTTGAGTGAAACAATGCAAATCTACTAATCCCAGTGGCTTTCACACAGTCACACCAGCAGAGAACTTGATTTACTTTATGAAAGAGGTTAAAAAAAAACCCTGAGTTCTCATTACATTTAGTTTCCACTATTCATTCAATGATCAAGTGCATGAAAACCCTCATTATTACCCCACAAGCTTGGTTTTCCATGTTAAATCTGATTGAATGACAGGGGATAACAGATGATGATGGCCTGTCACCATTCACTTCTGGAGCTGGCAGACTGGAGTGGAGTGCTTTGCCAATGTACAAGCTCAAGAAATAGAGATGCCAGACCCTAAGAGATGACTGCACTGGGCTTTTGAAAGCAGTTACATATACACTGTTCATTCTCCAATCAGTGACTGATGCCTATGAAGATCTTTTTGCCCTGCTGGTGCTAAAGAGGGAGGTGCTGGTATCACACCAAATAGGCCAGGGTTACTAATCACAAGGTAGTAATCGTGCAGTGCAAGCCAGCCACAAGAGTTGAGCTGCTGTGCAGCCTGAAGACTGCCTGGAAAAGAGAACCAAAGAAAAGGACACTACTTTTCAGCCTGATCCCAGTTCCAAATGTAACTATTGCTAATAATATCATTACAAAACTGAACAGCAGCTCTCAAACTCATCTCCATTGTCCTGGCCATAACACTTCCAAGGCATAATAATTTCTAAAAACCAGACACTTTAATGCATTCTGCCACTCAAATACAAGAGATCTCCTGTGTTTGCAGGTCACAACAGGAACCCCACTGGCCCAGTTTTAGATCTTTAAGTTTTTAGTTCAAAATACATTGAGAGTTACTTGACTTTATATTCCCCCCATACATGTTTCCTACGAACTTGTCAGGACAGATACTAACCAACTTGCACTGAGAACACACATACCTCAGAGACTTTGGTTTATTCTTTCTTATGTTTCTTCTGAATTTAAAGAGGGGAAAAATAAAAAGAAAAACAAATAAGTGCACTGAGGTTGGTGGAGTCTTTGGTGTCTGGACCAACGGCAGGCCTGTCTTTCTTCCTTGCTATTACAGGGAGAAAAGCTTGCATATCTTATCTTGATATTAGAATTACAGCATTCACTGTAATTGCTGCTAATATTTTACATTTTAGAAACACTAAGTCTGTTTCCACTCTTACACATGCAAGCTACACGGTGATTTATGCCAGAGTTAGTAAAAGTGGTGTGTGGGGAGTAAACAAGACTCGTGTTAAGACAACTATAGAAATGCCTTGGGCTTGTTTTCTTTATGCAGGAGATAAAAATCAACTTAGCTGAGGCAAGAATGCTGTGAAACAGCAATTTCTCCTTCATAAAGAGTTAAAGCATAGCTCTTAGGAGTGCAGCATTCAAATAAGAATCAGCATTCTAGCTGGAGACAAACGCACTAATCATGGTCATGAACACAGCTGAACTAAATGTCTCAGCAAAACCACTCAGTAGTAGCATTAGTCATGATAAAGGAAGTGAGTACTTTCGGGATAGGGGACACTCGAAGAATACAAACAGAATCCTTTGTGCTTGCTTCTATGGAGGAATGATTCAGAGCATGTATTTGAACAACTTGCTACTAAAATAGCAGCCCAGTTCAAGACATCATTTAAAGAAATGCATCTGGAAGAGAAAGAGCTGCTTCATAAATTGTTTTTAAATTGTCCAGATGACCAATTCCTCTTATCACTGAGCAGGCACAGTTTAGCAGGAAATAAAAAAAAAAAAAAAAAAGAAGGAATTATTGCAGGAACAAAAAGGGTTATTTTAAAGTAAATTGAAATAGCAACAACAGAAATCTCTATTTCACCTTTAAGTACTCAAAACTTAACCCTTTATTAAAAAGTGACTGATCTGTTCTGTACTCTGTGAAGTTGTAAGGACATGAAAAATAGGACTGTGAGCCTCTTTGTAAAGTAATCTATTATAACCACATCTCCTTCACACACTGATCTTTTCTTCCAAGCACTTTAGCTAGCACTGTGGGAAGAAAACACCAATGCAACTGAAAAATTTATATAAAGATTTAGCAGTAAAAATTTCTAGAAATGGGATTTTTTCTAAACTACATATCACATGAAAATGTGCAACTTCCTATGTAAGAACAAATAATACTGAAAGGGTGAAAATTTTTCTTATCGTTTAAAATTTGGAAGCACTACTTCCTACATACTTCTAATACATAAAATAGACAACAGAAGCATTCCACTACTCTGGTCACACATCTCTGTGACTTATAGCTGCTGCTGGTTAACCATATCAAGAATCTTCATTTCAAATGCAAAATAAAATGTCTAGGGGTAGCCAGTATTCCAGAGCTTGTAATTTTCTCTCATGTTCTTTGATGTGTTGCTGACCTCTAGTCGAGGAGCTCTGGAATTACAGGGTAGAGCTGCTCCCACATACAGAGATAACATCTGAACTACTCCAAAATCCTAACAAAGAAGGGAAGAACTGGAGGAATTTTGCCTCTTTCAGCTGTGGTCACAAAGAAGAGGCAATGCAAAGTGCAGGCAGATGGAAGGTTTACATGAGGTTTGTGTGCAAGACTTGATGTAGGAACATCATGCTTTTGTACTTCCTCAGTTTTAGTTTAATGTCTTGTGACTCATTTAAGACTCTCAAGGAAAGTGAAATGTTACTGATCTGAAATCAAGGATGCAAGAAATTCTGAGAAATCCAGACCTGGCTACTGTTTCAAACTAAAATACAAGAGAGAGAGAAGGGAAAGGGACAAGAGAAATGTGGAAGCCTTATGAAGCCTAATGAGGATAGAAGTTTCATCCTGTGCTACCAGAACCGTGCCACATAAACCCAATACATTACTGAAAAGTGAACAACTTACCTTGAGATAGAGAAACAAAACATTCCTTCTCTATCACAAATGACATCTTGCTAATTCTCAGTTACCCACTCAGGTGGGCTTCTTCAGCCCACTGGCCTTCTCTGGTATCACCAGCTCTGGGTTGCAAGTGCCAGTTTTCTGGCACTGGTTCCAACAAAGCATTTTAAACACATACTTTAGCTAACACACTCAAGTGTGCTTCTGAAGGAATATACTGAAGTGCAGGGCTTGGTGCTTTACTAGGTTATAGCCTATCCGTATTCAATGAAGGTAAATGAACCTACCTAAATAAAGGTAACACCTACTTCTTTCAGAAAGTGAACATTAAAAGAACTGTTGCTTACAAAGGTGGTGAAAAAGTCTGATCTCATTTGCATGGGTTTACATCAGAAAAAAAACATTGCTTTAACAGAGCAACATGGAACAAATGCAAGATATTTGAGGTGTTTCCACCAAGTATTGTCTTGGAAAAGAGTAATTGCAGGCAAGAGGAACAGTTACAGACAGAATAACCCTCAAAAGAAATGAGGGTTTGCAAATTCTTAAAATACTAAGATCCATTTAAAGCAAAGCCATCCCTGCTTCCCTGTCTAGAACACTGTACCTCCAAAATAGCTTTAATCTGTGCTAATCTCATTTCAGCAAAGAAAAGCTAAAACTGGCAACAAGAAAATGATTATACGATCAAGTTCAATAAACCAATCTATTTGTTTTTAACTTCCCTGACCTTGATTTTGTTTAGTAAAACAAGGTATCCAAGTTTTCCAGCAGAGCAGATAAAGGAAGAAGATGAGTATCCCACAGCTGCATGTAATGAGGGCTCCCTAAGTAATGGATCACATCCTTCTTGCTGTGAAATATTTGAGAGGGCTCAAGTAAACAGAATCATTTCCTTCAGCACAAGATCAAACTCACTTTGGAAACAGGAAAACATGGGAAGTATTAGGCTAGGCTGCAGGTTCAGTCAAGGATAGATATCATACAGTTCATACCTGCCAAGATTTGTCTTCTAGGAATTATAACCTAATTCTATTACCAGGAAAATATTTCAGAAAAGGCTCTGTTCTGCAAAGCTGGAATAGCAGACACACAGCTCAAACCAAACTTTTTCCAGACATGTGATTAATACTTGACCTTTTATTAGGCAATTTGTTGGGAGAAAAAGCCTTGCTTAAATTCACTGCAGCTCTCTGGCTGGGGGCAGCATTTCTTTGGCCTGCAGCAGCTGTGTGCGCTGGCTTTCCAGGAAGGAGGAGAGGGAGGAGCGTCCTTCCAACAGCAGCATCGGGGTGAGCCAGACAGGCAGCACAGCAAGTGTGACAGTGGGGTCTAAGAGGGTAAAGAGAAGAAAAAGCTCCTGGTCAGAGAAGAATTATCACTAGTGTTTTCCAGTTGGGAACCTGGTATTTGTTGTAGTGTCTCCTCAACTCAGAATACTTTGTGTTACCTCTAGACCGTGTTCAAAAAGCTTCAGAAAACCAAGAACAGCCTTGGGTTAGAAATACCAGATAAGGAATCCCTGTCCATTTAGACCTGGGCCTGTTCACAATTCTTGTCTGACCTTGAATAAAGATTTCCACTCTCCAGGCTGGAGTCCTCTACCTGCAAAAGGGAAGTGATCTTTCCTGGCTGGCCGCCTCTCCTTTAGCCCAAGGGTTGGGACACAGATACCACACTGTCTAAAGCACTGCAAACACAAACAGCCTAAACCCAACTCCAGTCTTCAACACTCTGCTAACAGAAATAATTATTTACAGAGTCAGACTAAAATCAGCATTTTTAATACCGTAAGAAGGTGCACAGGTCAGGATTTTTCCATCACTTTCTTGTTGCTGGTATTTTTAACTTTTCCCACAAACAAAAATTACAAAAAATTCTGGTTTAAAAACCTGAATTGACACTTGTGAAATGAGCCAATTCCTTTGACAAAGGTGAACGCTTTCCTTTTGACATCAAAATTTTTTGTTTTGACTTTATTATTTTCACAAAGTAATTGCATTCTCATTTGTTAGAACACCCTTTTATGTCAAAATTACGCAATATAATAAAAATTGAAATAAACTTGCAGCAAAAGTCCCTGATCCTATCAAAGCAAAACTTTTTAATATAACTGTAACCAAAGCAATCTCTCTACATAACACATTTCCATTTAATCAAATAAATATTTTCCTGACAAAAAAAGGCTGCAGTCAGATGATACTCAGCCAACTCCCATAATCTCTACAGAAGATGCATCAGCAAGACTTTGGCCATAAGAATTGCAGCTGCACTTGCAGCCCAACATAGCCCTGAAGCACTACCAGACACTGACTTCATTTGCAGCCACTTTACCCAGCAGCTTCGATGGGCTGGCCAAGAGGAATCCAGCCCAGAGGTCTGGCCAACAAAGCATGTTCAGACAAGGAGTATGCAAGCTACAGGTAACAGGTCTGGCCAACAAAGCATGTTCAGACAAGGAGTATGCAAGCTACAGGTAACTGCTCTTCAGTTACATAGGAAGCAGCAAACCATCAAGCCTCAACACAAGTAAATAACATACCAGAAATTAAAGATTTTCATCTTACTATGGCATTGAGACCAAAAGAGAAAAGGTTTTGAATACCTGGATAATGACAAACGGAGTATAGCTGGGACAAAAATCACAACACACTGTCCAGAGGTAGATTTTCAAAAGTGCTTCAGAGGTAAATTCTAAGGACTTGTGAAGTCATTCATAACACATACAAAGTATACAGATTTTATATCTAAGACAGAAATAAATAAGAGCAGAAGCAGTAAGATCCGAGCACCCCTAGATGTCTGCACTGCCTGAAACCAGAGATACAAAGTATTTCCCTTTCCAGTCTTGTTCTCCTTAGATCTCTATTCGTCCCATCTTCTTGCTGGATCCTAATCTTTCAGATCATAACTTTATATCCAATTTCACTATTCATTACACCTTACTGTTCCATCCCTTTCTGCTGCTTCAGCCTATTATCCCCGTTCTGTCCCCAGCTGCACCTACAGAATTATCACAAACTTTGCCATTTCTTCTTGGTTACTCAAAGCTACTTTATAGTTGGGGCCTATCACAAACTGCTGGATAAAAATGTTGTTCTACTCGGCACCTATCCAAATGTCAAAGATAGAGGGCAAAAGGCTCTTTTTGCTGCTTCATATGGCTGATCTCGACATTAGTAGTCTAACTTCTTTCCTAAGCAGAATTCCCACAGACTTTAAAAGGAGATCTGTACATGTAGGCAGAGAACAGTGGAGTCAAGATCCACCCATGCAGATCAGAATATGGTTTTCATTAGCTAGGAAGTCAAACACAGAAGCATAAAAAGCTTTGACAATTATCTTCACTTGCCTGGGAGTTTCTGATGCGAAGAGCAAGAAGGTCTAAGCCTAGAAAACCGTAACGTGTAGGAAAACCTAGTTACC
The DNA here is from genome assembly GCF_034315485.1 of Pezoporus occidentalis. Classification (NCBI taxonomy): domain Eukaryota; kingdom Metazoa; phylum Chordata; class Aves; order Psittaciformes; family Psittacidae; genus Pezoporus; species Pezoporus occidentalis. The sequence goes on from NW_026915280.1 coordinate 273,225, forward strand.
AAGAGTAATTGACATTCTTTATGTAGTCTTTCACATTTGAATGCTAAGTAACCACTAGAGGGGAAAGAAAAAAATAAATAAATTCCACTTTCAACAAAAGATCTCAGCTGCAACCACCAGGCACTTCCCAAATATAGTCTGAGAGTCCCTCTGTCCTAGAGGTCTGAAAAGTAAGCTGAGCATAGTGCCCTGCAAAGCTGAGTCTTGACCATGATGCTATGGCCATTTGCCCATGGTGATATTGCTGCCTATAAGAGAAAATACACATGAGCATTGAGAATTAAGAAACATCCCCCCAACAGAAGCATTGTGTCTATATCCTTCATGCTGTGGAATGCTCATTCCAGCAGGTTGACTTCACTTGACCAATACAGCACAGCAGCAAGTCACATACATAATTAACATAAAGCAGTGATTAATCAGGTAACACCTCCCAATAGCCGGGACACTTGGCTGCCTTTGCCTGTCTCACCACACAAAACCATCTACAACTCACACAGACAGCAATTAGCTCAAAACACACCCTATTTCCCCCAGCAAGCAGAGAGCAGAGGCCAAAGGGGGGATTCCAATCTGTTGCACAGCACAGCGTGGAGCTGCAGCACTTTCATACACTTCAGTGTGCACAGCATGCCTGAAATTAGACACAAATCTTCCCTTTGCTAATAGTGTGCTGTAAACAAGCGAGTGTTACAAAGAACACCCAAATACACAGCCATCTCCATGTTTTAGATTCCTATTGCTTCTGCTTCTTACAGAAGTGTATTTTTTTACTTTCCGTAAAAACTTTGATTTTATGATGTTGTAAATCTATGTGCTAGGAATAGGAACAATGTCATGAGTTATAACTGAGTGATGTAGGCCTGTTTAGGGACCAAAATTTTAATTCCACTGCTTAATCACTCCTGTACATTAGGTTTTTAACAGAGGCCTGTTTATTGACTCTGCTTTGTGCCAAGTGCTTATGACGGCTACTCCAGGGTCCCAGTGGAATCCCTCCATACATGCACCACAAGTAACAATTCCTGCTGATGCAGCAGCATGCTGTTCTTCCAGCTGTTCTGCTGCCATCCTGAGAAACAGGGTCAGCACTGGCAACTCATTTGTTTCCTGATACTTGGCTTGCATCCTCTTCCCTCTAAAGAGAGCCCTCTTCACAAGAGGACTTTAATTTCACTGCTCCTGTTAAACTCTTCTCCAGTGGAGGCCGCAGTGGCCTAACAAAACCCAACGCTCAGGCTCTCCAGGAGAGGCAGCATTTTGGCTGGTTTGAGAAAACGTGCCTTCTCCCTTTGTGTCCACTGATTTTGTATTTCACTCAACTTATTCCATATCAAAACTCACTCCCATAGCATTTGCAAAAGCAAAGCTGTTTTTACTGCTATGCCTCACTTGTTCTCAAAACCATTATGCCTCAAGTGAGCAGCAGGCAGAAGGGAACATCTCTGGGTGGACAGCAGCCCCACTCAGTGACTTGCACCACTATTCCACAATACCCTTGCCCTGAGCACATGGAAACCAGTCTTGATTCACTGGCTGTCAGAGACAATTCTGTTTCATGCCTCCCCAAAAGATTACTGGATTTTGATTAAGAAAGGTCAAGGGCAGCTTTTCCCTTCCAATATAAAGAGAATAACTCGAGGAAAAAAAATACTCATCACCTAGCACCAGGACTTTTATCCACACTTGAACAATTAATTTGGCTGAAGAGACAGGAGGCTTAGGGCAGGCCATGTATAGGAATGTTTCCATGCAAATAAATTCCTAAATAATTTATCTACATGCTATAATTTTAACCCACCTCCCCCCAGAATATTAGTTGTTTTTTTTTTTTTAAGGTGCTTTAGCAGGCAAACAAAATCTCTTGGCAAACAAAATCTCTTGGCTCAGGTAGCCAAATCTAAGATAATACCCATTTGCCAGATCAATGTTAAATGCACACTGTATTACTGCCCTAGCATATCAATGATCAAGATTAATCCTTAATGCTTCAATACATCCCCCTAAATGATTTTCCCAATATTTACTTTTCCTTTGAAGGAAAGTGTGTCAGATATAATTAGCTCTAGCTGCAGAATCCAAATCTGGCACCTTCCTCAATATAACACACCTTCAACCAGTGTGAAAGTGGTATTGCTACACTGAATCTGCTACATGCAATGGCAGTTATTTCACACTGAAGATCCAAGAACACATGCATACGTGAGAGAAAAGTATGTTTTCATCAAGAATAATAATGCTGTAGAACCACAGAGCATCCTGGGCTGCACAAATGACAAGTTCACAAATATATTCTTCTAATTGAGTTTAAGGCGCTATGTAACTGCTGTCTTCTAACAGAGGATCAGATTCATGGTGGGTATCTCTACCTTAATTAGGAATAAGATTGTCACATGGATTTGAATGAAATAAAGTTATGTCTGTGGCTTCTCTAGAATATTAAAGTCAATTTATCTGAGGAAGACAAGTAATGGCTGGCTTTTTTTTTTTTTTATGTGGGAATTGGAGCAATTCATTGAGGAGGTATCAGGAGTTAGCATTGCCTGAACAAGCTCTTACCTGTTAAGGTACAAATTGTGAGAGTCTCGATTACCAACATGGAATTGCAGAAATCCAGCAGTCTGACAGAACATAACACAAATTACTACCATCACAATAAAGCACAGTGTACCTTGTGGCTGCGAGCATGAGGTACAGATAGAACTTACATAAAAGACTCAGCAAAAACATTTTTCTCAGATACGCGCTCCCAGACATACTTGCCTTAATGCAATCGGCCATATGGGAACTACTTAGCAGCATAGCTTGGGACAATTAATGCTCCACATCTTGTGTTGCTAAACACCACATAAAAAACTAAATGGCAGACCTTTAGCTACCCTAGTCCAAATCCAAGACTGCCAAGCCCCACTTGACACCTAAGAACGTGAACATCCAAGTTCCTATGGACATGACAACCCTCATGTGCTCTGAACAGTTTACCAACTACATCAACCAGCAAGCTATATCATCTCTTTTCATCTATGAGACCTCACTGGACCAAACCTCATGAAAAACCACAGAAGAACATACTGGTATTACCTTAACCCCTCAGTCTTTTTCAGCAATTCAGTGTAGAAAACACTTATTTCATACACATTAATTACAAGTTCAGATCCCCACCTGTAAAAGCATGAATCTCCAAATTAAAGCTTTTATCTACAATAACTAAATTTTGAATGAAACACGTGAAGTTTCTCTTATAATTGTAGTGAGAAGTAAGGCTGATGGCAGCAGACACCTCAGTCCTTCACCACTATAAAATGTCTCCTTGGCCACTCCAGCCCCAAGATGGACATTTCACTCCTAGGTAAAATGGACAGGACCTGTTTACTGGAGCACATTTTCTGCACAGCCTTTCAAACACAGAAGGTTCTCTTTTTCCATCTTTCACACACAGAAGTGACTACAGAACAAAAGACCACAGAGAAGTTTCACAGTATGGGCCTAGATACCCTGTGGGGCTTTTTCAGAAGTGGTAAGAGCTTGTGTTTGAAAACACAACTGCAGAAGTTCACTCTGACTACTTCAATGTAATAAAGACTGTAACAAAAGAAAGCCAATAGCTAGTGTTTTCAGGATTTTAATTCAATCCAAGTATTTTCTGTACAACAGAAAGGTTTTATGCAAAAAAAGGAAGTGTTACTTCACCTGCAAGAAGTTTCTGAACTAGTGCTTCAGGAAGCCAAGAATTTTTTTTAAAAACCAAGCATGTGAGGTATTGTTATAGATGTTATAATCCTGGTTTGGATCAGTCTCCACCACATACAGCTCTCCTGCATGCACATCCTCAAAGTCAGCACTGAAGTTGTTAGGATTAAACCGAACCCACACAGTATACCTGTAGTCAATTGTACGCATGGAATAGCCCATGATTCTAATGTCTTTCAGCTTTGGCTTGTCAGAGTTCCACTGAGGAGTGTCTGCAGGCCGGGGATACTGGCTGAAAGCAACAGTTTCTTCATTAAAAGACCTGAAAGTGTCATCGCACCCATCCTTCTCTTCCTTCACCTTCTCTTCAAAAGCATTAAAATACTGGACAATGCTTGACCCCTCAGTGCACAGTACAACATGAAATGAAGTCTCAGGGCACGCAGGAGGAACTTGCAGACCAGCCAGTTCAGCAAGTGTTGAAAACAGGGACACAAGCTCAACCACTCTTTTGCGTTGCCCTAGAGGAAACAGAAAAATACAAGTTATGAAAAATTATGGTTTAACAGACACAAGCAGAACATTCTAGAAATTCTGATTATTCTAATTCTTATAATTAAGTTGGTGTTTTATTGGAAGCACTTTGTACTAGATTTGTGGGGTAACAAAGAGAAGGCAATTAAAAAGTGGCACTTAGCTGTGGAGATGCTAGTCTGGGCATTTATGATGTATTTTTAACAGAACAGAGAAAATTTTTGCACTTGTTTCTCAAATGTGCAGCCTTCAAGACAATAATATTCTTTACTTAGAAAAAACTCTTCAGCAAGACATCGCAAATTCCAGTGTCACGAAGTTTAACACAGAGTGCCTCCATCAACAGTTTCCAATGCCACCATCTTAAGTACAGATGCTACACAAAGATCATTTACTAATTGCCAGCAGCTACCACTACAAAAGGTAGGTCAAGTATCCTTTTAAGCACCTACTCTACACAAAACTAAATTGCTTGCTGTGTTAATGCAGACATCTAGCTGCTTCCACTAAAGCAGATCTAACCCAAGCAAAAGTCGGTGTCCAAGGATGCCTCTACTGACAGTGACTCAATCTGCCTGTAGGCAAAGCATCATTTCCTCACAACCTCTCCTTTACACATACCCACTGCAAACAAAAAACAAATGCTGGAAATATTACCTTGTGGCATGAAGCCTAAAATATGGCTAAAAGGGTCAAGGTAGGGGAACACTCGTTCTCCTCGACTAACAGCGGATGTTGTCATTCCTGGTACATAAAACATCAGCGGCACACGGGTAGCAACATCAAAATTGCTGTATTTTGCCCATTCACCATGCTCTCCCAGGGACCATCCTAGGTGACAAAGAATACAATTTAGAGATATTGGGTTGTAATCTACTAGTCATTTTTCACTCTAAATTGACACTGGCTGTTGAGGGCACTAATCTGTTCTCAAGGTGATATTAAAAGGCAAATAACAATCTGTATTTAAATATAACAAGGTTTTTCTCTAATGTGAAAACTAATTCAACAGCCACCTAAATCTTACAACTTGATACTTTTTATTAATGAAATAATTACACCTTTCCTTATTTCCCCAACTCTAAATTAAAATGAGGAAATCGGCATTAAAACAACAGAAAAAGAGGAGCTGGGCTGTGTCACAGTGCCTGCAAGAGTCTCCAGATCAATTCCACAAGGCACTCAAATTTAAGTTTTGGGCAGCTGCCAGCCCTCAAATACTCCTGTTAGCACTGTAACTGAACATCCCTCAGAGCCAAGGCTGCTATCTATGCCAGACTGCCATGTCATGATGCTACCCCTAAAGAAGCAACAGAGATCAAATCTCTTTCAACTCTCCTCTTCCTCTTGTAAGAAATGCCAATGTGACTTCCTTCCAAGCAGATTTATTGCCAACTTCACTTTGGGGAAGACAAACGAGCTCTATAACAGCTGTTAACACGTTATATTTTTGGATCACTTCGCTAGCCAAGGTACTGGAAACACCAACTGTTTACAGCTATCCACAGCAAGGAAGAGGAATTCAGCTTACAACGGAAAGTCCAAGTCCAAGTGACAAGTCAGGAGGATCTAGAGTCACTTTAGTACCTGCTGTTCTACAACTCAAAGGCTTGTTTATACACACATGATCAGAGAAATCAACCCAAATTAACTAAGTATGTGACTTTTAATTGATTTAGTTAAGCCATCCCCCAATTAGAGATAAGCAGGAGGGGTGAGGTATTTTAATGAATACTAGAGTAGTGAAACAAACATGAAATGCTTGAGGTACCTGTCCCATGATTCAGATTTACTTTTTTACCAACAAGATCTAAAGTGTACGAGACCTCAGTTATGAGGAGGGAGCCATATTGCTAGCAGTTTAGATGCTCTGCAAGCAGCGACAACAAGTGCAAGAAAATACACTTCAGCAGTTAATGAGAAAGCCTGTCACCCACCGTACCAGATGGCTCTCTACAAATTGTATGGGGGGAGAAGTTGTTGCTATGCTTTCACAGCACTGTTCCCAGCACAAGTAACTGCTCGGGCAGGAGATGGGAATACAGAAAAGTCAGCCCAGCATCCTGGCAAGCAGTCTCATCACTCACTAGCTAAAAATGATTACAGAGAAGTGCCCGCAGAAGGACAGAACTGTGCAGCCACCGAAGCCTGTGTCAGTCCACGTAATTAGAGACAGACTACCCAGATACACAAGGTATGACAGTTCTGCTGTACATTATATAAACACACTCTTGATTAATATGCCAGCACTGAGTTGCACAATTAAGTTACTAACAGTGAGCTGCAGAGACGTAAATGCTTACCATGGTCAGCAGTGAAAACCACTATTGTGCTATTTGAGAGCCCTACATCATCCAAAGCACTCAAGAGCCGGCCAACTTGCGTATCCAGGTAAGAAACTGCTGCATAATAGCTCTGACGAATCTGCCGCTGCAAGTTCAGAAAACAGGGGAGAGGGAAAACAAAAGTTGGCTCTTCCTGAGACGCACACATAGAAGAACCAGTGGGTGGCTCTGTAAGTAAAGGAACTGAAGGATTTTACTGGTAAAGCTTTGGTGTTTAATGCATTTGTAGCCTGACTAATGTAAGTTAGAAAATTCTGTCTACCTCCCAGAAGCTCTTTTAAGCAAGATATTCTACACCAATTAGTTCTGCTTCTCTCAGAGTCCAGACAGTGCTCCTTATTTTGGAATAATCACTGGAAAAATCTTGCAAAGGAAGATAAACTGAGCAGTGGCTGAAACAGCTGAAGAGATTCAGATAATTAAAACAAACACAACATTGGAGCTGCTACATACACTCCCTTAGAAGCACATTCTACTATCACTAGCTGATGGCTGATCTCTTCCTCCCTGCCCCCACCAGCCTGATTACAGTTATAGTGAAGGTTTGGCTACAAAGCCAGGTATATAAGGCAGGGAATTCCTATTTGCAACTGTCAGTTGCCAAATACCTAGAATCTAAGAGCAGTTGACTGCTTCTTTGCATTTGAACAAGTTAAGGCAGTTTGACTTCAGTGCGCTATATTGGCAGCTTACCTGGAAGTCATATGGAAGTGGTCCGTAAGGGAAACTAACATTTAACGCTTTCACATCATCCCTCTGTCTGATATCCATCCAGGGGTTGTACGCCACAGAAGGTAGTTTCTCAGGCACCCAGGGATCTGGGGCTAACGTGATGTTTTCCAAGGGGTACAACTTGAGAAATTCCTTTACAATACAAACAGACATAAAGACTTCTGCCACTTCTAAAGTCTACTGTAAACTTTGTGTTGTAAAGCAGCAACCATTTTCCATTGCATGGCCTTGAATATTCATATTTTACAAGCCCTCAGTCCCCCACAGAGTGTAAAAGGTAGTGATATTATGTTAGTCAGTCCCAAGCAATTCCTGAAAAATACTAAGTACCTAAACCCAACCTTTCCTATCTCAAAGCAACACTAAAATAAAAGGTCTAACATCACTTCATCTGAAATGAGTAAGGGTTCTGCCACCAACTCCAACAGGGAATGCAGTACAAGACCTTGTAGGACCTCATTATGTCATACTCCATCAAACTGAACACTATCTCCGTGCAATAGCAGTCACTATTATGGTGGTAGAAGCCTGGCTTTTGGCTGTGGTCACAACTCATTAAACATTCTGAAATGCACCACAGGCAAGTACTAAAGTGACACGAAATCAAGGCGGGTTTTCAGCTTGCTTTCCAGAAACAGTAGCAATAAAGCATTTGTGGAAACAGCTTTGAAAAGCAAAAGCAACGCTTGTCTAAGTTCCCTTCCCTGCAGGCTTCAGTTTCCTCACCTGCGGGTACCTCAGTGGGATGTGTGGTTTGTGGTAACCAACAGCCAGGAAGAATTTTTGCTTACTGGTTTTCATAATATTCACTAAGCGTATGGCCTCCTCAGTGCTCTGAATATCAGGCAGAGTACCACTGGGCATTTCTGTCACATCCACTGGGCACACCAAATTAGCATAAAGTCGTCCATCTTTTCCCCTACAAGTCTTTGAAAATAGAAATTAAGTAATTAATTAATTAACTTCTGTAAAAGCAAAGAAGAAATACTCTATTCTATAACTTTCAAACAGATTTGTTTCTCAATACTTATACCAACCAAAGTCTACAGACTGGATACAAACAAAAAGGAATTTCACCATTTCTATGAATACTAAAGGTGCCAAGTATATGGATAATCGAGCAGACAGCTTCAAGAGTTGAAGAATGGAACTTCCATGCCTATGGAAAAGCAGAATCCTCTCAGAAGCTGTGCAGAAGATTAAACATAAACATAAAACACAGAGCTCCTATGCTGAACAAAACCTCTAACCTACTGACAAAAAGACAGAATTTGGTTATTCTACATACATGCTTCTGATCCCAAGAGCTCAAAGAAAGCTGCCTTGAAGCTACTGACTTTGTTTCTGAGCAAATGCCAGCAGTGGCTGATGTATGATCAGTGAAGGTAGGTAAATCAGACTAAACGGTTGCCAGGAAAAGGTGGCCTTAGCAGGGTGCTTGGAAGAATTGCTAATAAACATAAGGTATGCCACGGATGCAAGTACATGGATGCAAGTTGTTGTTAAAATCAGTCTTTTTCAGCAGTACATCCAAGAACAAAGCATCACCAAGGCTGTCTGTAGCCTCATGGCTGGAGCAACGAGCTTTGCAGTATATGGACTCCAGCACATGATGCCATTGCAATGTTTGCATAAACAAAACAGATTATTTCGGGCCACACTTTTGAGTAACAAACATTCTAGAAAACTAAGTCAGACTATAAAGTTTCTGATTATTTAAGGATTATTTTAATTATGACCTCCCCCTGCTCAGCCCTGAACTCTTTACTGAATTAAGTTCACCAAGCTCTAAACAGAGCAAGACTAGTGTGGAAATTGACAACTGCACTTTTCAAATAAAGGAATTCAAGACCTAGACACAAATTAAGATCACTCTTTCTTGCAAGCATTTTTACATCTCAGTAACTTCTGTTTCCAAATACTAATTTAGGATGGACACATGAATGAAGATGACACACAGCTGAAGAGACAGGCCTTATTTTGGAAGACTAAGAAACAAAGCATCAAACTTGATAGCTGTTTCCCCACACTAGATTGCTGTTCCAAAACCCAGAGTATAGCTTGTGCTTGACACAAAGAATTCAGTTAGATCCTGAAAACCTCTTTGTTAAGGTCCCAGAAATCACTCCTACCTTATCATTTTCATACTTTTCAGTTGAAGGATGAAATGGTGGAACAGACCAACTGTGTGGATAATCATCACTGTAATTGGATGAAACCCCTGAGAAGAGTAAACACATTAGAAATGTTCTAACAGTTTACTGAAACAGAAAGAGCTCAAACACAAATATAACTTGGTTTCAGGTGTTTTGTTGTTTTTTTTTTTAATATGCTAAATGGAGAAACATTTCAAATGACCTTTGATAACTGAGAAAAAGAAAGCCAATAAATAAAAGTCAAAAACTGTAAGACAAACATCTGTCCCCTGAAATTCTCCCTCATCAGTAAAACGTGTCTGAAGCCTCTTGAGGAACCTTATTTCATGGAAGAGCAACAAAAATACATCAAAAAATCACCAGAGTGAATAACAGTCTTCATGTACATCCTTAATTAGTTTTAAGATCAACTGAAAATTCATATAACCACACAAGTTTAGTTTAGAAGCACTACCAAAAAGAGGGTCACTATTACAGTGTTTTTCAACTCAGTAGTGTTACTGCTTTTTGACTAGTGAACTGATTTCCTATTTAACTGGAATTATTAGTCATATGGTCTATATCTCCTCATCCAGCCAGCCAGCCAGCCTACTATGAAATATGAATATGCAGAACAAAATGAGACTGTTCATTAATTTCAGCTTCAGTGGATACCTAACTTCCAGACATATTTTAGTGTTAGATACTTATTCCCACAATCCCTAGATAAGATGCGAAGACAGTAATTAGATAAAAGTCATCCAGTATATTCATCTCTAATTCCTTACGATTTAAAACAATGATCTGAAGACAACTTACAACCATTGTACAATCTGGTTCATGATTCCAATTTAGGTTGTCAATATAGACAAGAATCACAGAGTTGAAAGTTATATGTAAAGTCTGTTTGTGAGAATACACATTAGGTATGTCTATGTTAAGCAGATGACAAGTCAAACCATACCAGGATGAAAAACTTTCCCCACAGACAGGGTCACATAGCCATTTTCCTTGAAATACTGTGGCATCGTGGAATAGTTTCCTGCATGCACTCTCCAGTAGGAGTAGAAATCATACAGTCGGGTACTGTCAGGTCTGCGTCCAGTAAGAAACGACACTCTACTGGGAGCACACACGGCTTGCTGAGAAGAGAGCCAGCCAAAGAGAGAATCAATTTGGGACAAACAAGCAAAACACATGCACGAACTTCCCTAGGCATAGTTGGGCAAAACATCCAAAGGCTCAGGAACTGCAGTGAAAGTGCTTCATATCACTTCAAGGTGGAACAAACAGCATCCTTGTTCAGTGTATCAATTTCTAATTGCAAGCTTTTAGCAAGATACACATTTACCCATCCATAATTTTTCCTCAAATAACCAATTCCTAAGCACTAAAACCTTCGGTTACACAGCTAGTAGCACAAAAAAAAGGAAAAGTCAGGTTGCAGTAAAGACAGTGCTTTTGAAATCTAGTAGTTTACACACAGGATTAAGCAGAAGTGGCAGATGGACTGTACTGATAAAGCCCAAAGTCTAGTTCATCTGGGCAGCCCTAAGAATAATGATAAGGATAAACCTACAGAAGGTCCAGATTATGGTCCAAGGGCCTCACCAATTCAATTTTAGATTAGCAAGGGCCAAGAGTTACTGCTTTAAAGCCCTAATTCCTAGCAAGAATTAGACTCAAACTGCTAATTTTTCAGCAGAGAGATAGCTGGGAATGTAGGCTTCCTACATAAGGTATTTAAGTAAAGAGCAACCAGTGAGACTTCGAGTCCTGTGTATTTAGGAGTGATGCTTACCACACAAGCTGCCCCTCCATTAAAGTCTATAGATTTCCTCAAAAGACCAGATTAAAAAGCAAAAACTAATCTCTTATGAACAGTAGGAAAAAAAAAGAATTCTAATTTAGTAAACCAGCATTTTTAAGCAGCACTTTGCTGCTAACAGTGAAAATGGTTGAGTGACATCATACTCCTCCAAGGGCTACACACATACCATCATTCAAATGCCTGTTTTCATTTTTCTCACCTTAGTAAAGGTGGGTTCATACAGTATAGCTCAGCCCAACTATTTATTTTCTAGTGGAAATTCTTAAGGTTAATAAATACTTGCTTCTTCCAGTGGTCTGCCTAACACCTACTGTGATAAAACAAGCAATTACTTTGCATAGAGGGGACGCTATTTATTTAGCTCACCTGTGCATATGCATTGCTGAACACAACACTGTGAGAAGCAAGCTGATCAATGTTTGGAGATTTCACCAGCTTATCTCCGTAACAGCCTAAAACAGGACGCAGATCATCCACAACTATGAACAGGACATTCATGCCATCTATGAGGAAACAGAATTAGGGATGTATTAACTTATGCTCCAGGAAGGAAAGGCGACTTGTGCAGATTACTTTATCAGTTTTTATCCCTAAGGCATACTTCCAATAAGTAAATAAATACATAAATGCCACAACAACATTATTATTTTTGTAAAGAAATGTAAATACTGGGATCAGTTCCTTCCACATGCAGGAATTCTTATTGATCTAAGCAGAACTAAAGTGTTTTTTCACTTCCCTATTTCATTGCTTTCATCTGTGGTATGCTCTTCAGACGTCTTCAGAGAAGTGGTATGAAGTAGAGGTATTTTATAGCTCTACCTGCTCCTGAATTCTACAGCCTGCAAGCTTTAGGAGGGGCTTTAAGCAACAGGTTAAACTCAGCCCCTGTTCCGCTATGTAATCCTACTCCAAACAGATAAACAGAAAACATTTTTTTGTTAACAAATAATTACGTATTTGTTTTCAAAACCGCCCTCCTAAGGCGGCCAGCTGAATTATGATTCAAACAGGGGACAGGACGACCGAGCAAGCGGCAGAGGTAGCAGCTGTAGGCAGCACCCTGCTGAGTGCAAGCACGAAGCTCCCGGGGCCGCGTCCCGCTGTTCGCACACCCGGGGCAGCTCCCGGTGTGGACGGTTTCTCCCTGCCCCCCAGCCCTTCTCTCCCGCGACCACGAACCCCATCCGGGCCTCGCCGCACCTTCGGGACCCCGCGCCGCCCCACGGGTGCGGAGCCAACGGGTCGTCGCCGCTGCCTCTGGGGTGAAAGCGTAGGCACCGCGGGACAGCCCCAGCAGCCAGAGGCAAAGGCACAGCCAAGTACCAGCTGCCATGTCCCGGAAAAGCCGCGCGGCGGTCACAGCAGCTCCAAGCCTACCGGGAGAGGGACGGGACGGGCCCCGCCCCGCCTAAGACTCCGGTACCGCCCCGCTGCCGGGCGTTAACCCTGCAGCACCGGCCGGAGACTATTCCTCCCACTTCCGCATAGTGGCGGTGCGGCTGCGCGCACAGCCCCCAGCCGTGGGCTAAGAGAGCAGCGGAGGCAGCGCAGCGCGCTGGTGCTTTCGGCCCTGTCTGTGCCTCCCAGGGGCTATGGGCACTTCCCACAACAGCTCCCGCGGAAAGGGATACCTACGGGCATCATGGCAATTACGTCTCAGGCAAATAACGTTGGGGTATGAGGAAATAAAGGTTTAGTGATCGGAGTTGTACTTTAATACTATTTGTTAATCAGTTCTACAACCAATTAACGCTTACTTTTGTTCTTTAAACAAACACTATTTCCAGAGCTGCCTTCAGATGTATCAAGGCCAGGTTCCTGCAGGCTGATGATGAGAACACACGTTCTGTATCACATGCAGGTACCAATGTTTTCCTTGTGACTTACCATTTGTGAGACCAAAGAATCAGTTGGGCTACTCAATCCCTGACTTCTGTCCAGGAAGAAGACCCCTCTTTCAGCTTAAAGCCACTCCCCTTTGGCCTGTCACGACGTGCCCTTGTAAAAAAAACCCTCTCCAGCCTTCTTACAGGTCCTCTTTAGGCACTCAGAGTTGCTCTAAGATCTCCCTGCAACCTTCTCCAGGCTGAACAAGCCCAGCTCCCTCAGCTTGTCTCCATAGTAGAGATGCTTCAGGCCTCTGAAATATGTCCAACATCTCAAAAGGCATGAAGTTTTTTTTGGGCTTGATGTTATTTATGCATAGGACATGCTGTGAATTAATTGCATCTGATAAATCTACAGCTCTGCTTCTGAGTAAGCGATAGAAATGCAGAAATCCCAAACAGGCCTTCAAAATTTTTATATTCCCATTGAATAACATTTTGGGAAGGAGCCTCTAGGAAAGTCTGGACAGTAAGACTGTTTTTACTGCAATTTCTCTCAGTGCATATAATTTCACAGTTGCAGAAATACCACAATTCGCACAATCACAGCAGCACAGGAGGACTAATCCACCTACCTGCCAGCCTCTCATCAGGCAGGCTCTGCTATCTGAACTTTTCACACTCTGCTATTGATTTGCTTTCCATATGCTAGTCCTCAGTATAAAAAAAAGTGATGAATTAGGGCATTTCTGTCCTAGAATTCATGCTGCCGTTTTAATTTTGATAAGAGGAGCCGATACAAGTCCTGAAGGAGAGAAAGAATAAAATTATAGATTCCATTAGAGATGCATTGCCTTTTTGTAAATGGAGGATTTTTCCCTAGTTGTTTTGGGGGGGCTGGGGATTATTTTTAATAGTCTGTTCCTAAATACATTGGGTTTTGCCAGTGCATTTCATGGTTAATCTGCCATTTGTAGTCAAAGGAGCACCTAACACTTGCTAGAAAAGAAAAATCCACGTTATCACAGGTACCGCTGCCACAGTGGTTTTGACATGCAAGTGAGTGGAAAGTTGGTGGTTTATTTACAATATTGGTATATTTGTCACCATTTTACCTGCTTGTTAAATGTTTAAGACATAGTTACAGACTTGTAATTCTTTTCTATTGGCAGCTTTATTACACTATCTTGTGTTTCAGTAACCTTACAGTTGCAGACTGGGGGGCATCTGGTTGGTCACCAGTTGAGTTTTATTTTGTACAGGAATACCAGCAATAAGTCTATTATCTCTTCCAAGATTAAAGATCAAAACCTTTCTATGGAAAAGCCAAAGAATTATTTTGCTGTTGCATGTGCATTTAATTACCATTAACACTTGCCTCTCAAATACAAATAAGTGGTACTTGATATGGATCTCCTGGTTTGCCTAACATAAGTATTCAGCAACCATCATAAGTTCAATCCACTAGATGAACACATTACACAGAAAAAGATCTTTTTCAAACAGCACACAAGTTCTGATGCTAAAAAGTAAACTGGGATGGTGCCAGGTGAATGACTGCAGACACCGAAATCACAGCCTTAATAGTATGTCTTTGACAAACTGGTCTCACAGCTCAGATGTTCACTCTACCCCGGATGTCTGGGCTGCCTGTCATTCAGCTCTTGAACTAAACCACTGCTGTATTGGGTGTGATGGGTCAGGAGTGTAAGAGAAAAGGGTAACTGAAACATGCCCCAACTGGAAATACCTATACTCAAAACTCTTTAGTCATTCTGCTAGAAGTAGCGGAAGCCCTTATGAATGTCAGCCTCCTCCACCTACACAAGTAGCAAATCTGACCATTTGATAGCTTAGCAATATGCAGAAGCATATACTGAGGGTTTGGGGGTCTACAGTAGTGCTTGCACAAATGTTACTAATGTAGATCAGGCCACCAACATAACAGCTAAATATCTTAAAAACAATTCTTTTCTATGACAGACACACTTTAAGACATGATAAAAATTGAGCACAGCAATCACTAGTGGGAAAAAGTCTATTAATGCAACTCTGTAAGAAATGACTGTACTACCAGACCCACAGTAGATTTTATGAAGTAGCATCTTCATACCTGGGGATGCTGTCCAAGAAAGTTTCCACATGTACCCTTATTGTTTAAGGGAGGATTTCATCAGTTTCATTTGAAAAATGTATTTTAGTGTTCTAACTTCTAGAACCAAAACCCCAAATACTAACAGATAATCTCTCAAGTCAGTCTCTAAGGGATAGGTTATAAAGAAATTAATGCATGTATCAAAGAAGTAATTTTATTTTGCTTTACAAAGCATGTGATCAACTTGGCTTTCCCTGCTGTTTCCCTATGCTGTAAAATGTCTTTGATCCTCCTCTGTTGGATGGAAGACAACAACATGCCAAGGAATAGCTTCCAAAACAGCAACTAAAACTAACATTAGATTTGCAGGTTTTTATATTCTCTGACAAGGAAGTTAAAAACTAAGTAAATACAGTCAAACAATATAACCCAGGTGTTGAGCTCTGCCTCGGAAGATGTCTTGGCTTTTCACATAGGTAACCTGTCCTTGCAATGTCCTCCAGAGATTTCACCAGCAGTTGCATTTAGCTCAAAACAGTAATGGAACATACCATGTTAGAATCATTAGCAACTCCAAGGAATTTTTCTGCATCACTCAGTAATTCCAAGAAAGCAGGTTTTAGCAAACAAATGGCTGGTCACTGTGATCAGTTCAGTCAGACTCTCAAAGAGCAATGCTGTTTTCAATTAATATAACTAATAACAAATAGATTATCATTTATTTCTCACACATTATAGAAAATAATCACTACAGGAAGTGTCTGATTGGCAAATTTATTTATTGCTAAACTGTTTTTTGTCAAAAAAGTACTGCTTCCTGTTTTGCTTTATGGACTGATGAAATTTATTTCTGTACAAGTTGCTATGAAGAAAGTGAGAGAGACCTGTTAAAAATGTTAACACCTACATTACTATCTGTAGCCTTCTCTGGCACATATGGTGAGGTAGTGAAATACCTATAGCAAACATGGAGCTGCCTGAATTGCTGAGACATAATGTTGATAAATCTCTAAACATCACTTTTATGTTTCAAAGATCCCATAGCTCTACTTTCAGAACCAAAGGAAACATCCTTTTAAGTCATCTCTGAACATTAGCACTCAAAGATAAGCTAAAACCATCATATCAGAGGCATGTGCAGAGACATTCAGTTTAAGATTTTTATGATAAATGATAAGAAACCATTGTAGTCTGTCCTTGCAGTCTAATCTATGCACTAGAAAATACATTGTAGGCCTTAGATAATATATTCTTAATTCAAAACCACTCATTACAAGCCTTCATTTCATACAGTCATTTCTCCCTGGCTGAAGCGAGTTATGCAGATCTGCTCACCTGCAGTGTGCTCTCCCTCCCCCAAGACACAGATTAGAAATCTCACACAGTGATTTTTCACAAGTACATGTAATATCAGAGCTGTTTCTAAGATACTATTTAGACTGACTTCAGAGCAATAGGTAAGGCAGGTGCTGTCACCACCACCAAAAGCAATGAATCAAAGGCACACCTCAGTCACCTTTTATCCCATTTCCTGTTTGGCTTATAAATGTGGCAAATTAGATACTACCAGCTCTGTCTCTGATGTGCTGGCCAGAGACAGGTGAATTACAGAACTGCAGTTCTTCCTGACCCTCCCTGTACCCATTTCAGGAAATGTGCCTACAATTCAGGTAATGCTCAAGGAAACCATGCTGTCGCAAGTGGTTAGTAAAGACAGGCAAGCACATTGAAGCATTGCCCCTGTGAAATAACTTTCATAGACAAAAGCAGTGACACAGGCAATTTCTCAAGTTACACGCTGAGTATAATAAAGAGATAAGGCCTGCAAACAGGAAAGCCTGTGTAAACAAAGTGCCATGTAATACTAATAAATTCTTTAATGTGCGTATACATGGCAAGGACTGGTCTATTATTTAAACATTTACAAACTCGTTTGCTATTCTGGATTAACAGTTGCTGCAGATTTTAGAGGGTATTCTGGATGGCATTCTCAGTGTAATTACAAAGTATGTTAAAAAATACCCAAAATAATCTGACCCCCATTTATTGTTAATAGTGAAATCTAATTGACTGTCCTGGTTTTGGCTGGGATAGAGTTAATTTTCTTCCTCGTAGCTGGTACAGTGCTGTGGCTTGGATTTAGAGTGAGAACAATGCTGATAATATGCCAATGTTTTAGTTGTTGCTCAGTAGTGCTTACTCTAAATCAAGGACTTTTCAGTTTCCCACATGATGTCAGTGAGGAGGGGCACAGCCAGGACAGCTGACCTGAATTAGCCACAGGCATATTCCATACCCCAGCACGTCATGCCCAGTATAGAAACTGGGGGAGTTAGCTGAAAGCCACTGACTGCTGCTCAGGGACAGACTGGCATCAGACAGTGGGTGGTGAGCAATTGTATTGTGCATCACTTGTGTTTCTGGAGTTTATTCCTCTCTTTTCCCTACTATTATTAGTATTATTATTATTTATTTATTTTTTTTCATCATTAAACTGTTCTTATCTCAGCCCATGGGTTTCAGCTTTTTCTGATTCTCCTCCCCATCCCACTGGGGTTTGAAGTGATGGGGGAATGAGGGAGTGGCTGTGTGGTACTTAATTGCTGACTGGGGTTAAACCATGACACTGACCCTTGATTCCTCTTGCTACAACTACCTTAGAGGGGAAGTGAACAACCTCATCAGGATTCAAGTATTGCTTAATCTTCTGTTAAGCAACTCTCCATTTTGAACATTAAAACCTTGCAATTAGTAATTTGACAAGGACACCAAAGTACATGACTGCTTTGCTCTGACTAAGGTGATGTTTTCTGTAGTGTCATTCTACTTACAAAGCAAGTGAGGAGTGATTCCTGTGAAAACACAGAACCTGCCTCCCATATACACGTAAACTGTGGGGTGCAAAGGAAGTGTCATGAAGGTGGAAGCACAGGGGAGGATAGGCAGAGATCTATAATTAGGCAGAGTAAGGCAGAATTAAAAACTGCTCAAGGTTATGATAAAGCCTTTTAGAAATTAGCAAGGACTTGCTACTCTTTAGGATTCTTTTAATGACCCTTTTTATCATGTTTGACTAAAACAGAACAGTAGCAAGACCCAGATGTAGAACTAGCAACTGTAATAGTGAGTAACAGTGTCTTTAACAAGATTAAATTCTTCCTTTCTCTATCTCATTTCTTCACAGTTCACATTAGAGAACAGATCTGTGAAGCAGAAGACTCAGAACTACAAAAACATTTTTTATCACAGCCACTGACATTTCTTGCACTGCTCTGAGTTCACTGTGTACAAAGCAGTTACTATGCTCGTAGTTTCCAAATTCTGATTCACAAGGCCATAATGCTGATCTACAGGTACCTACGAGTAACACTCTTTCATGTGCTGAAAATGGCCTATACCTCCAGAAATACCCCATCAGCATGCCAGATATGACCGCAGTACACAGCAAGCACTGCAGCAGGCTTTCTGGTCCACCAAAAGAATAATTCTTGAGAACCACATTTCCACAAAAATCTCTCTCCCAGTTCAATATGTACCAGATCAAGATGCAATCGACAGTGTATTCAAGAATTGCTACTACTCTGAGTATGACTGCAGGATGGAAAAGCTTGTGTCTGGTTACTAAAATAATAATTCTACAGTAAATTCTTTTGTCTATTACCAGTCAATCTGTTTATTCTGTGAATAATGTTAACAGTAAAATCAACAGAAATTCAAATGGGGATTTTCAAATCAGGAGATTTGTTTTTGTAAACAACTTGATGTACTGTCATAGACCATGAAAGATGATCTTAGAAACAGTTCATGGCTATGCTGTCAGCCACATAAGCCAATTATTACTGGACTGCTGTCCTTTTAAATGTTACAGTATTCCAGTCATCTAACAGTGACATTTTGAGATGTCTGTAAAGAAAACAGGACACATGAATTACAAGGAATGTCAGAAAGGAGTCAAGGCTGACTGTCAACAGAAAAGCAAGCCTGACAAATTAGAAAGCTGATGCAGGTTTTGTTTCCTTCACTTAATTTTGGCCAGTCAAGGATAGGGAACCTACTGGTTTATGTTTTGTAAGCAGAATAAGCATACAAGTAGACATCTTACGGAAGCAGTAATAACTGTGACTATAAAACAGACACTGTGTATGACTTTCTGACCTAATCTGTAGAACTAGATACATGGAATGTAAACAAAATGTCTGTTTGGTCTCCAACATAAACTATCTCAGAGGATTCAGGTCAATTCCTACGGTTCAAGTCCCAGCCAGCAGTAGACAGGAAGTCTTAACAGTAAGCAGATGACTTGCCACTGCTTTTAGCACCGCCCTGTATTCCTCCCCCCACCCTTAAATTACCATACAATTTAAACTCAAGAGAAATCGTTAGTCTTTAAGCTCAAACAACTTGTTTTTTCTTCACCACCAAGTTCTCCTCAACATCAGCCTCACAAGTGCAGTATCTAGCCACAACAACCAAGAAAGAGAAAGCATCAAAAGATCTAAGAATGCTCCTAAAATCCCCATTGCCAGTTACTTGATTACAAGCCAAAAATTTAGCCCTAGCTTTCCTGAGGTAACAGTATAAAAGTATGTCACCTGTGCTTAACCACATGTTTAACAGGAATTTAATCATAGCTCGTGACATAGCAACAGGTTATTGAAAGTCACAGCTTCAACACCAAATGTAAGGGGTAAAAGAAGAGGATATAACAATACAAAAATGTCCCTCTTTTAATATCGTATCTTCTGTGAGCCAAAAAAAGAGCAAACATCATCCTAAATCTCAAAGGAATCAAGTTAGAATTGAAAGGCAGATTGTTTGACTTATCAAGCGGTCAAATATATTGCTGTTTTCTCATTACCTCCTCTAATACAAAGCTTTTACTATAAAACATCAGCTGTTTTCTTGTAGTACTATAAACTTTTGGATCACATTGTGAAGGAACATGTAGATTAGTTGCTGAGATCGGGAAAATAAATAATTTTCATTTCTGTGTTATATCTATCTGAAGATGAACTGCTGGATGAAGGCGTCATCATTCTTCTGGCATATCATGTAATTTTGGGACACAGCAGAAGGCACTGGTGTACGTGCAGATGTGTGTGTCTGTGCTAACACATGCATGGTTGCAGCCCAAGGAGACCTCCAGGGCCCCCACTCAATCCCAGTCCTGCCTCCAAAACCCTTCTTTCCACCACCTTTTCTGTACCTGCTGTATTCCCTCTGCAGAGCACACCTTTGCTACTTGCAGGGAAAACAAGGTATTTTACAGGCAGAAAAATGGCAACCCAGTGTGTTTGTCAGAGCCAACAGCAACTGCTAAGCAGCCAGGTCTTCACTTTTCCTCCAGAGAAGAGAAGGGGGGAAAAGTCTACTGTCTTATAGGGGGTTAAATTTGCTATATATTCTGTGGGGGGGGAAAATCAGCTAAAGTTAGTGGACGTTTTCTCAGCTGTGGCACCTTCAGGTTAGGTCCAAGACCAAAGAGACATTTCCTTTCTGTCTAGTTTCCTCATTTTTAGTTTTAGTTTCATCTCTATCATGTTTCCTGTAACTAGGTATTTCTTTCCTAGTTCTTATCCCTTGTAGGAACTATTTAGCTGCCTGGGCAGTCAGCCAAACATTATAACTGCAGAAGAAATCTTTTTTTATTTACTCCTACAGACCTTCATGAATATTCTTAAAAATGGCGTGCTGCTTTATTAGCCTTCAGAATTATTAACAGTTCTCAAGATAATTCCTTGTTAATATTATCTTGACTTTGCTTTATGATTGCATCTGGCTGAGGATAATGCTTACAGGTAGTCTTGTCTAGTAGCTTCTTTATGTGTTGCAGTAGATATATTTTATCTTGGATAAATACATTATGCGTAATTGTTATCTTTTCCAAATTAGTAAGGCTCAACTTCTGAAAAAACAGAATGAAAAACAAGGTTCTAGTTTCCATTTTTTAAGCCTGGTAATTCTTTGGTTCCTTAGATGTTTGTGTACTGCCCTGCACAGGTCCTATCATACAGGCACTTTTCATCTTACCAGTCACTGGAGACTGCGTCATCCCTTCTTTCCCTTCCATTATGTTTTCATGCTTCTCCCTCATCCTGATTTCTTCCCAGCCTCCTCACACACTCTCCCCACTGCCATTACTTGTGCTGGCATGTCCTTGCTTTCTTGTAGCCTTTGACATACCCGTCCTTGCCTTATCAGTTAAATATGTTGTGCAGAAAGCTCATGGTGTGGAAGTCTGTCAGCTATTTGTGCTGTTGCAAATGGAGTTAAAATTGTATCTGCAATTTGCCAGTGAGCATCTCCAGATGAATCACATCTTTGAGTAGATCTGTATTAGCTAATGAATACTTTCAAGAGCTGCAAGTAGTTATGGCATTTAATAAATCACATTGCATGTAAGCCTAGCTTCTCAGCTGGTATAAATTACCAGTACTGTTAGCACTGGATAAAGATTTGGACCATTAACTTTTCAGTTATTTTTTCATCTTTCTGCAGAAGGTAGTGCTTATGGCATTGCCAGTCATTTATTAGCATCTCACTTGCAATACAACCTTGATTAGTGAGAGCTATGGGGATTTTCAGTTCTGAGTCTTCAGACAATCTATCCTGATTTAGTCATCATATAGTCTGTCCTGATCTGCTATGTAATTTCATAACCCTTTGTCCTGGATTCAGCTGTAGCACTTGCTTTTCTCCTTCCCACTAGCTGGTGCAGTGCTGTGTTTTCAACTTCAGCCTGAGAACAATGCTGATAACACACTGATGTTTTAGTTGTTGTTAAGTAACACTTACTCTGATTAAGGACTTTTCAGTCTGCCAGTGAGGAGGGGCACAGGAAGCTAGGAGGAAGCAGAGACAGGACACCTGACCCAAACTAGCCAAAGGGATATTCCATACCACAGCATGTCATGCCCAGTATATAAACTGGGGGGAGTTACCTGGAAGGCCCAGATTGCTGCTGGGTATCAGTCATTGGGTGGTGAGCAATTGTATTGTGCATCGCTTCTGGTTATTGTTTTCTTTTCCTTTTCCCCTTTTAGTTTCATATTCTCCCCCCTTGTTATTTCCCTTATCATTATTATTACTGGTGGTAGTAGTAGTGGTTTTGTATTATACCTTAGTTACTGGACTGTTTTTATCTCAACCCACCATTATCTCTACCACCTAGAAGGAGCAAAGCCCACATTGGGTAGCACACCTAAGTCTAAAAACAATTATTCTACCTGTGCTAGTTCTTACTTTCCCTGGTATTCTCCTTTCCAGAAGCATTTGCTGATGTAAGATTAATTTGTTGAATCCAATGATAGCCAGACATCACTATCGTTAATGGGAAGGTCCCTAAAGAGGCACTCATGAGGTGTCCAAATAACACAACAACCGGCACATCACAAATTGTTGCAGAAATTAAGTGACAGAATCAAAACCCAAATCTGCTTCCTGATCCTCTGGGCTTGGCTTCACTAATAGTCTGAAGAAGACAGATGAGAATTTCTATTAACACATACAATTCAGGATAAACTTACTCAAGTGTGAGATAAACCACAACTGAAGAGGTAACAAATACAACATTTTGAGCACATTATCTAAACTCATATTTTTCAAACACCCAAACTCAGTGTTTAACTAGTGACATGCAGTAACTTAGAAGGCAATAGCACAACCTGGAATAAGCACTGCTGATGTGACTGGGCTTGCAAGAGGTTGTTCCTTCCTGTCTCTGCAGCAAGCCTCTTGACACAGCCTGAACGTGAGCAGCCGTTTGCACACCCCGGCTGGCTACCGCAGAAAGCAAGCACCAATTTAGCGTACAAAGGAAATGGGTAGAAACCCCACTCTTCACCATGCATCTGACATACTGTATGCTGTACTTTCGACTGTCTTATTTCCAATAAAGGCTACAGAATTGCTCCAGGCCGTCAAAACCCCTTCGACACGCAACCAGAACGAGGCTCTGCTGCCATCAGCGCCCAGCGCTTCCGTCTCGCCTAGGCCGCATGCGCAGCAGCCGCCTGTGCAGCCCGGAAAGCGGATGCCAATTCCCTAGCAAAGGGACGCGGCCCTGGGGCTAGCGGGCGGTGCGCATGCGCGGGGTCGTGCAGGCTGCCCGGTTCCGGCGGGGCGGGGCGGAGCGGAGCTGGAACGGGGGCGAGGTCAGGCCAAGCCAGGCTCGGCTCGGCTCGGCTTCGGTGGCGGCGTCGCGCCATGCGCGCCTGGTAGAGCGCGGAGGAGTAGGGCGGGAGGGTCGAGCCGCAATGAACTTGCGTGGCTTGTTCCAGGACTTCAACCCCAGGTAAGGGCGGCCCAAGTCTTAACGGGCGGCCTGGGGCCGCGCCGCCTTTTCAGGGACCGTTCGACCGCTGGTCCGTACAGTGGCAGGGCGGTACCTGGCCGTGTCCTTACAGCTCCCTGTCCCGGCGCAGCGGGTGGGCGGAGGTTCCGCTTCCCGGCGCCGGTAGCGGGACGTGCCCAGAAGTGGCGGCCCGGTGGGGCCCGAGCTGCCGCCGGGATGAGGGATGGGGGGGGGGGGGGGTTGGGGCGTGTAGCACCGCCGGGGCTGACTCTGCACCTTCCCCGTGCAGGCCGAGCCGAGCAGTGCGGCGGGTTGCCGGGGGAGGAAGCCGGCTTCGCCAGTGTTAACCCGGTTCAGCGGTTCGGGGCGGATCGAACGCGCTGTGCCTGATCGGTTCCTTCTCAGCGGGTGCCGGTGCATGCTTCCGTCAGGTGGCTGCGAACGTGGCAGCCGCCACCCGCTCTGCAAGACAGGTTTTAGCCGTTTCCTTCCGTTTATTATTGCTCCAAGCCTCATTCTGGGTTTTGAATGTTTCAACTCGGTGGTTTGGGGTATAAAACCTTACACCGGAAGGTAAAGCTGCCATACATTCTAGCACAGGCGTGCAGCATCTGGTAAAGGCTCGGGTTTTGGAGGTATGAAGGCATTGCCTTTAACTGCCCTCATCTAGCCTTGCAGAGAACTGCAGAGGGCGAGCCTTAATGCTGGACTCAAAATAAACAGGATTATAGTTGCTACAAGTTTGCCTTCTTCTGTCTTGCCAAGGAAATGCAGATACACATAATGGTACAAGGAGCCGAGAGAATTAGTTTAACTTTACTGGGCTTGCCATTACTAGGTATTGCAGGAGTAAAGACTGCAGTAACTTGTGAAGTCAATACTGAGAGTCCTGGGGAAAATCTTTGTGAAAGAGGCCTCGTGTCATTGCCGCTGCAGAAAGCTGTGTTCAGTCAGTTGTTTAGACAAACAGAAGGGTAACCAGTGCTTCAGAAAATGCATTGTTGCGGGGAGGTTGAAATAAACAGTTTAAATATGTGTGATTGGAAGTAATGGAAGAGTAGGAACAGAAGTTCCAGAAGGTCATAAAGTTTTGGTATTGCAAAGTAATGCTTGCAACTTTTTGGGGTGCCATCTAAATGGTGAGTGAGCATCTGAATGTTGCATTTGTGCAGATAACTTCATCTTGAATGTTTTGATGTTTACTGGACCTCTCGGGGAGCAGCAGCATGACCACATGGCACTTTACTGCTCTTTTTATTGAGCACCAAGGGAAAGTACAAATTACACAAATGCTGGATGCTGGAAAAGCATGGGTAGCCTGGGAAGCTGAGGGACCTCTCTGTTGTTGTGAGGAGTGACACTTGTTTTATCTCCTTCTGTCCCATGGTAGCCTCATCAGGCATGTGAGGAGATGCTGACACAATGCAACTGCTTTTTCATGTTAAGAAACAGCTGAGGCACTTGTTCTGAGACTGAGCAGCTGGGTATCTGATGGAGGCAGTGCTGAGCTGATAAATGTTTGATTATTTGATGAGAGTGAAAGTGGGCAGTTTGAATTGTGCTGTAGAAGTAAGGGTAGTATCCCCAGCTATTGCTCTTTTACTCTATAGCAAGTATTTACTCTGTTCCTTAGGTTTCAAAATACATCCAATTACTTGATTGAAGTGGTTGAAACAAAATTATGTGTTTTCTAAAGCTGTCTGTGAGCTTCTGGTGAACGGTTGGGTGACTCTTTCCCTTCCTATAGTGTGAGGAAATCATGTACTATGTAATCATTTTGTCTGATTTTTGGTGGTACAAGCAGTTGCTGTGCCACTGCTTTCAAGTGTTCCAAATACATTAATTTGTTCTTAGGTTGACTAGATTATAAAATATGCCAACATAACTATTTGAAATGTGTAAGCACCATCCTCACTATTCTAGTTAAACTACACTCTACAATCACGAACTCTGTTAAAAGCTTAACCTGTTTTTTTTCCTATAATGTTGCTTTTTTCTAACTGAATGTAAAAATAAAAAAAAAAAGAATCTCTGAAGTCTGCCTTATTACAATACATAAGTTTCTAATTTTTAGTTTAAAATAGTATGGCAAAAATTACATGAATTATGTAACTTGATTTTGAACATCAAAACTGATTTGATTTGTATGAAGGAACATGTTTTCTAAAAACATGTACAACTGGTATTATTTCTGAGTCTCTAATAATCCAGCTCCTGTCTGGATCCTTGTGAGAGAGAACTATTTATAGATGTCCATTCATTAAGTTTGTCATGCAAGAATGCTTTTGATGTGTTCTCTTGAAGCACTGGTTTTATAAGTGATGTCATATGCTGTATTTGTGATTAAATATTTGACTCTTCAGGACAGATTTGATTCTTTGCAAGAAGTTTGATGTGTGTTTTCTATTAGGAAATACCCTGATTATGTTTCAGCTGTGACTGATTTTCTAAATAGTTCATACGAAGTTGCTGCCTTAATTTCTGACTCTGGTGTTTTTGTTTGTCTCTTTAACAGCAAATTTCTTATTTACGCCTGCCTGCTGCTCTTTTCTGTGTTGCTGTCTCTACGCCTGGATGACAAAATTCAGTGGAGTTACTGGGCTGTATTTGCTCCAATATGGCTGTGGAAATTAATGGTGATTGTTGGGGCCTCAGTGGGAACAGGAGTATGGGCCCGAAACCCACAGTATCGGTAAGTCAAGGATATCTTATTTTGCAAAAGGTTCTCTGTACACAATCACATTCATCAGTAGTTCTTTTAACAATGTGAACTATACCATCTGGAGGGTTGCTATGTAAAATAATGATAACCTATAGTGTATGCAAACAGTTTTATGCAGCGATAGGTGCCTTAATCCTAGTTGCAAGTTTATCACAAGCTTCAGCAATACTGTTTTTGAGAAGCTACAACTTCTCATGGAGTGTCTTTTTGCACTGTTCTATTAGAACGTTGGGAATTCCTTGCTTTAGTATAAGCCATATAAAAATACGCATCTTCATATGCACTAGGAATATGCTATATTTAATTGGATTAATTTTTAAATCATTTTCCTGAAATGTACAATAGCCTGAAAGAGGTTTTTGCGTTGTTTTTTTTTTCCTTGGTGTGCTCAGAGAATGTAAGGATGAATCTTCAGTGATTCTTGAATATGCTGTGAACATTGAGAATTTTTACACACTTTAGTTGCAGTTTTAGAAGAAATATTGAAGTAGTTCAATGCACTAAGATAGGCTACTGCAAAGTAAGAGGTTTGTGGCAACAAATTCTGTAAATTCCTTTTCATTTTTGTCAAAGTTGTTTAACAGTGATATTTTGTCAGTCTAATGTAGGATAACTTTCAGACCTTTAAATATATTAGGTGTTCATTCTTCTGGTAATCACAGTAGGATGTGAATTTGAACATGCTGGGGAAAAGAAAAACTACCTTAAGTGCAATAAATTCAGTCCTCTATCTATAGTGATTATTAAATGAAAAACTTTGTGCATGGGTCCTATTCTGATATACTATATTGTGTGGTTCAGGTCTTGTTAACCCCTTCTGCTTGTGTAGGGAAAAAGTGTGGTTCCTCTGTGTGTTTTATTTTAGTAGTAATAGATGATATTCTGTTGCAGTACCCTGATTTTGATGAAGAAGGAAATCCTGGGGAAAGATGTTGACTCAATAAAAGCTGGTGCAGGAACCAAACAGATAATTTTGGACTAAATTTATTTCCCAACAGCCTTCACAATGTCTTGAGTGTTTATGCAGTAGCAAAGAAATCCTGTTTTTAATGCAGAGCTATGGAATATGTAGAAAATTTTCAACTTGTAAAAATCCCACTGTCTCCTTTGAGGAAAATCCTTTAACTGTGCATAAAGCACAAGAAATCCTGTTGGGTCATCAGGAGTTTAGTTTAATAGCAGCTGTTTGGGCATATTTGTACATTTATTAAAAACAAGTATTAATATCTGAAATGCAACAATTGTAAATAAGTGTCTTGGGATGCTTGCAGGATCGTATGCTTTCTTACTAACAAGTAAACTGAATGCTTTGTTATCCTCTCTTTAGAGCAGAAGGAGAAACCTGTGTGGAGTTCAAAGCAATGTTAATTGCAGTTGGCATCCATCTGCTACTGCTGATGTTTGAAGTTCTGGTGTGTGACCGGATCGAAAGAGGAACCCATTTCTGGCTTCTGGTCTTCATGCCATTATTCTTTGTATCTCCAGTGTCAGTTGCAGCTTGTGTGTGGGGATTCCGACATGACAGGTCTCTGGAGGTAATGGTTTGTTTATTGCTATAGAGTCATAGACTGGCTTGCCTTGGAAGGGACCTTAAAGCTCATCCAGTTCCAACCCCCTGCCATGAGCAGGGACACCTTCCACTAGAGCAGGTTGTCAAAGCCCCATCCAACCTGGACTTTTATGTGTAGAATTTGTGGAAATGCAAGACTGTATCAATTTTGTAGTAGTTTATCTCTCAGTAAAGCATGAGATGGATGACTGCATCAGTTGAATTAATTATTTGCACTGACCTGCGAACATGAGTGAAAAGCCAGGATCAGTAATACTGGTTTTCTCATCTCTTCTAGTTTGTTTTTTCTTGGGTATTTTTTTTTTTCCTCAATTACCACTACCACCTTCTTTTTATTATGGTGTGTTAAAAGAACTCATGCAGTATGAACTCTTACTAGACGCTTAAATGGAAATCACTGAAGAAAATTCCACTGATTGTAAGCACTGTCCCTTGGCAGAATCAGGGTTGAAAGTTTCTTACTATCCCAATCTGTGTGCTTAATTTTTAATTTGGGAATACAAATAGTAGGCATAAAGCAGTTGGGTTTTATTTTCTGCCTCTATTTTCTTTCTCCTCCAACTCACTCCTTTTGGTTTTGGAAGACCTTCACAAGGATTCTAAGATCTTCTCACCATTGTGGTGTTTCACAATAAATTTAGAAATTTAGAATTCTTACTGAATTGATACTTTTTTAAAGGATTTTTTTTTCTTTTTGCTGTGCCCTCAAGCTCCTCAGTTTTTATTTTTTTATTTCAAGACAGTGTTTCTGTAACATTGGCATAAACCAAGTTATCTCTGGAAAGAGAAACATTTTTGGTAGGTGGTTGTTAGGATGGCTGGTAAACTGATACCTTAAATTGTTGATGTAAAAATACCGCAAATAGAATTTCATATAGCAGAGTTCTATTCAGTTAATCATTCCTAAAAGTAAAATTTGTGTAGAAGTATTTGCCTTCTCCTGGCTGATGCTTGATTACCCACTGATTTACAGATGACTGCACAGCTGCTAAGTATTGGCATTAAAAGAAATCCACTCACCCCTAAAAGGCAGCAGCTGTCTCAGAGAAAATAAGTTATGCAGTTGAACTGTCAACTTTTTTTTTCTTTTACTAATTTGTCACCTTTTCCTTTTTGACTCTGGGAAGATCTCATTATTTCCCTTTCATTTGCTAGAAACATACGACGGGACTGTCTTTAATTGAGGTTATTAATTCTTGGCAGGAGTAATTAGTGATTAATCTATTATTATTTTTGTAATTATTAAATCTGATATATATTGTCTGCTTGTTCCTACTCTGATTAGGTGATCAGTAAGTACATAGTGGTGTTTTATCCATGGTGTGCTCAGAAAAAGCTTTCCTTCATGTATTACACTATTTTTATAGTCAGTAATAAAGTACCGTTTATTTAAGGCGTAATGAATTCATTAAATTGTGAGCCTAGCTACTCCCAAGGATTTTTAAATCCCAGGAAGGTTTTACATCAGGAGACATCTGCCTCTACAGTTACTCTGTTGCAATCACAGCCTCCCAAATTTAGGGATGCTTAGTAATATCTAATGCAAATGCATGTTCCATATTACAGTGATAAACATGAAGTCAGAAAAATCCTTAGATTCTTTGTTATCTTGGAAATGGCTTTATCATGCTAAAGGTTAACTAATGCGTTTTCTTTTTCTAGCTGGAAATCTTGTGTTCAGTCAATATTCTACAGTTCATATTCATTGCACTGAGACTAGATGAAATCATCAGATGGCCATGGCTTGTATGTAACAAGTGTTTTCTTCTTATCCTTGTTTAAATGCTGGATTCCATAAAGATACTTACTGTAGGGAACAGTTAATGTATGATCATGGTCCATGATCACATTCTTGCTGGCTTAACAATCCTTCACTGAATGTTTGGCATTCATTCGGTGGTCATGAGGAATAAGCTGTTCCTGGGGTATTTCATCCTTTGAGGGAGACTGACATGCCATTAGCTGCAATTAATTGCTGATCAATTGTTTAAAGAGAAATCCTAACCAACTAAAATAGTAATGAAAATGATTGGTGGGTTAGAGAATGTGCTGGTAAATATGGTGCAATAAATAACTAGTTTTATTTCCTCTGTCACCATGCCTGTAAATCCACTAACTGTGCAAGTGGTCACTGTCAAAACTTCCGAGATCTTATGTCCCAAAACTTCTGAGATCTTATGTGACAGTTCCTGTGCCTGCGTTTTTGTAAACTACCACAGAACTGGTAACCTGGCATGATTGTGATTGTCCTTTTTATTTAAAAAAAAACTAGGGAAAGGATCCAATTTAGAAACTGTTTCAGTAGGGTGTCCAGTGTAGAGAATACTTGCTAAAATAATTTTGAGTACTGTGATTTAACATCGACTCATGTTAAATGAGTCCATGTTAAATCACAGAAGTCTTACTAAAGTTGAACTACATTGACTCCATTTTAAATTGTTGCAGTTCGATGGGGTTTACAAAGCTGAGGAATCCCAGAGAGCGATGTGGCTTATAGCAGTGTACATGATTTGTGAAGCTTTTCTGTAAGAGATTTTATTATTTAGAGAGCATTACACTTAAATTCCTATTTCTTGTTTACACTTAGTATTAGACTTGATTTAGAAAAATCCCACACCTAAACCAAATCTAATGTGTTGCTTTCAAGGGGAAAAGCAGTTGATTTTCTTTTCTTTCAGGTTGTTTGTGTTCCACTGTGGATCTTGATGTCCTTTCTATGTCTAGTAGTGCTCTATTACATTGTATGGTCTGTTCTGTTCTTGCGCTCTATGGATGTGATTGCTGAGCAAAGAAGGACACACATAACCATGGCTGTCAGCTGGATGACAATTGTAGTGCCCCTGCTCACCTTTGAGGTAGGAAAGAGCATAATCAGTTTGCATCTTGTTCTTTTTAGAATGAGTGGTAATGTTGCTCTGCTTCTACTTGAAATAACTAAAATGAGAACAGTGCTTTTAGTTTTGGAACAAAATATTAACAGCAAATATGAAAGAAAACAAAGAATTCTATGTTTCTTCCAAGTTCTTTGAGCAGAATATGCATCACAGTGGAACTGTAACTACATGTTTTTGCGGAGGCCATTTTTCTTCACAGATGTGTGAAGTTAAAGATTAGAGATCAGTGTATGTTTTAAGAAGCTTCAACGTGGGTATTGCAGTTAAACTGACATTGTATAATTTCTTTGTCGTTTAGATCTTACTGGTGCACAGACTGGATGGGCACAATTCTTTTTCTTTTATACCCATATTTGTTCCTCTCTGGCTTTCTCTGATAACTTTAATGGCAACAACATTTGGACAAAAAGGAGGAAATCACTGTAAGTATTTAAATATCACAGAAACAGATTGAATCTCGAGGCTTAATTTTACTAAGATTTTTATTATCGTAAAGTGGTTTTTATGTATATTCTCGCATGAAAGAACCATATTTGTTACTGTGGTTTCCAGGTGAATGTAAAAAGTTTTCAGTTTTTATGTGCCTCTTGCTTTTATTTTCCTGGTTCCTGTAAGCATAACTTGTGCTCAGATTCAACCTGAAGTCTCAGTGGGATTTTAATTATAACTCAGCCTTTCATCCTTTCTTATTTCCATGGGTTTCAGTCTCACGGGACATGACTGGATCACTGTGCTCTGGGTTCTGAAAAATAGTGTTGCACCTACCATTTTTAATTAGCATTTGGCCTAGTATCCTGAACCAGTATTTTCCTTCTCTCTTTGGCCAAACAATGCTCTATGCTGCTCAGTGGTAACTTCAGCTGCCTGAGTGGCCAATGTAGATTTATAGGCTTTTATTCCCATCACAGCTCGCAATGCTGAAAGAAGTGTTTGCACTTTCAGCCATCTGATGTTACTGAACCAGTGCAGATGCTCTTCAGACCAACTTTCCCCATCCACATTGCAGTTCATATTCCTTGTTGACAAGGCAATAAAATTTGTTAGGATTTTAAGAGTTGAAAGGAAACAGCTGTGATACTACATACACTTACTTCAGCTTTAGTCTGATTGTGAAATATACTGAGAATTTCTTTGGTCATGACTAATCTTATCTCCATACATTTAGTTTACTTTTATATTATTTTTTATTGTTTTTATATTGCTTATATTGTATGGAAAATGGTCACTGGTGCTTTTTGTTTTGTTTCCCTTAATGCATGCCCTCAATAATTTATGGCCAGATAGGTCTTTTGGAGAGCCACATATCATTTATGTAGGGTTAATACGTAATTTTTTTAATAAGACTGTTCACCTCAAGTGGGCCTCAGAAGACTTGCATGAAAATCCACCTTTAAAATTCTAAATGAAATACATCAGTTGGCCATGAAGAATAATCTCTGCTAAAAGATGGGTTGTGTGCTGTCTTCCCTGGTAAATGGTTTTTGTTCAGTGTGAAAGATCTGACTTGGGGAGGCTCTGCCTTCTAGCACTGACCTTTGGTGTTGGTTACTAGAGGAGTGCCACCTACTGAACTACAAGTACCACTTACTTAGATACTCTTTCCAAGTCTTTGCATATCGCAAAATCCGTAACAAACACAGAATGTGTACTAGTTTATAATCTAGCACGGGTAATGCCAAGGATGTATGTAATACTCCTGGCATCCCATTAGAATTGGCTAACCACAAAAATATTTGTGGAATACCAAATGCATATATTTACTACTGTGTCTGCCTATAACCTGTATGTATCAAAGTTGGCATGGATGTCTTCCTATATGGCACCAGTTGCTTTGGTCAAGCAATTTGCTTTTGTGTTCGTCTGTGTACTGATGTGACCTGACACTGCTTAACGGTTGAAATGAAATGGATTCCTGCTGTAATTTATACATACAGATGCACATACAGAGACATGCATACACAGACATGCAGAGGCATGCAAATGTGTGTATACATTCTGTAGGTCTACCTGTGTGTGTGTAATCTGAACTAAGGAACACACTGCTAAGCAGCACTAACAAATTTTATATTGCTTATGCAAGTAGTCAAGAGAACTGAAACAAAATTGCATATTCTGCCCACTTATCCTGTTCTGCAGTGTAAAACAATTTTATTTATTTATTTTAGGGTGGTTTGGAATTCGCAAAGACTTCTGCCAGTTCCTGCTTGAAATTTTCCCATTCTTACGAGAATATGGAAATATTTCTTATGATCTTCATCATGAAGACAATGAGGAAACAGAAGAAACACCACTACCTGAACCACCAAAAATTGCACCCATGTTTCGAAAAAAGACCGGGGTCGTCATCACACAAAGTCCAGGGAAATATGTCATTCCACCTCCCAAGTTAAACATCGACATGCCAGATTAAGATGATGGAAGCATAGTGAACTTGAACTGGGAATCAGCAGACAAATGTATTTCATCTCATGCCTTTCCTGATTACTTTAAAATAAGTATTGCTGAATCAGCACTTGAATTACAGAGTCAGAGATCCTGAAGATAATCTGAGTTTTTCCAGAGATAAATGGTGGTATCATCTGTGCACTTTCCTGATGGGCTGGTTGCACAGTTGCCTGTATAGTATTTATATGAACATTTTAGCAGTGTAATATATTGTTTAAAAGTCTTGTGTACAGTATAAGTATTATCTAAAAGTATTTTTTTAAAAACCCTGTATGAAATGCCTGTGATATTTGACGCGTCTTTTAGGTCCTAAATATACACTTGATTTCCATGTCTGTTTTAAGTGCTTTGGGTATGCCTTAGTACAGTACCTCTTTACTACTTCTGTTCAGCAACAATCGTCTTAACCAGAGAGGCACAGGAGTGTTGCATTTCTCAGGCAAAACTGAAAAGCTTTTTTTAGGGAGGAAGTATAATGTACAGCAGCTTCCATGATGGTTTCAAGTTAGCTATGTGAATTTTCATGTATTTCAACTTTTGCACTGGCTTAGGAGTTCAATGCTGCTTTTGTTGCTTTTCCAGTTTCATGTTTTAATTCTTGTTGGGCAGTGCCTATACCATTTTTCCATTAGACTGCTTGTTAATAAGCTGTTCCCTCTTGCATTGTGCGTGCAGTCTATGCTGGAAACATTAGTTGTAGGTTTTACAGATGTTGGTTAGCTGGTATAAATATGGCTTGCTCTTCATTACCAGCTTTGTGTTGGAGTCAGTGATTAAACTTTTCAAGTTAGGAACTTCGTTGGTGTTCGTATAGCATTTTTCTTGTTTCAAGAAAGACAGCCTTTGACCGATTGTTTTGGACTTCTCCATGCTTTAAACAAAGTCTTTGGAACCTACACTGCAGTATCTTATAAAAACAGATGTCTGATATTCCCACATCCTTGCAGCTGCTCTTTGTGTTTAGGTGAACCCACAATTTAGGTACCTTAAATACCATGGATAGAGTTTCCTTAGTGTCTGCATGGCAATGAGACAACAGCAAAGAGTGTATGGACCTTTCTGCATGTGTGAAAGGTACTTCTGTGATTTAATGCCAGTCAGCAGCTAAGTACCATGCAGCTGCTCATTCAGACCCTGTACCATCCTAGTCCCTGGTAGGATAAGAAAAACTGGGGAAAAGTGAAATCCATGCATTGAAATAGTTGAAATAAAGACATTATAATAATTATAATGAAAAGAGATAACACAACGAGAGGAAAAAAAATATAAGTGATGCCCAGTACAACTCTGCTCTGTCTATGCCAAGGCCACCTCAGGGACAAACTCCACCATAGCACCATGGCCTGACTTGCACTTGTGGCAAAGGCTTTGGGCCCTAACCTGGGACAAGCAAGGTACCTCCCACAGCTCTTGAACTCTTCAGAAGCTGCATAGTTCAAGGGAATAGAGTCTCCTACGTGTTCCAATAAACTATCCAAATACAAAGCCTCTGCCAGTTGTCCTGTCCTTATACCTACACCTGGCCTTGGGCCTTGATCCAGAAAGTCAAAAAAATTGTAAATTTTGAAAAACTCAAGTGCCAAAATTAGTGACTTCTATTTGTTTGTCTCTACAGTATTTATGTATGTATACAGAAAATACAAGTATTTTCCATCTTAAAAGGGAAAGAAATAATAGCTTCATTTAATTTTGTACAGGTACCTTCTAATGAAGAGTTTCCTACAGAGGCTGTCAGGAAATAAGGAAAATCTGGTCCTTAAAGTTAAGGTTAGGAGTGGGCTGTCAGACAGATATATTAACAAAGGCAGCCTGCTTTCAAGCACCATTTTTTCTGGAGGGTCTTACAAACTCTTCCTCGTACGCAGAGATAACATATAATATGGTTGTATTTACATTTTAATGTACAAAATGTACACAAAATACATCAACCATATATTTTTTAAAAATGGCAGTTACTTATTATGTAGGAAGAATCTAGCGAACCATCAATGATTTCCAGTGACGGTCATAAAAATTACATCTTGTTTATTCTGCCTCAAAAGGGCAGTTCTTCAAATGTATTTGCTCTTTCAAACAATCAGTTTTGAATCCTAAACTCACTGGTATTCAAGATGCTGACCTGTGAATTACAAGTTACCTGGTCTAGTGGAAAGTGCCTCTGCCCAGGGGGTTGGAACTAGAGGATCTTCAAAGTTCCTTCCAATCCAAAACATTCTATGAGTTTAAGTTTGCATTTAGGCAGGAAAAGTAATAGTGAGGGGCAACACCTATGCTTCTGCAGGGATCAGCTCCTCAGCGATGTTCACCTGCCACACACCTTGTACCTCTCTGGCAGGAACTGGTTCCAAAAGCCAACTTGCATTTGAAACAACAGTCAAGTATTTCTGTTCTAGATTATTGAGGACAGCTCAATTTCCAGCTCCAGAATCTCTTCAGGAGGCAAGTTTTCTGGACATAGCTATGTCTCTCCGACATCAATTAATCCTGTGTTATAAAATTAAAATACAAAATTAGTTGGTTGGTTGATCTCCTGCAGAGAAGTTTTCCAAAAGTAACCACCTCATTTGTTACCAGAACACAGTGTGAAGCATACACATCTCAAACCACTGTCATCCACTGCAGAAGGTGGCCTGTGTGACTGAACTTAGGTTGGTGAATTACAGTTAAAGCGTGGAGTTACAACAGTCACATCTCAGTGATACAGAACTCTGTTAGACACTCATATCTAAGGAAGTGTACCAGCTGCTACCAAAACTCTGAGCTACATTTGGCCTTGAAACAGCGTCATCAGAAATAAAACTCTGCTCCTACCAGGGCACCATTAACATTTTAAAATCATTAAACTATATGGAAATTCCTGCTCTCTGGAACCCTTTTAATGTCATGAAAGGGAATTTCTATATTGCTTAATGGTTAAAATAAGATAAAGAAGCTTTGATGCCTACTCCACAATTTAGCATGCAATTTATGTAGTAGTTAACATTTTTCAGCGTAACTATTACATTATGTAATAGTTAACAATTTTCAGCACTAGAACAGAAAACAATTTTTCAGTGTATGTGATAGTAATTTGTTGTGCAGGAATAGCTGAAAATGTTGAGATGCTGAAGATAGTGTAACAAAAGATAGCTACAAGATAAGAGAGCAAAATGAGTGCTGGATAAAAGCTTTGTAAGCACACAGTACAGCAGCATATGTTGTATTTCAGCACATCACAAGCAAAAAACCACCATCCTAACTTGTTAACAAACAAACTTCACTGCTCAAGTAACAGGAGCAATGGCACATTTGTAGAACTGAAATTTATGTAATACTCTAACATGAAATCACTGCAACATGGTGATCTCACTTGACTAACAGTACTGTAAAATGGTTTCAGCAAGACTATCTAAGCTCAAAATGGCAAGTGTGAAACTGACATTTACTATCACAAAACAAGGCAATACACAACCCACATTATACTATCTTACTGCTGATGAGTTAGCAGAAACCAATTTTATTTCTTGCGTACACCTTACAGAGTTGTAGCCTAAATTTTTTAGTTGACTGCCTGTTAAAAACTGAGGCCTGACTAAAATTCTTTATCCCAGAGATCAAACATACTTCACATTTCCAACACAATGGAAAAGAATAAATTCTATTCACAACTTCCCTTACTGACCTAAGTTTACAGTCATAAGGAATTGGAATAGCCCCCCAGCCACAGCACAGATGCCACTCCCTCAACCTAAGCGTTAATGGCACGTTTTAACAAGCACAGCTGTGTCAAGTCCATGTGTATTTTATCTGACTGAATGTTAACAGATTGAAAGCTTGCTTGGAAAACACAGTCCAAGCAATATTGACAGCTGCTCACCTGCGATAACTCCTCTGCCAAACCTTTCCCCTTCATCCAAGAAGTCTTGCACTTGTTGCGGTGTCATACCAAACCTATTTGAAAGAACTGCTCTCCATGTTTCATCTTCCCAGTCTTTAACAGCTATATGAATAGCAATGGAGCAGCCCTTGTACTTTGCTAGCAAAGGACGCCAACGGGTCTCCACTGTTTTGACTGTTTAAAACTAATCCTGCATAGGGCTGTCAGAAGGAAAGGCAGCCAAATTTCATCGTTTTCCTTGCATCAGAACCCGTTGATTCCCTATGAACAACACACCTGAGGTTAGTGTTTGAAACGTGCGTAGGGAAGTGTCAAATCAAGACACGCCTGCCGAGCAGCTCCCCCAAGCACCTGGACGCAGCGCGCTGCCTCCCGGGGCCGAGCTGCCCGCTCCGCGCCAACAAGGCTTCGCGGCCCGGCCAGACCCCGCAGCTGTGCTCGTGAGGTGGCCGCTCCCGGCGCCGGAAGGGGTTTTAAAGCCCCTCTCCGCAGGAGAATGCGGCACTCCGCAACCGAAAGGGTTTGTGTCTTCTTTGTTCACGCCGCAGAGCTCTGCCGGCTTCAGTGACGTGGAGGCCCTGTGGACCGTCTCCTACCTTGCGCTTCCAGCTCCGTCTCGTTCCTTCCGTTCGCCTGGCACTGGTGGGCAGCGCTCGGGGACGCAGTGGGGAAGTGGGTGACGACGGGGACGCGGCCCTGCCGCTGCTGCCTGCGGTACAGCCTGCGCCCGCAGAGCCTGGGCTGGTTTCGGCCTCTCGGCAGCGCGTCACCCTCGGCTGGTGCCTGTCCGTGTGAAGGGACGTGGGCTGCTGGCCACGCGTGTTTACCTTCCTTCGTGTTTTGTTGATTATCCCACAAAAGCGGAGGCTGCTTCACCCTCCTCTGGGTAAGAATGCAGTTGAAGCGTCCCTGGTTGCGCCCGGGAGCGCCCGCTGCTGGGGCTGGCTGTGGCACTCGGCCTTGGGGACGTGCTGTCTGCCGGCGCTCCCCTCAAAGACCGGTAGCGGAGTGGCAGCAGGAGCCCTGCAGAGCGCCCTGCCCGGCTGCCGTGTCCACAGCTGGGGGGCCGTGCAAAGTGTTTTCATTCAGCTTGCTGAGAAGCTCACGTGTCAGCTGCTGAATGAGTTGCAGGCAGTGAGCTTTCATGATTTTTTTGTGGCATTTGCTTTTGATGTTTTTCCACTGCATAATTTCAGTTTACATGAAGGTTGCTTTGGAGGAAAACATAGGCCAATTTTATTTTTTTTTTTTGTGTGCTGTGTAAGTGTTAGCTTTGTGTTGCACTCATGTAACTTATAGGAGGATTTGTATCATAGTTCATCGTATAAATAAACATAAGGTACTTAAAATCTCAAGTGTAACAGGTCTAAGTAAAATATAAATAGCACAAGACTTGTGTGTTACCAAAGGTGAATAAATATTATGTTGAAAATCTCCTGTTGGCAAGCTAACTTGGTTTGTAGAAACCTCATCCCATATATTGTCATTTATTAGAAGACTCAAAAGCAATTTATAGTAGCACCTAAATAGGCCCTGAAATGATCAAGTTTTGTATATGTGTTCAGCCTTATGTGTGATGTAAACTGATTATAGTAGGTTTCCTCAGGGTATAAGATAATGATTTGAAGTGTATAGCAGTGAATATGAAAAAGAAAATTTGTTCTGATTTTACCAGATGATCAGTTTATGCTTGACATTTTAGATGCATGTCATTGTTTGTTGATCACTGTGGTTTTCATATGCTAACACCAATCCTAAATAATCTAATCTTGGCACTGTATCTCACATGATGATCATTTCAGCAAGAGGAAATTCTACATCTTTGGTCTATAAATTCTGTAAAGTATACTTCATTTCAGTATCTCTAAATTAGTTTTCCTTAGGGTGGCCCTAATTTTAATTTTGATAAAGACTGGATAATTCCAATTACAGAATGTGTTACTGCTTTCTGTGGAGCTAAAACAATGCCTGGTATATTTATAAGGGCTTGGGTCTGATCTCATCTAGATAGGCAGTGATTGCTGTGTTTATTGCCAGATTTGCTTAGCAGCTGATTTCATGTGATTCAGTTCACAGCAATAGGTGCTGGGGTATCTTGGGTCAAAATCAGGTCAAGGTACTTGATTGGGTACAGTTCATTTCAGAAGTGGGTAGAGATACAGTGCAGTATGTTCAGTGAAATACAGTACCATTGTTGTTATTTAGTAGTCACTATTTAATAGCTGACATTCATAAGAAGCTGGGATATGTTGACATATGAGCATCCATTGTATTTTCCCACATTTTAGAACATCAGACAATGTCAAGTGTGATGCTGCAACTGTGTGTCCTTTTAGCAGCAATTCCCTCTTAAGTACTTCTACCAACTTTCTACATTTTGCTCCCTTTCCCTTAGTTTTACTCTATTTCACATTCTAATATTGTAATTTACAAAGCCTCAGTGTATGCTGGAAAACCAGCTTCATAGTATTCTTATACCCAAATAAAGAACTTCTAATTTTTGGATGAAGTAAAATACTTCATAATAAATAAATAAATAAAATTTTTATGATTTACCATTCTACCTTTCTGTGTATATGTTGTAAGATATTATGATTGGCTTACAGTATAAGATCATTGTCTTAAAGTATATCTGCAGTTTTAGATAATTCACTTATTTTCACATTTGTTTCAACACTGTTTTCTGAACTGCTCTCTGAAAACGTGAATCTTTCTTCATGCATACCTCATGCTGGTTTGTAACACATTACTGACATTACTGTCCTTGTCAAAAGCTTTGGCATTATACTTAAGCAACAAACTGACTGCCAATTATTTATAGAAGAGTTTTCCTGTGCTTAAACCATGACACTGAGGAGTATTTTTGAGGTTTCTCTCCAAATATCTTTGTGGTAAAAATGTAGTTTTATTTAAGGGTGCTATTTGAGAATAAAATGCATACATACTAAGTTTTCTCTTATGCAGGTTTCAGTATGTTTTCATAACAGGTCATGTGTATATGACAGAGCTTGCATAAGAACATACACACTGTTCTTTTAAATACCGAACACAAAAGCATAAGGTAGAGATTGACCATTAGCCTCTAGCATTTTTTTGCAGTCAAGCATACTGCCTTTCATAATGGTATGTTGTAGTAACTGTATAGTGGTATGTAGCTAATATATGAGGAGTTTTTAATGATTTAATGAATGTAACCTCTTGTCCATATTGCAGTTTTTGTAAAGGAAAAAAAAAATCGCTGGAAAACTTTGTCCTTCATTTTTCAGTATCAGTGGAGGTAGTGTCATTTGTGTCATTTGAAAATCAAGTGTGTTGGTGGGATATAAGAGAGCCTTGCTTTGATGTAGAATTAGTTACACTGATCAAATTAAAACCCATCATTTCTTTTGTACAGAACAAATACACTGTTTCCCATAGCCTAAAGAAGATCTGAAAAGAGCTTCTGAAGTTTCCACATGAACATTTTTGGAGTACATACGTAAGAATTTTTGGCAGAGGGACATGTGTTTGGTCATATTCCTCCTGAGGATGCACCTGAAGCTGTGCAAATAGCTTATATAGCTTTGCAGGGTATGCAGTGGACGAAAGAGCCATGTACTCAGGGTATGAGTGGACGAAAGTTCACATGTACTGAGATAGACTAGATGTGGTGCAAAGAACACCAGGGATCTTATTCTTACTAACATGGGAGTCGAACTCCTGAACTTCCACCACTCATGAAGCTCATTTCAGCCATTTTATTGCAAGTTCCTGGGGTTTTTGTCTGGATGATAATTATCTCGGAGAAAATAAGACATGTAATACCGAGGTTGAGTCTGTGAACTTAGATCATTTTGGTGATAGTTATGCTGCATTACTGTCTGACTTTATGGCAGCCTTAGGCACTTGCTGCAACTTCTGAGGACTGATTTTGTTACTTGCCTGGGACAAGGAGGCAAACATTGTTCTTTCTTTCCAGGATATTACATTCTGATTAAAAAGATTTCCAAACACTGATGTTACAATTTGGAGCTCTTACGTAGGTGGGGCCCAGAGATTTCTGATGTGTAAATGCCTTTGCTTCCTGCATTTATGTTTATTTAAAGCAGCTAAATATGTATGTAAGGTACCACTCTGTACATAACTTTTTTTTTTTAAATGAAAGGTTCTTGTCAATACCACACAATGTGCTAAACACCCATAAAACCTCCACTCCTTCCCCCAACATATGCAGTGTCTTGCCTTGTCCCTTTTACATCAGGTCTTGCTGCTGAATTTTCCAGGTATTTGACCTAGTTAGTTGTGTGAGCATGAGATGGGCCAGGTCTGATGGTGAGTTTTAGCTGCTTAGTGATTTATTTCTAAACTTTAAGGTTGCTAATATTTGGAGATTATTCTGGTCCTTCTGCTTTTCTGAAGGTTAAAAGAAGGCTGTAACTGTAGGCTGAACAGCAGGCCAGCTCAGTGAGAAACATCTTGTGTAGCAGTCCATAGCAATCTTTTGGGGATTGAGATATGTGGCTTCATGTGGGGGTAATCTGCCAGGGAAGGAGAGCTTGTAGTAATGAGCTCTCCTTCCCCTGCTGCTTATTATGTCCAAGCCACAGGCAACTCTGAATGCAGGATGTGGCTGCATAAAATATTTTTAGAGATAAAAACTGCTCAACACTTTTGTATGGCCATGGCTCCACAACCAGGGTTCATGCCCTCTAATATGCTGAAAACTTTCTTTTAATGATCTGCACTCCTGCTATAAAGGGGGTAGGTATCCCCACTTCCTCTGATGCTGTCCACTGAGCTTTATCATTATTTCAGGTTTTAATCTCTTTTCAGGTGCAGGGTGTTACTGGAAGTTTTGAAACATTGGTTAGAAATGGAAAGTTCGTACTACCTGTGGCAGCTAAAATATTAATGAGTTCCTTTGTTTCCTTAATGATATCTTATATGACACAATGCTTAGGAATTCTTCAACAGTTTCTACTGTGTTTGACTAAGTACCTTTTGATTCTCTCTTATCAGGAGACGCTTACATTCCTGGCAAAAACAGCAAGAAAAAATTCATGTGCAGAGGCACATGCAATTTCAGACAGGTCCTGTTTGTTCTTTTGTAGCTAAAACATTACCTTTTGGCCATTGATAAAACACTAAAAATGCAGTTTTCCTCTCTGAATTCAAACTGGCAAAATAACCAGTAAATACCTTCTTTCACATCAAGGGTCAACCCAATTCTGTTTCTTCTTAGCTTTTTTGATTGACTTTTTTTTGGTGGGAGGAGTTCATTTGTTTTTTTTTTTTTTTCTTTTGGAATATAAGCTGTGTTAGAGAAGGCACCAATAAATGGTTTATTACTGGGAAGAATGTTATTAAAGAAATCTGGGAAGATGTTGCTTCTTGATGATACTATCTAAAAATATGAGATAAAATAGAAGTATACAAATCAGATATTACATTGATGCCTGTATGATCATGATAATAACAAATATATGAAAGCCAAAGCTGGAACTGATTGGTTTGCTGTGCAATGGTTAAAACTGATTTTAGCATCCTATGTAAGATTTAAAAATGGGTACCTTCTGACTTTATTTTTCTAATAAGCACATGTATATATTACTTCAGAGGGTTTGTGGTTTCACTGCAGTAATAACCATTTTACCTGTTTGTGGCTGGGTTTATATATGTTTTTTCTTGGATATAATGAATTTTTAGGTCATGTTTTATGTTTCACCATCTCATACTTTCTCTGCATTTTCTTCTGTTGTCAGGAATTTTCCACATATATCTGACTTAAATGCTCTCTTAATTGTCAGGTGTCTTGATTTCTACTTCCCTATTGTCCCCATTAGCAGACACAGTATATTTTCATCATGCGTGTCTACTTAGATGAAATGTTACCTTTTTCTTAGGCATACTTTCAAAGATAAAGCAATATACTATCAGTTATTTCTACAGTGTTAATCTAAATGTACACTGGAGTACTCCATATATTTTAATCATTGTTGTGGTTCAAACCCAGTCTGGCAACTCGTTCACTCACTCCCCCCCCCCCCTTCTTTCCCTCCCCATACTCTGGAGGGACGGAGAGGAGAATCGAAAAGAATGAAACTCCCACGGATTGAGATAAGAACAGTTTAGTAACTAAGGTATAACACAGATCACTACTGCTACCACCAATAATAACAATGATAAAGGAAATAACAAGGGAAGAGAATACAACATCTCGCCACCAGCCGACCGATAACTCGCCCCCCCAGACTGACCAAGCACCGACTGATACCTCCTCCAACCCTGCAGTCCCAGCCCTTCCGGGTCCCTCCCAGTTACATCCTGCGCATGACGTGCTGTGGTATGGAACACCTCTTTGGCTAGCTTGGGTTAGGTGTCCTGACTCTGCTTCCTCCCGGCTTCCCCTCCTCCCTGGCAGAGCATGAGGCTCACAAAGTCCTTGGCCAAACCAAAACATCCTTGTTATCAGCTCTTTTCCCAGGCCGAAAGTCAAAACACTGCACTGCACCAGCTACCAAGGAGAAACATGACTGCTACTGCTGAACCCAGGACAATCATTAATCAAGATGTCACAGGAGCCTCATTTCTAATACATCAGCAAGCAGAAATTAAAATAAGATATAGGCTTTAGTCTAAAATCTGAACATACCTTAATTATCAAAGCAGTTTTGAACCGAAGGCCTATATACCCGTCATTG
Organism: Pezoporus occidentalis; assembly: GCF_034315485.1. Classification (NCBI taxonomy): domain Eukaryota; kingdom Metazoa; phylum Chordata; class Aves; order Psittaciformes; family Psittacidae; genus Pezoporus; species Pezoporus occidentalis. The sequence continues at coordinate 316,897 of NW_026915280.1, forward strand.
TTAACAGACACTATAAAATATTTTGTATCCTATGACAAACAAGATATCAACATAGAGCTGAGTGGTTTCTTTGCTTGGTTTTGGGTTTTGTTGTTTGGGGTTCCCCCCCCCAAAAAAAAAAAAAAAGTCATAACCATTCTTTATTTCTTACAGCCAGGTAACCTGGACCAAATTTTAAGTTTTGTTAATTTAAAATTGATCTTTGCACAGTAGCTGTTTGAGTCTTTTCCAGCTTTCTCCTAGGTGGCACCATGACCCACAGAACAGCTCCTGTAGACTTCAGGGCAAGTGACTTCCAGCTGCAGATGTGTGCACTGAGTGATGCGAACACATCTACAAACACTACTTGGCTATCCTTCTTTACTGTTTTTTGGAGACAATATCGTTTCCATACTGGGTCGGAAATGGTGATGATCAGAACGTGGACAATTTGTTTTGAAAGTATGAACTATTACTTACAGGAAAAATTGACTTGGAAATATCTCATTTAGATAATTTAATTTTTTGTGTGTTAAAGGGAGGGAGGAAGAACACCATGCCTTCATCCTCACACTATGGCAAGCTTTTTCAGACCTCTATTTAGAGCACGATTCTGTTATTTTTAATTATATTCTGAATAAATCTGTTTTTGTTGGAGTTAATGTGGTTAGTGTAGCGATATCAGAACTGTGTCATAGAACACTTGTGTTTAACTTACCACAGCCTAACTGAACATAAAAGAAGGTTCATCATGCAGATGTGTTTTTGCCATATAAAAATGGGACTTAGAAGTATCAGTAAGCAACAGATAATGAAGTAATTAGGAACTGCTTTTACTGCTCCTGCTTCTGTCATTGATGGTGAAAAGACTGTTCTTTAATATCTGCACAGTTGTACCTCTCATCTGTTTGATATCAGTTGCAGAGTTGAAATGCTATTAATAGAACTCTAGAACGCTAAACATGTATCTTCTTACTGGTTGTCTTAATTAGTTACACTGATTCCTTGTGTCTTGATTCGGAGAAAACTTGAACAAACTCGCCAACAGAGTTTCAAGTTGACAAGCAGGTATTCTTTATTGCGGCGCCGGGAGACACGGGGGATAGCTCCTCCTAACGTGGGTCCCCGAATTGCTATACAGGTAATCCTTATATGGTCACTGGGCATATTACATCATTTTCCAAAAAGTTTCTGGCATGCGTACATAAATGTGATGGTGGTCTTTAAGAGTCCTTTACTTTTCCCAGCAAACTTAATTAACATTACAGACATAGCAATCATCCTGGCCTTCTACTTATCACAGTATCACAGTATGCTAGAGATTGGAAGGGACCTCAAAAGATCATCTAGTCCAATCCCCCTGCCGGAGCAGGAACACCTAGATAAGGTTACACAGGAATGTGTCCAGGCGGGCTTTGAATGTCTCCAGGGAAGGAGACTCCACAACCTCCCTGGGCAGCCTGTTCCAGTGTTCCGTCACCCTCACTGAGAAGAAGTTCCTTTTCAAGTTTAAGTGGAACCTCTTGTGTTCCAGTTTGCACCCATTACCCCTTGTCCTATCATTGTTTGCCACTGAGTAGAGCCTGGCTCCATCCTCGTGACATTCCCCCTTTATATATTTATAGACACTAATAAGGTCACCCCTCAGTCTCCTCTTCTCCAAACTATAGAGACCCAGCTCCCTCAGTCTTTCCTCATAAGGAAGATGCTCCACTCCCTTAATCATCTTGGTTGCCCTGCGCTGGACTCTCTCCAGCAGCTCCCTGTCCTTCTTGAACTGAGGGGCCCAGAACTGGACACAATATTCCAGATGGGGTCTCACCAGGGCAGAGTAGAGGGGAAGGAGGACCTCTCTCGACCTACTAACCACCCCCCTTCTAATACACCCCAGGATGCCATTGGCCTTCTTAGCCACAAGGGCACAGTGTTGGCTCATGGTCATCCTGTTGTCCACTAGGACCCCCAGGTCCCTCTCCCCTACACTGCTCTCTAGCAGGTCGTTCCCCAACCTATACTGGAACCTGGGGTTGTTCCTGCCCAGATGCAGGACTCTACAGTTCCCCTTGTTATATTTCATCCAGTTATTCCCTGCCCAACTCTCCAGCCTGTCCAGGTCTCGCTGGATGGCAGCACAGCCTTCTGGCGTGTCAGCCACTCCTCCCAGCTTAGTGTCATCAGCAAACTTGCTGATAGTACACTCAATTCCCTCATCTAAATCGTTGATGAATATATTAAATAATACCGGTCCCAGTACTGACCCTTGAGGCACTCCACTAGTTACAGGCCTCCAACTAGACTCAGCCCCATAGACTACAACTCTCTGGCTTCTCTCCTTCAGCCAGTTTGCAGTCCACCTCACTACCTGATCATCCAGTCCACACTTCCTCAATTTAGCTGTGAGGATGCTGTGGGAGACTGTGTCAAATGCTTTGCTGAAGTCAAGGTAGACCACATCCACCGCTCTGCCATCATCCATCCACCGTGTTATTTCCTCATAAAAGGCTAAGAGATTGGTCAAACATGATTTCCCCCGGTGAAGCCATGTTGACTGCCCCTCATAACCCTCTTATCCTTGATGTGCCTTAAGATGGCACCAAGGACAAGGTGTTCCATCACTTTCCCAGGGATGGAGGTGAGGCTGACCGGTCTATAGTTACCCGGGTCCTCCTTCTTGCCCTTTTTGAAGACTGGAGTGACATTTGCTTTCCTCCAGTCCTCAGGCACCTCTCCCGTTTCCCAAGACTCGGTAAAGATGATGGCGAGTGGTCTAGCAATGACTTCCGCCAGTTCCCTCAGCACCCGCGGGTGCATCCCATCTGGACCCATGGATTTATGGATGTCCAGATTGCTCAACTGATCTCTAACCCATTCCTCATCGACTAAGGCAAACCGCTCTGTCGACCTGACTTCATCTAAGGTCTCAGGGGTACAGGGCTCTTCAGGACTGCCTGCAGCAGAGTAGACAGAGACAAAGAAGGCATTCAGTAACTCTGCATCTCTGAATCTTCTGTCACCAGGGCACCCATCCCGTTCATCAGTGGGCCTACATTGCCTCTGGTGTTAGTTTTGTCTGCCATGTACTTAAAAAAGCTCTTTTTGCTGTCCTTGACCCTTCTTGCCAGGTTTAATTCTAAGGATGCCTTAGTCCTCCTAGCTGCCTTCCTACATCCCCTAGCAGCAGCCTTATATTCCTCCCAAGTGGCCAGCCCCTCCTTCCATGACCTGTAAACTCTCCTCTTCCACTTGAGCATACCCAGCAATTCCCTATTTAGCCACGCAGGTCTCTTGGCCCTCTTCCTTGACTTCCTACGTGTCGGGATGCTCCGATCTTGAGCACGGAAAAAGCAGTCCTTGAATATCAACCAACTATCTTGGGCCCCTTTTCCTTCAAGCAGCCTTGCCCATGGGATTTCCCCTAGCAATTGCTTGAAAAGGCCAAAGTTTGCCCTGCTAAAGTCCAGGGTTGCAATTCTACTTGGTATTCTACTAGTCCTACCACACAAGATCCTGAACTTCACCATCTCATGGTCGCTGCAACCAAGGCAGCCCTCAACCCTTACTGCTTCAACCAGATCCTCCTTGTTAGTGAGGATGAGATCCAGCAGCGCTCCTCTCCTGGTTGGCTCATCCACCATTTGCAGGAGGAAGTTATCATCCACACACTGGAGGAACCTCCTGGCCTGCGGCTGGGTTGCCGAGTGGTCCTTCCAGCAAACATCAGGGAAGTTAAAATCCCCCACGACGACCACGGCCTGTGACTGTGAGGCCTCTCTCAGCTGCCTGTAGAAGGCCTCGTCAACTTCCTCACCCTGATCCGGTGGTCTGTAACAGACACCTACAACAGTATCGCCCCTGCCAGCCTGCCCCTTAATTCTCACCCACAGACTCTCAACTCGCTCATCATCTGTCCCCGGACAGAACTCGGTGCATTGTAGTTCCTCCCGCACATAAAGAGCAACCCCACCACCCTTCCTGGCTGGCCTGTCTTTCCTGAAAAGGACATAGCCCTCCATGACTATATTCCAGTCATGTGAGCTGTCCCACCACGTCTCTGTAATTGCCACCAGATCATAGTCTCCTGACTTAACACAGGTTTCCAACTCCTCCTGTTTATTTCCCATGCTGCGCGCATTGGTGTACAGACATTTCAGGGAGCAAGCTGAGCACACCGATTTCACCCTAGGATTATAGGAGGCCTCCCAGTCTTCATTAATTCTGGAGCGCTGCCCCACTGGGGCAAGCCCAGCAACAACCCCATCCCCCTTCAAATCTAGTTTAAAGCTCTCCAAATGAGCCCTGCTAATTCGTGCCCCAGCATCCTTTTGCCTCTGTGAGACAAACCTTTCTCACTTGACATTGTCCAGACTGGTGCCCTATAAAACCAGCCATTATCAAAGAATCCAAAGCCCTGCCTGTAGCACCAGTCTCGTAGCCAATTGTTCATGAACTGAATCTTCCCATTCCTTCCCACATCATCAGTGGAAGATGGAAGGAGTGTGGAGAAGATCACTTGAGCCCCAGACTCTTTCACCATCCGCCCCAAGGCCCTGTAGTCTTTCTTCATCCCCCTCAGACTGCGGGAAGCAGCTTCCTCCCCACCTGTCTGGAAGACCAGCAGCGGGTAGTAGTCTGTCGGGAGCACCACGTTGGGGAGCGCCCTGGTGATATCCCTGATCCGGGCTCCAGGCAGACTACATACTTCCCTATGATGAGGGTCAACTCTGCATATCGGGCCCTCTGTTCCTCTCAGAAGGGAATCCCCTACTACAATGACCCTTCTTTCTTTCTTAACAGAGGCAGTCTTGAGGTGCAAAGTCGACCCCCTTTTCCTATGTGGCCTTGTGGGCTGGCCTTGCCCCACATTCTCACTTACCTCTCCTTCAAGATCCAGGGCCTCGAACCTATTACGGACGGACACCTGGGGAAGCAGGGCAGGAAGGGGGGAGGGTTTCCCACGACGTCAAACTGGAACTCGCTTCCGACCCTCGTCGTCTTTTTGGTCCCCTACCTCTGCACAACAGCTACAGGGCAGGGGCTGTCTCGGGCCATCCGCCTCTGTGTGAGAAGGCAGGGGGTCCTTCCCCTTTTGGGGGGTATCTCCCTGGAACCGTTCCGACCGGCACGCCAGGGAGTTACTCCACCAGTCGATCTCCCTTTCACACTCCCTGATAGTCCTCAGCGTCTCAACCTCCTCCTTAAGTCTTGCCACCAGGCTAAGCAGATCTTCTACCTGCTCACACCTCACACAGGTGGAATGCTGTCCTCCCTCCCCCGGCAGCAGCAGGCTCTGGCACTCCCTGCACCCAGAGACCTGAACAGCCACGGTTTGGGACGGGGTCTCCGTCTGAGTTGCTGCAGTCGTCTTACTGCAAGCTCTCTTTCTGGAGGCAACCATATTGGTCCGCAGTCTGGAACATCAGCAACACGACCTGCTTGGTCCTCCCTGCGCCCGGTGTGTCGCTGCCCCCTCTGAGGCATTTTCAAGGCAAGCAGCAGGGAGCGGTCACAGTCACCGTGGGAACGCCCCCCGCCACGTCAGCCTCTCTCTCGCAAGGGCTGCTGGGGCTTCGGGGATGGGGAGATGTCGGGAATCGCGATGTCTCTGCGCTCTCCCCTCTGATTTTCCTAATCTCCGTTGACCTTCGCGGTCGCTGAAGCGTGCCGGCTGTGGCTCTAGCTAGGCTAGCTCCGATCAGCTATCAGTTGGTTTAACTGCTCTCATCCTGGGCATCTGCTAGTCCAGGATAACTCCCCAGTAGATGCTTACACCAGCTTAATGGCTTTATTAACACCTCAAGCATAGCAATCATCCTGTCCTTTTACTTATTAGTTAGTTTATCTGTGCCCACCCTCGACATCTCCTAGTCCCAGATACTCCCCATCCCCAGGTCCTGTCCTTCTATTCTGCTTTTCTCACACCTTCTGTACTGAGGTCCTGAACCTATGTCAACTACCTTCAAGCACTGCAGTTATTTTCCATTACAAAGCTCAAACTTAACATTACTTAGAACTGATTACATTTTGTATTTTTGTGCTCCTTGTTTCAGTCTCTGTCAATATTAGAATTTGGCAGGATGCAAAGCTGGAAGAGAGGACTTTTTATTGCAGGGTTTGTATTGTTGGGGGCTGAGAGCATGCCACGCCACAATCTGGCTGTCACCTGCGGAACTGTGTCTACTCTGGTGCTCTGCAGGGCAGGTGCCCGTCTCCATGCCTGTGTCGGTGCCTTCCGCTTCTCAAAGTCAAGGCAGGTTCGTGCCGGTGTCACAGGAGGGAGAGGTGCCCGGTACTGAGCAGCAGCCCTGTAAAGCTGCCGCTGTCTGGTGCCTGCGCTGCTGATGTTCATGACGGTGGCGCCGCCAGAAGCTGCAGAGGCTGCTGGTGTCACAGGTGGCAGCCTGCAGCTGCGGATGGCTGGCCTCGCTGAGCGAGGTGGTGGCTGCGGTGCCATGTTCACCAGTAGTGGCAGACGGAGTGTCTGCTCCTGCCTCGACTCGCTGGTGCGGGGCAGCGCCACTCGGTGCTGCAGCCTGCCCATCTGCAAGAGAAGGCGAGGAGTCTGTGACAGGGTCCTGCGTACGCATATCCCAGCTGGCTGAGCTCGGGCAGCTGGGCTTCCCTGCCACCTGCAGGGCAAGGCTCAGCCCCGCAGGCAGCAGCCGCCTACTACCAGAGCCGGCTGAGGAGACGGTGGCCGACGGCCATCTTGTTGCCTGAGAGAGGGCACACCGTCGCCATCTTGTTGATACCAAAGAGCATGGCATTGAGTATGGTATATCATATCCCCTGCCATGAACCAGCCTCTGGTAAAACTGCAGGGTACAATGGGCTGTTAAAATCTCCACTGAGAACAATGGGTGGTGGGACTTTCAAACATTGGGATACACGTTTAGTAGAAGCCACCAGGTTGGTCAGCACCAGAGGATCTGGCAACAGGGCTGGCCCAGCCCAGTCTCAACTTTTACATACTGTAGAAGGGGATAAAGTTTCTTATGGCCAGGCCGTGTCATCTGCACAATTGTTCATTTGGCAATTCCACTTCCTCTGGCATTTGAGAGGGAAACAAAGTCCTTGGGGCATAAAGAGAAGTCTTTTGGGAACAGCCTTTGACTGAAGAATCTGTATTGATTCAACTGGAGTCAAACTGGAGGGAAAAGGAGCAGGCAGAGGCGAGCGCTGGGGGGAAAAGGGTTCTGGTTTATTGGCCCGAGAAAGCGTCCACAGCAGGCGCAGGCAGCAGCACGATGTCCTCAGCGCAGCTCCCTCCGGCCTGGAGCTGGCAATGGAGCACTACTCCTCCACTCGCGGCCTGATGCAGGAGAAGTGGAAAGCCCTGCGCAGAGCCTTCAGCACCCTTCTGAAGCGAGATGGTCGTCGCTGTTGGGCTGCTCCTGAGTCTGGGAGAGCGGCGATGCCTGCGGGGAAAGGAAGGCTGTAGGTGTGGGGCTGGGCGATCAGCGGGCAAGCTCCTGCTGCCACCCGCCACCAAGGGCTTCCCCTGGGGGCTTTCCACCGAAGGCTTGAAGCGCTCGCGCAGGGAGGGGAGGCCGGGGCACGGCCGAACTTTTGCACAGGCTGCTGCGGGCCTAACCTGGGTGCCACTTGGCTCAGGGACGTACCTGGCTCCTTGGTGTCCTGAGCACTGGCAGGTGACCCTGCCAGTTCACCCTTGTGTAATGGTGGGGAGGCAACGGCTCTGCTGGCCTTTCCCTTTTGCTTCTTAGGTGCTCTCCTCACTTGCTCACAGACTGCAGCCTGCACAGCTCTATCAGCTACTGTGACCAGCTGTCGGGCAGGTGCATCTGTCTGGGCCTGTAGTAGTGTCTCCTGCTCATCCGTGCTGGCTTCTGCCGGCGGCTCTGCAGCCACAGAGGTCTCTATGTCCTGAACCTCTGCAGGCCTTATTGGTGCCGTTGTCACTTTCACATGGCTTTGTGCCACGTCCTTGTGTTCCACAGGCTGCTCATCCGTTTCCTGGATGACAGACAAAGCCTTGCGCATGACATGGCTCACTACGCGCCTGGCTGTTTCCTGGAGAACCAGCTCAGCGGCAGTGGGACTGAGCAGGGCAAATGCCTTTCTCTGTGCCTCTGCTTCTGACTCCTGCTCATCAAAGCCATGGGAAGCCGGTGCCGGTGCTTCCTCCTCTTCTTGTGCCACAGCAGCGTGAGGTGCACGGTGCTGCTCTTCCTCAGCAGCTCCAGGCAGGTCAGGAGCTGCCGGCTCGATGCCTGTGGTACCAGACGGGGCAGGAGAACCACTTTGCAGGTCTCCAGCTGCCTCTCCTGCCACATCCATGACCATGCTGCTAGGGCAGGTGGACCCCTCCTGCGAACGCGTGAGGGGGGCCTGGAAGAGCTCTGGCACCCGAGGGTTGACATTAATGTCCTGTACGGTTGAAACGTCCTCTTCCCGGACCAAGGCTTTGATCCAGATGTTGCAGTTGGTGACCAGCTTCAGATCACTCAGCTGGGACAGCTCTTGATCTATGTCCTTTAACCATTCCTGCTGTTTCTCCTGTTCCTCCACCTTTACCTCCTCCTTCTCAGTCCCCAGTTCCTCCTGTAATCACACAAGCAGGATGCAGGGGATGAGCGTGCTGCAGCTCAGCAGCGCAGCAGCTGTCCCCAGGCAGAGGGAGGCTCATCTCCCTGTGCTGTCCCATCCTGCCCTTGCCACTCACCTGCTCCTTGAGGAGCTCTGTTACGGGGAGCACCACGAATCTCCCTGCCACACTCAGCGCCAGGGAGGCACCTGCCTCCTGCGCCTCAGGGTCGGTGGTGCCCGTCACATGCGCCTCGGTCACTGGGTGCTGTGAGACCTGAGCCAAGGGAGAAGCGGTGGCATCTCCGTTGTCTGTTCCCGGGGCAAGGTGGGGTGTCACAACCTCTGCCCCAGGGATCTCAGTCAGTGAAGCTGTCACTTTCCTCTCCCCTGCTGAGGGGGAGACAGCAGCTTTGCTGGTCTCTTCTTGTTGGTCTCCAGACATGGGAGATGCCACGTCTTCTTCGCCCTCACATGCCACTGTTAGGAGGTTTTCTTTGCTGGGCTTTGCCTGAAGCTGAGCAGCCACGGGAGACTCAGTGCCCTGAACTGCTGCAGGCCTCATTGCTGGCACTGTCACATCCACACGGCTTTGGTCAATGTCCCCCTCTTCCTGGGGCTGCTCATCCATTTCCTGGATGACAGCCAAAGCCTTGCGCAGGACCTCGCTCACTATGCGCCTGGCTGTTTCCTGGAGAACCAGCTCAGCGGCAGTGGGACTGAGCAGGGCAGATGCCTTTCTCTGGGCCTCTGCTTCTGACTCCTGCTGGTCAAAGTCAGGGGTCACTGGTGCTGGTGCCTCCTCCTCTTGTGCTACCGCAGTGAGAGGTGCGCGGTGCTCCTCTTCCTCAGCAGCTGCGCAGACGTCTACTGTTGTGGCCTCTTCCTGATGCCTTTTGTCGCTGGCATCTTTCCACTCCTCTTTCTCATCTTCCTCCTCATCCTCCGCGACCGAGACCCCCAGTTTCTCCTGTAATCAGACAAGCGGGATGCAGGGGATGAGCGTGCTGCAGCTCAGCAGCGCAGCAGCTGTCCCCACGCCAAGGGGGGCTCATCCCCCTGTGCTGTCCCATCCTGCCCTTGCCGCTCACCTGCTCCTTGAGGAGCTCTGTTACGGGGAGCACCACGAATCTCCCTTCCACACTCAGCGCCAGGGAGGCACCTGCCTCCTGTGCCTCAGGGTCGGTGGTGCCGGTCACGTGCGCCTCGGTCACTGGGTGCTGTGAGACCTGAGCCAAGGGAGAAGCGGTGGCATCTCCGTTGTCTGTTCCCGGGGCAAGGTGGGGTGTCACAGCCTCTGCCCCAGGGATCTCTGTCAGCGAAGCTGTCACTTTCCTCTCCC